>NW_016690374.1:267422-752823 GCF_001604755.1 Lepidothrix coronata
CACAGTAAGTGTGGTTGGTGAAGTCAGTGGAGCAGACTACCTTGAGAGGCTATGGGCTCTCCCGTCTTTGGAGATATTTAATACTTGACTGAACAAGGCCCTGAACAACCTGATCTAACTTTGAAACGAGTTCTTTTTTGGGCAGAGGATTGAGTGAAGTAAGGTCCAGAGGTTCCTGTCATGCTAAGCTATTCTGTGCTGTGACTCTGGGTAGCCTTAACAGGTTCAAGAACATTTGAGCAAAGGCCTTTGCAGAAGAATTCCCTTCTTTAAAAGTTTGTAAATGGTCTGGTTTCACTGTGATGTGTTTTTTGGGGTGGAGTGGATTCACACATTACCATCTTCTCAGGGTACTATTTAGTGGCTTATCCTGCCCTTCTGAGGGAGATTTCAGGCTAAAGTTGAGTAATCTGATGGTGGTCATACAAACTGCTCTTTCAGATGTTCAAATAAGCTTATAGAGTAAGAGTATAAGGGGACACATTAGTAAGACCAAGTTGTTTATACCATCAACCAGGACAATTTGTATGGTTGGCTCTTTTTGACCTACCTTTCTTGGAGATCAGGGCTGTTGTGGTAAGTGCATGAAACTGGCAGAAAATAATCCCCCTTCCCTTCTAGCTGGTCCTCAGAAATCAGAGGGGCTGGGTGTGCTTTATTTCTGATTTATAACCAGTTAGGTGCTATAAGTCTGGTCTCATTGAATAAAAACTTTCATGGTCACAGATTCATGAATAGTTTGATTTATTGAAGCAGCATTTGTTAGACTGCTGATGATAAATGCACTAGATGCACAAATTATAAGTGCATAGCGCTATGTACAGTTGTTCACGGATGTGATCCAACACAGTCAAGTGCAAATCTTACTGAAGAGTCGTCTCTGCTTTGGGGAGCTGGGATGAGCAAGCTCATTGACTTGTCTGTGAAGTGGGATTGTATTCTTATCCTTCCACAATGGAGAATTTGAAATACCAATTTCATAGTCCTTGGAAAAATGGAGGTGTGACTATGGTAAAAAATCACTGACTATCTGTTGCTGCTGTCTTAGATGTGGGATGGGGGCAGCTGTTTTCTCATTTTCATATTGGTGGGTATGGTTTTTTATATGTAAACAAGTGATAAAGAGGGTCTCTGTTACCTTCAGTCAAACTGAGTTATAGAATTTACAGTTTAAACAAAGGCAGCACAGAACCATGGCACTTCAGTATCTTCCGAAGACCATCTGACCTTTGCCAGGTCTTTATTCCCTTTATCTCCTTAAAGGAACAGATCAATAACAAGGATTGTTATGCATGGTTGAAGGGGCAATGAGGCTAAGGGCTGGCACAGAGATGTGGATGCTCTTCTGCACTTCATTGAGACAACCTTGGGCTGTGAGGCCTCCACTTCAGCCCAGGCACCATTTAGTTGTTATGCCTTGCTTGACCCCAGGTGCAAGATAAGCAAGTGGCTTAGCTTGTGTTTTTGCCCAACCAGCCTCGTCAATTCTCCACCATCTCATGGCTTCTCTGTAGCTTGACATAATAAGCCAGTCCATTTTCCACAAGGGCCATGACATTCCTACTTCCACAAGGAAGTTCAGTTTCTTGTTGCAATTTGTCTTCATTGTGGGGGAGTTTTTCAGACTGTGAAGCATGGCTCCATAGTAAGGGTGAAAGGGAGAGGTGGACTAGCTCTGCTTTTGTTATGGCAGGTTACCTGTTGGAAGAAATCAGACAAATTAATCATTCCAATGCTGAGAAGATTTGTGGAAATCCTCCAAGTCATCACCTGCAAAACAAGCTGGATGTATGCTGTATTATCTTTTACTTCAGAACTTTTATGGTTGGTGCATTTTACAGGCACACAGTTCAGATTACAGCTTGGGAGATAAGTACATGCAGTGTACATTGTGCTAGTGAAACTTTTACCTGGGAGCTGAGAACAAATGTGCATGGAGCATATCTGTACTAAGGATGAAGGGTTGAGATTAGGGAAGTGAGAACTGATAGAGACCTTTGGAAAGTAAAGATACTGTTTGATGAAATTAAAAGCTAGTGAAATGATGTTCTTTATGCTTAGGATTTATTTCCTCTGACCATTTCACAGAGAGATTGTTTGTTTTTTTTGAATCAGTATAATGTTTTGCACCCATTTGACGTGTCACAGTTGCATTGGCATATTTCTATATTTTTGTTCTGAATAATCAATGTAAATACTGTGTGTTTGCTTCTACATTCATCTGCCAGCGAGCTTCATTAGTCCACAACTCCATCTGGATAATTCTTCTTCAGGCACCACCTACTGCTGTTTTCCCTTTAACCTGCTTCCTAAGAGTCTTATCGTTGTTATGCTAATCTGTGTTCATTAGTTAATTAACAGCTTTCCCTATGGAGAGGTAGAAGAAATCCTCTTGATTATTAAGTTGAGCTGATCCTGTCACAAGCAGATAAGTAAAATATTCCTTTTCATCAGTTTCTGACAGTGTTTTGATTCTAAAAAGTCTGTCTGAATCAGGTATACATAAGATCTTTGTGATTTTCATGCATAGTGGGGTGTATGAGTGGCATAAACCCACATACATGCTGGGAGATGTGGTGTAGAAGGGAAGGTGTCAGATCTGAGCTGTGGGAGACTTTGATGCAGATCTCTACTTCTTTTTCATCCCTTCAAACTGTCTAAAACATCCTGTTGAATAGGGAGTAGTTGTTCAGATAGAGACTTTAAGAAATGAAGGCAGGAGGATGTATTTTACATAGTTCCTCTTCTTCCTCCTGTCTGCCTCTGAAACAGAAAAAGCCCAAACTTTCCTACTTCTGAGACTTAACTAAGAGTGGCCGCTGTACAGTGCTGCCTTTGGCTCTGCCAAAACAGAGGGTATTAATACACCCACCTGAGTGGTTGCATAGTGAACTAGTTTGGGAAGTGGATGCAGGGAGAAAAGGTTTTTGCATTGAAGTAATTTTCACTGTGTTGCCTTATAGACAATTCTACTACCTTGATTGAGATGAGAAGCTTGCCTATGCTCCTGAAAGAAATTTTGGTCAAACTATGTTGTTAAATCGCTAAGGAAGTAGCAGGTATAATTCTTATAAAATCAAAAGTGATTTTTTTAATAGAAAATAAAGTAAAGGTTTAGATTAATGTAGAAGCAAGTGAATGAAGTTTTTTTACTTTTGATACTTTGTAAATCAGATAAGTTGGTTTAGTGGTGCCTACCAAATTCAAAATTTGCAGAACTATAAAAGTGAATGTGAAGAAAGGCTAAAGATATATCATGATTTGTGCTGAAACTATAGATGTCAGTATTTTTTGTCATACAGTCCAATTGTGTTATGTGCAGCTGTGCAAAATGCTAGAGGCACAGTTGAAAATATGCCTTATGCCAGGGTCTCTTGAAGGCTTTGTATAATTAATCTGTGACTTGGCAATTGATGAAGTGTAGAAGGATTTTTTGCCATGGAATTTTGTGGATTGTGATGGCAGTCTCTGGGATTTCAAAAGGCTTGGTTAAGCTGAAGAATATCCATAGTCTCACATTTGTAAGTGTGACACAGACATAGGCTGTATTTTCACAGAAGCCTAAACCAGACTAACAGTGAGTGTCAGAGAAAAAACATTGCTTATCTTTTTACTGGATTGATTATCTGCTAGGTTAGTGAGTTGGACTGGCTTTTGGAACGATCTGCCAAAGCTAGAATAGGATAATACTGTGTGTCTAGGAGTGGAAATGCTGTTAATTGTGGCATTAGTGATGGTATGCAAACAGTATCAAAGCTAAGAAGCAGCAGAAACAATTGTAAAACACAAACCGCACTGGCTCATTTATGTGCTTATTGATGAGTTACTGCAGAACTGCCACCAGTCTGTCTTGTGGCAGCACAAGAGAAGTCATCCCTCCGTACGGTGCCTGTCTGGGGACAGGTGGAAGGTGTCCAAGCTGGTGATGTGGGGTGAAGTGACATCCTTTCTGGCCCAGGATCTACATGTGTAGCTTCTCTGCCTTGGGCAAGCAGCAAAGGCTCTTCTCTTTTTGCTGATTTTGCTTGCCTCTGCAAATAGGTGATCCTGAAGGTTTTGGTATGAACTTCCCCCAGATCTAATCTGCCACAGCTTGGTCATGTATCGGTGGTTTTGGCATTCCCATGGTCCTTTAAATCAGTTCCTCATTCATCTTGCCATGACTTCAGCCAGTCATTGGTGGTGGCACACCCTGCCTGCCAGTGCTGGGTTTCACCTGACAGCTCAGTTAATTTCCTCTTGTTGTTGCTACGTTTTACACATTTGTCACTGTTAGATTTCCTGAGGACTTCTCCACACCATCTATACGTCGGTGTGTGCATACAGAAAATGGAGATGTCCAAGTGAGAGACTGGACCTGTAGCTCTCTTGCAACAGGACTGCAGCCCTGGGCTGGGGGAGAATATGTTCCCCCTTGTAGCTAGATGCTGGTTTGATGCTAGGTGCCTTAAAGCTAAATTGGTGTGTTGTTAAAGCAGTGGCTGAAAAGCATTACATTAATCTTCACTGATCTTAAGTGCAAAGAGAGCTTTGTGTGTTTTCTGCATCATCATTTGGTTGTTTTTTTTTCTCATTAGGGTCTTAACTGTTCACATTTAGCTTACCTTTGTCATCTCTTCAATCACTGACTTCTACTGCTTTCTTTGCTAATAATGTTGCTGCTCTTTGACTTTTCTTTCAACCATAATCTTGGTAGCCTCCCAGATTATTGATTATTGAGGAAATGTGCAAATAGGTTTACAAGACATGGACACTCCTCGCTGGTGAAGGAAGAATAGTGCTTTCCTTACCTGTCAACAACCACCGCCAAGGCCCAAGCTAAAAAACAAATGTGCTTCTTCCTGAGAGAATTTGGGAGGCTAAGCTGCAAACCCTTTATTTTTTGAGGTTGTTTTAAGTGGGTTTAGGAACAGATGTTGGGTAGCTTCAGGATAGTGAATTGTTTAGTGGGAAATATATAAATATAAAATTCTAGTATCAAGAGAAATGACAGTATTGTTTCTGGAGCTAGTCTTCTGTTCATGTTACAATAACACTCCCTCTAACAGCACTGAGAATAAAATATGTAATTATGGCCACATTTCTTCACAATCATTTTTTCAGTAAGTGTGTTTGCACTGTGACTGTTCAGAACTTGAGACTTGGCTAATTTATGCAGATTTCTTAGAGTGAACTCAAATACTTACTTTAAGGGAGTCCTAAAGATTGCCTCTTCTAAATAAAATCCCAAAATGTTTCTATGTGGAGTAAAAAAAAATTTCTTCATAAAAGAAATGCTTTTTAGAAGATGTTTTCTCAGAATATATGTCATGTGTCTGTTCTGTATATCAGAGGATGAATACAGAGATACGTAACTTCTTTGGTAATGTAGTTCAGGCTGTAACAGCGGAACAAAGTGGTGAAACAAGGTAAAAGTAAAGGACATCCTACCATCTCAAGTGTGTACAATTCTAGATGTACTGGAAAGGAGCTTTTTCTAGATGTGTTCAGTGCAAGTCTGTAATATTTCGTGGTTTTGAAGGAAAGAAGTTATTTTCTTTGTAAAATCATTTCAGTTTCACAATTTCTTTTGGCTTCCTTGTCTTCCACCTAACACAGGTGATGAGCTTCCTTCTCTATCTTTTTGCTCTTTTTTTGCCAAACTTTGATTTTTGTCTGTAGCTACGTTTCTTTTTCCTTACATGATTCAGATATTGTATTTTGTGTGTATTTTACTTGCGTCTGTAGGTTTTTATTAATGCCCTAACAGTTAAAAGCCATTAATAAAGGTAGGTGTTTTAGGCCATGCCATTTTGAAAGTACACTAAACCAAAGGAGTTTTTCACATAAAATTTAGATAAACTCTGAGAATTCTAAAGACTCCCTTACCTTCCTTTTAATCAACTCTTCCTAAATAATTATGATGGGACAAAATTGTTTTGAGATTTTATCAAGATGGATGGAGGAGGAAGCGCTAAAACCTGAATTTTGGCAGGGAATCTGGCTGCCCTGTGTGCCTGCCTTTCTTCATCAGCTTGGTGGGAGGAAATGCTTTTGTGATAGGAGTCAAAGCCTAAAACACTCAGAAACCAAACTGCATCACTGTGTCAGTTTAAATATTTCATGTGGTGATGAATTTTGACTTCTGTGTTGGGGGCTGTATGGGAGGTGGAAGGGGGGCTACCCATGTGATATCCTGTTAACCCTGTTACTTCATCTGCACATGCTTACTGTAGAAGGCTACATGCAAGTAAAAATAATACCACCCTTGCAGCAGTATGTGTGTGTGGGGGTTATAGCTGTTCTTTCAGCAAGTATAATTTGAAATCGGACAGTAGGAAAAAATAGCTACTGTTAGACGCTTCTACACATACAGACAATATGAAGTTTCAGAAGGAGAGTAGATGCTGACTATATTTGATGTACAATGAGCCTAATAAATGAGTTATATATGAAGTACATCTGAACTTTGGAAAATGAGTATTTCCATTAAACTTTGTATTGAAATTCATTGTTACTATCCTGGCACTTTTTGTTAAGTCATGTCTATGCTGTCTTGTAGGCACAGAAACGGGCAATACAGACTTGAGCTACTTGAGTCTTATGATCAAGTTGTAATTAGGATTTTGGAGGCTGTGAATGGCCTAGGGTCTATCTCTTGCTGGAGAACCAGGGCCTGTCATGGGGATAGTCCACCCTGCAATGAAGTCTGTAGTGTGTGTTGATGCTGAGACTCCTCTCCTTCCCACCTTTTTGGATAACAGAGGGTCTCAACTTGGGACTCGTGTATCTTCCATGCCTCCTTGTGGGGAAAGAGAGAAGCACTTGCAGTTGGTGGGAGCCAAGGGAAAAGCTTGGTTTGTTCCCACCAACCCTTCTCCTCCTTGCTGCAGAATGAGGCCAAGCTCACTCCAGCTCCAGGAGATGGTCAGAGGAAGGTGTTGTCAAATTGGCTATCACTCAGAATGTAAGGTCAGCCACTGCCAGCCCCTCTGATATCTGAGGACCAGCTTGAATGCAGGGGAGTTTATTTTCTGCCAAATCTCCCATCTCTTAACACAACAGAAAAAATTGGCCTTAACACAACAGAAGGAAACAGAGAGCAGGACTTGAGGCTAGTGTGAGTGCAGTTGTAGTAAGGGCTGCTTTGACTTTTTGTGTCCTTTAGTAATATGTATTTTTAGGGTTCCTGTGCTACTGCAGTAGTGATATGCCATTTCTACTGAAGTCAAAGCAGATTGATTTTATTTGTTAACATCAAATGCTTTAAAAAGATTTGAATTTGGAATGATGAGGCTTTCTGTAACTTTATATGGGGCTCTGGTCCAGCACTGACGAGCCTAAATTTGCAACTCTTGGGCTATGCAGAATTCAGTCATTTTCCCAAATTCTGCTGTAGCTATCCTCTATGGGGTGGATGGAGTACAGGCTGATCCTGCTCATCTGGTGCTCTCAGAAGGTTGGCATGAGCCAATGTAATATTAATTTAGTTGAATGTATGGATTTCTTGTTGAGCAATGTGCACAGTGGTTAGAAAAGTTCTAAATGGATGCTGTGAGGCAACTGACAGCAGTCAGAGCTGATTGGATGAACAGCTCACCCAGGTATGTAGACCACTTAGAGGCATCTGTTTGTCAATGTCTTGTCACAGCTACCTGATGGCTATACCTTCATCATCCTCTGTTCTTTCCTCTTGCTCCATTATGGTCCTGCTTCCCCGAACAGAGATTCCATTCTGCATTTCTCCCTTTTGCGTCCCCAGGAGATCTCTGGTACCTGTTTTGAGGCTGAGAAGCAGACATGAACAGTGGAAGCAGTTCCTCTGCAGACTGGTTACCACAAGTCATGTATCTGAAGCGTATTGTCCATGTAAATGAATGGTAATTTCAGTGGAGAACCTGTAATAGTCTATAAGTGTGGGTCAGATTGTTAGTAGAGAAATAAAATCTCAGCAATTTTTGTTGCTTGTCTTGGAGAGGAAGTCTTATCTCAGAAAATCTTTTGATATTGATGGCAATTGATTTACTTTGGCTCTTTAGTCAATTAATGTGTATATATAATATATAGGACCATTTCAAAACTGAGAATAGATCTGATCACAAAGCACAATTTATCTCCTGTTTTACTTGCAAGAGACTTAATAAAGTACTTCAGCTCCAAAATACAAAGCAAAAGCTGATATGAAAAAATAGTCTTTTTTCCCCTATTGTTAAGTTTCTGCATGAAAGCAAGACGTGAGTGAGCAGATGTGTAGGAGGCAATTCCTCCAGCAGTCACACATTTGTTCCAAATATATACCAAAAAATACTGGGCACTCTGGGGTTTAAATTATTTAAGTAATAATTACTTTTGGGAAAGAATTTAAAAAAAAAATCAAAGAAAGTTTTTGTTCAGAAAGTTTTACGTCTGGTTCAAAGTTATTTATTTCATCTTACTTACCCAAGATTATTTCTCAAGATTGTTATATTTTAAATTGGAAGATGAGTTACTACTGTAATTTAAATGATCGTTCCAAAAAGCAAGTGTAAAGGAAGCAATTGGAACGTAGTTGGAGTTGTTCATTATGCTAGCTAGGTTTTCTGTAGTAACTTAACTATTACTCAAAGGTTAGCAGTTGTATAATGACAGATCTGACTGGGACATCAGAAACTGCTCTCGATACCAGTTGCCTAAATTCCTTCTGGCCTAGTGCCCAAGGCTGGAATGTCTCATCTACTTGTGAAGCAGCTGCCAAACACTGCAGAGCTGAGCATCCTCATATAGCTTGAATTGTTAGCTGCTTGAATTGGCATCTGCTTCATGAGTGGACCGGACATCCTTGTGTTGTTAGGTGTCACTGTCTGCTACAGAAGTAGAGTGAATATCTGAGAACAAAAGTGTGTCTAATTGTCCAGTTCTCTGTGCCTGACCCCCATATTTAATCTCTTTGATTAGCTATTTTAATAAGACAAGTGACAGTTCTTGAGTGTGCTGTGATATACTGTAGGAGAAAGCTTATTTAAAATACTTGAAAAGTGTGACTGGTATAACTGGAATGCAAACTCATCATGACTTGACTGCACAGAAGTCAGAGTAATGCAGTCTTGGGGCATGCTGCTTGATGTGACTTTGGCAGAGTTAAATTTGGAATCTCTTTATTCTGAGAGTCTGATTCTTTTCTATAACTCGCCTATACAGCAGATCTGTGCTGGGGAGTAATTCTCTTAAGGTGCTTTTATTGTTTAAGACACAGAAATCTGGTTTTAGGGGGTTTTGGGCATCTTAGTAGAAGAGCACATATGGTAAGTAAAAATTTAAGTACTTTTGTTTATTTAGTTATGTTGCAGCTATAACAATTGCTTACGTGGATAGAGTAATATATGTAGCTGTCCTAAAGGCAGTATGTGCACTAGTTAAAAATTATTACTTGCCCATGTGCTTGATTATTTTTTTCCTTTTTTTCTCTTTCTCCTTCTATTTTTGCCCATAATCCTCGACTGTGTTACCACCATCACATGGTGTTCCCCTGCACATGCTTCTCAAGTTCACTCATGATCTTTCTCCTTTGCATATGCCTCACTGTTACTTGGCTTCCCTGCCTGCTGGGACATGTTGGTGAGCCATCTGGGTTTCCTTTATTCCTCACTTCTCTGAGCGAGTCTTGCCTGATGGTGGCTGTCAGCAAGGTCCAGACGCAGTGGTGCCACTGCCGACTGTGTTGGCTTTTGCTTATCCTTATGTATTGATGGGGATCAGTTGCTTTTGCTCTACTCTGTCGGACTTCCAGGCTCTCTGAGGCACAGAGTCTAGACACCATTCTGAAGAAGAGCGAATGTCTTTAATTGGGTTTTTTTAAGCTGATGATGTCCCACAGACCAGAGTTCGAGAACAGTTTTATTTTACCTTTTGACTGCAGGGAAGGCAAGATTCTCCTACGTATTTGGGGAAGCTCAGTTTGGAGAGTTTGTGGTGACTTTTACCAAGTCATACTTCAGTAGAAATATCAGATTTTTTGTTCTGCCCTTGTCAAACTTTGTAATATGCTTTACTTGCAGACATAAACATTGCCTTTGGCAAGAAGGTTCCTACTTGTCTTTAGTAGTAGCAGGTACCAGCAATTTGATCTTTTTTTTTTAAACCCAAGGAAATTCTGCTAGTAGACATGTTTGCCTTTCCATAATCCTACTAGTGTTTAGGCTGTACTGTTCATAGGGGACCTTGAAGTAGGTGGGAATACTGTGGGTGTCAGCTTAAATCACTCCAATGTACTCCCTCTGTGTTCTCTCAAGCAGCAAAATCTGAAGGAGTGCGTGACTCTTCTTTGTGATATGCTAATTTGCAGATTTCCCCCAGTGTAATTGTAGAAAGATTGCTGACTTTGATTGTATTCAGTGCTGTCTTGCCATAGCAAAAGCCTAAAAAATCAGAATTTGTCTCTAGCAAGCTTTTCTGTCTGCAAGGAATGAATGCTGTTCACCTCATCCTTATGTTTATAAATGATCACAAGCTGGATTTTTCTTAGCAAAATTACAATGCAGAAGTAGCAGTGCAAGCTGGCTAACTAAATCATATTTAATAAAAAACTATCCCATTATTGATTTTAATAATAATGTTGAATGGCAGAAGTTGTTACTATTAAGATACTATCAGTGTCTTAAGTGACCAATAACAAATATTCTCTGGAATCCACAACAATATGAGAACAAACTACTGAACAAACTTCAACTACAAGATGTTGAAGAGGTCAAGATTCATATGTCAGAAGCCAATTCAGTCTTTTTTATTGGCCTTCTAAGAAGATAGAAATTTTTTACAATGAGGGTGGTGAGGCAGTGGTACAGGTTGCCCAGAGAACTTGTGGATGCCCTATCCCTAGAAGGGTTCAAGTCCAAGTTGGATGGGGCATTGAGCAACCTGGTCTAATGGAAGGTAAAGGTGTCCCTGCCCATGGCAGGGGGTTGGACTACATGACCTTTAAAGGTCCCTTCCAATTCCAACTATTATGTGATCCCGTGATTCTATTCTATGATCTCAAACCATTAAGAAAATAATGTAACTTACAATATATGATAAAAAAAGTTCTATTTTTTATATTTGTGATGATCAACATGAAACTGCCTGAACAAAATTGCTTGAGGAGGGAGTGGAATTTGATACCGTTTGGTGTTTTGTTTTTTTTTAAACCAGAAAGTGTTTTCAGATAAGGAGAAGGAGCTAAAAAAGCAGACTCCAAACGTTGATGTGGTTTTACTTTTTCAGCCTCTTACTGGCAAATAGACAATGTCTTCAACTTTAGTCTTATGAAGAGAGCATCTCATATTTGCAACCCATTTGTTTCCTTTCTTGTGTACCTATTACCTTAATTTCTTGGCACTTTCCATCCTGTCAAGTCATAATTACATATATTTTTTTTTAGAGGTGTGTTACTGAGGTAGGAAATGCTTGTACAAAACAGGTGTTTCTGAATACATATGTGTAGCTTCAGATCCTCTATGTACGTCTAACTACTCCTATGTAAAATAAGAGCTTGGGGATTTTCTTTTATTTTTACCTCTTATTTTTTCCACTTGTACCTTCAACAGATGTTTCCTAGTCATGTGTGTATTTTCCTTGACAGTTGGTCTGACCTTTTCTCCTATCTACTACTTTCCTGCTCCCTGTGTTGGTATTAATTAATATTATAAATAATTTGTAAACCCTTTTGTGTTAGTAGCCAATCTTTTAGCATTTTTAGTCGTTCCCTCCTTGTCCTTTGTGTACCATCAAGTGAGGAGCAAAAAAAAAAAAAAAATAAAAAATCCAAGTTAGAAATTAAAAATCTGTATAATATAAGGAAGGAACAAAGATGGGTTATTTTGGCAAAAAAGTGGCAACACATAAACTTATGGAATTAATGGTCCTGCTGTATCTGGTGGTGGTCCTTATCTTCCCATGATACAAAAGGATGGTTGCAGGCAGTAAGAGTGGGAAAGCTAGTTAAATACCTACTAGTACACTGGTGGCTGTTGAGGAACCTGTGCTGTTTGGGGGTTTAACGTTGTTAATTTGTTGCGTTTGTGACATCTGCATTTTTTGGATGAGTGGATTGCTTATATTCAGATTGCTGAGGTAAACAGCTGTGATGAACAATGTTGGTGCACCGAAGAGGGACGATGGAGCTTCATCCATGATATGTTTTTTTTGTAACAGTTTCATAGTGGTGAGAAATAGGATTTAAAGAGGATGTGCTAACCTCAAACTTGTTGAGGAGAAACTTTTATTTCTGATGGAGACCTGAATCAAGTTTTGTTTTTATCACACTGGAAAGAAAAGGTAATTGCATGAAAGTTATGTTCAGATTTTTGTAAGATATGTGGTCTAATAGTTAAGGAGGGGAAAACCTGACTTGAGATTAGTTTTACACAACAGTTCTTATCATTCCAAAATAATTGTGTCATTGGTGTAACACCCATGTGAGCTGAGAGTGGGCTGGTGTTATTGGTTTTTTCAGTGTACAAAAAGTGAAAAATCAAATGTAGGGTGATATGTGACTCTGTGAAAGAAAACTATTAAGATCTTAATCAAGAATATAAGAGCCAAATCTCTCTCTTTTTCTACCATTAAATATCACTGCCCAACTATTTCATCTTAAAGTTTAGTGTTTCTGTTCTTTTCAAAAAGATTTTTTTTTCTGCTGGCTCATTTGCCATTGATGGATTGAGGAGAATCCTAGTGATTACCTGTGTTCTGCTAAGAGGAGTGAGAAGAGTAGCAAAGACCTTGATTTTTCCATGCTTTTTCCTTAAATAGATCCATAGAATCACTTAGGTTGGAGAAGACCTCTAGGATCATCTAGTCCAGCCATTAATCTGGCACTACCAAGTCCACCACTAAACCAGGTCCCCAAGAGCCACATCTGTATGTCTCTTAAATACCTCCAGGGATGGTGATTCTACCACTTTCCTGGGCAACCTGTTCCAATGCCTCTCTTTCAGAAGGGGTTTTTCACAACAGCACAGAGAAAGTATGGAATTTCTGTAAGCACATGCAGGATTCAGATGTTTTAACGTGATCATTTGCTTTGTTACAAATCAGTCATTGATACTGTGCCTTAATTTTTCTCTCTCTTTTTTTTATAAGCTTGTTGACATGAAAGGTGAGGAGTTACATTACTTTCTTATTAGTAATCCAGGCTTTCAGGTAAGTTTAGTGGTACTGCAAGTATTAGTGCTAGCCTGCCTCTTGTCTTTCAGTTTTTCTTTCCCATGAGTGAATAGCTGTCATTTAAATGAGTAGTCCTGCTGGATCTAATCAGTAGGTGCTGCTGCTGCTCCTTTTCTGTATCCACACAATCATGGTAGCTGAAAGGATGTAGTTTTATTTATAATACTGTGTCATGTAGGAGTTCTATTCTTTTGGGGCAGTAGCTTGTTATGCTAAAACCAGAAAGATTATCTTTGTCCTGGATGACTTTTTACAGGTAACTTTTAGGACAGAAGAGAGAACAGATGGGTGTTAGAGGTAAATGCCAGACCATACAACTTCCTCATAAGAGAAAGAGGAGGCACTGATCTCTTCTCTCTGGTGACCAGTGACAGCACCCAAGGGACTGGCCTGAAGCTGTGTCAGGGGAGGCATAGATTGGATATTAGAAAAAGGTTCTTCACCCAGAGGGTGTTTGAGCACTGGAACAGACTCCCCAGGGAAGTGATCACAGCACCAAGCCTGACAGAGTTCAAGAAGTGTTTGGACACTGCTCTCAGGCACATGGTGTGACTCTTGGGGATGCTTCTGTGCAGGGCCAGGAGTTGGACTTGAATGATCCTTGTGGGTCCCTTCCAACTCAGCATGTTCTGTGATTCTGCGAAAGGGATGTAGCTGCAAATAGTTTCAATATGCCACAAGAGCCTGATAATTACATCACTGGTATTTAATTCCTTGTAAGCTGGGTGGTAGAGAAGAGAATGAAGGAGACAATTAGAACAAAAACAGTGAATGTACGTGTGTGTTTGGGGGACCTTCCAAGCATGATGAGTACTTGGGGTACATTTCTAGCCCTATTGTGCTGAGGAGGTGCTGGGCACCGACATACAGGGCTCTCGGGATCACTAAGCCAGTATTCTTGTAATATGAAATTTGTGTGCAGAATATGTATATGCTGGCTTTTTCTTTAAAGCCTAAAATTAACTGTACTTTACATTGTTGTACAGATAAATACTATCTTAATGCAGTGAAGGCAGTAGACTGTGAGCTTTAAGCTCCCTCTGCTGGAAGTATAGTACAGTTTAAACCTTGATTGTTGTACTTATCTCTTCTGGACAGTTATTAGAGTCTAAGTGTGTAATGTATTATTAAATTATTGTGATTTTTAAAATTAATACAGGAATATGATGTGCTATGTACCTTCCCAAGGTGCCTAAGGTCTCTGTAACTGGACTTCAGAAAAGTAGAGGAGTTAAAATAATGTAAAATAAGAGATCTATTTCATAGTTATTATAAGCATAAAGGGGGTATTTCGCATAATAATTCTGGATTTTTTAGCAGTGCTATAGTTTGTAACTGATATCCCTGAAAGTGTCTTTAATGCAGAATGGTGAAAATAGACAGGATCTCTGTATGAAAAACTCAAATGTTAATGCAAAGTTAGTTCAAGATCAGGTAGCCCTGATTTGATCTTCTTGCTCTAAAAATGTAAATATAAATTACCCAACTTGAAAAATGTTATGCTTTGTCACACCCAAAGGATTCTTCCTAACATGGCCGTAGTTATTGAGGCTTCACAAGACTGCAGAGTTGTGAGCTGCAAGGTCAGTACTGTTGAAAGGGAAACGTTACTCCACTCCTTTTCTCCCTATTGTTGCACTGGCACTTGTCTGGCTTTTTGATGCTTTATTAAAGTAACAAAAGAGTGTTCATTCCTCTTGCCCCTGCGCCCCCCTCACACTTTGTGTTTTTGGGTGTTTTTTGTGGGCTAGTTGATGGAAGGGATCATGGTTCTTTGTACATTTGCACAAATGCTTGCCCATACAATGAGGGAAAAATGTGGAGATTGCTTTTTTGTTTGGTAGATTTGGTTTATTTGCCGTAGCACTGACTGAAGCGTGTGTTAAGCTGTTGCTGTGTAGGTCATTCTTGCATTTTTGATAACCTGCACCAAGTATTCTTTTGGCATTCAGTACTGCTGGTTCTGTTGCAGGGAATGTAGCTAGGGTCTGTGCAGAGAAGTACTGTCCTTCAGACTGCAGAAGGCATGTGTGGTTGGGAGCAGCTCCTGCTGATGGCTGGCTGCATGCAGAAGACTTGAGACTTTATCACAGAAATGTTGCATATCCCATTTGATAAGGCTGCTTCTTTACAAGTTTACGTTTGATTAAAAAGTTCTTAAAGCTTGAGTTTCTGCATTGGATTGGAGTTCACTGCAGCTCAGTGTCTTGGAAAGACTTGGACTGGGCCATGGAGCTTACTTCTGTCTCAGATATACAGCAGTGTGTAATGTACCAAATATCCAGAAGTTTTCCTGTGTGCATATCTACCTGCAGCATGCTGACTTAGTCCCTGAGACGCTGCTCCAAGGATGTGGAAGAGGGCCATGAACTGAAGGCACACTGCATCTATACATGTGCACAGCCTAACAATGAACTGCTGTCTGCTCGGAAGGGGGCATGGACAAACACCGTGGTCTAGTCCCCAGAGCTGGTAAGAGCTGTCCTGCACAGGTTCAAATCACTGTCCGGGGGCATCCTGCCCTCAAACTGGCTGTAGAGCAGAGCAGGTTTGTGAAGGGACAGAGCATTTATTCTGCATAAGCCGTGTTCCTCCACTACTTATTTTTCTCCCTGCACAGACATTCTTCATATCTGCACAGGAAAAGCTGTGAGAGTCAAAAATTTACTGTGTAAGGAGGTGGACAGCTGTTTATTAGGACCCCCTTGATCAAAGGATCAGCAGCCTGCTTTTCCTTGCTTCATTTACTCAGATTATTAAATTGTAATCTCTGGTGTTATTTCCTCTTATGTGAGTCTTCTGTCATCTTGTGTTCCATCAAGGATGAAAGAATTTAATCAGATTTGATATGTTTTATTTACTGGCAAATATTTCACTTAAGTTAAAAACCTTGGTCTGTATGCTAAGGTCTTTGTGCTTTTATTCCCAAAGCAGTGGGTGTAAATCACAGCCAAAAGATAGGTGGCACCCATGTTCTCCTCAGATTGCTAGGGACAGGACTGAAATTTGGAGTTTGGAAGTTCGATAACCTATGCTATCACCTTGACCCGGCTCTGCAGTTTGAATGTGATCTTTCTACATGTGCAATTAAAGGTGCTTTAGTTCTGCTTACCCTGTTTGAGGTATCAATCCCTTGCAAGAGCTTCTTGTGCCATGTACTCGTTCAGATAAATCCCAAATAGCAGAAATCGGAGAATATTGGTGGCAGAAGTGGAGAGCAGTGTGGTGTTGTGAGCAGCTGATGGTTTCTACAGGGTTGTTTTTACCTTGTGGGACAGTGTGGGAGAATTCCTGGAGTTGCTTCATGAGGTGAGACTGCAGTGCAGGCAATTAACTCTCACCTGTGCTCTGTAGGCACCTTGCAGTGGTCCAGGTTATTGTGTAGTTTTATGCTTTACCTGGAGCTGATTTTCAGGTAGAAACCACCATGGAGCTGCTTTTCAGCAGCAGAGCAGCAGGTATTACCTGAGCAGCCAAGGTGCCCAGGATGTAAGGGGATGGGTGTAAGCAGCTGGGGAACCGCTATAGCCATCCCCAAATAGGCTCACCTTTCTCTTCAATTGCACTCAAGTCTTCAGGATGTCAACTTCAACATTAAACACTAGAGGGTAGTATGTTACTGACAATACTTTATTTTTGAATGTATTTGTAGTGATTTTTTAATCCCTTGAATTTATTACACAATTAAATATTTTAAAACAAATGTAGAACTATAGAAAAAAGTGCTTTGCTCCCGAAACTGAGCATGTGCAGCAGCATTTAGTAGTGTGCAGTAATATTTTTGGTTTGAGTAGAAAAATGGGTTGAATTTAGATCGCATTTAGCTTTCTTCAGAAGCATCATTAGGAACACTATATTTAGAATTATTCATTCTCTGCTTGATGTCTCAGTATTCACACTTACGTACATGTAATGTAAATACACAGTGGTATATAAGAAGAGGCTATGACTGAGAAAGAGCAAGTAGTTTTGCCTGGAGATACTTGGTTTTGATGTTTAACAAGGCAACATTTCTAAGTTCATGACAATTGCTCTTACTATATTTACAGTCAGGATGGGGTTTCAGTGCTTGAATAACTTTTTTTTTTTTCCAGGCACCACCTTCCATGGTCAATAATGAACAACGCCAACATGCTGAGCACATATTCTTATCATTTAGAAAATCAAAATCACCATTTGCTGTTTGCAAACACATTTTGGGTAAGTTTTAATAAATGAAGTTAAATATGTACACGCTTTTATAATTGGAACTGTGCTGTTCTTCTGCAGCTGGGAGTATGAACATCAGTTTTGATTTTGATGAGGGGTACTTTTTGATGAGGGGTGAAGCCTATTGCTGCCTTTTTTTGATTTATGTCCAACTGTTTTGTTAAAGAAAAATAGAAAAGTTTCTGTCCACCTGGTAAAAGCAGGTGATTTGAAATTGTGTGATTATACCTGTGGAAAAGGAAAGAGATAGGCAGATATCACCCTTTATCAGAAATTTCTTTGATTTTAATGGAAATGCTGTAAATGTGGTTGTGTTAACAAGTCCTTAAGAATAAATCTGTTTTTACAGGTGCTATAGAGACTTATTAGAGTTGGGCAGCTAAATAATCTGAAAATTACAGGAGCAGTAATGATGTAGCAAGCACCATTGTACTAACCAGATGTGAGTGTTGGGGGCAGGCAACAGGGAGGTTTTGGTGAAAGCTGACTCTGAGCCCCGATGAGGGAAACCCAGAAGTTTATGCAAAAGAACACATGACAAAACCACAAAAACCAACTTTTCTTTCAAAGCATTTGCCAGAATGAGCAGAGAAATATTAGAATTCTGTTTAAAATATTATTATTTTCCTACTTCATTCATTCCACAGTATTTTTTTTAACAGTTATTTCTAAATTTACTGGATTGAGACTTACAATTCATGAATATTATGATTATATTGCAGACCTACTACTGTATTTTTAAATTATACTGTGATATATAGAGCAGGGTGTGCTTTTCCTACACCCACTTCCCAATCAAAATGTTTTTCTACAAATGGATTTCTTCTGGTTTTAGCATATTATGGGAGTACTTGATCTGGTCCTGAAGACTGCAATTACAGTTTTTGCTTTATGGGTCAGCAAAATTGAGGCTATTTATTGTCACAACTTGGGAGCTGAAAAGGGAGAGGCAGGGATTATGAAATCAGGAACTAGAGAATGGTGACAAGCTGTTCATGACGAAGAATAAAAGAGGAAGTGTAGTGAGGGAATATGTGCTGATCAGGATGGGCAGGAACCAGAGGAACAAAGTAGATGGCTTTAAAAAGAACCAGAAAAAATGGTCAAGGCAGGAACTGGAATGGATGTAGAGAGAGATAAAAAGGATGTTGATGTCATTTGTGGAAAGAGGAGTGTGTGAATGATACAGGGAGAATAATGGAGTTGATGAGCATAAGGGAAAGGGGAACAGCCACTACTGTGCCGTTTCTTTAAAAACCTGGACTTGAACCCAGGAAGCACTAGGGTCTGCGTTCTTCTGCTGTAAGCTTACAGCTGTTCAATGTACTGCCAAAGCCTGCCCTGCCTTTCTTTAGTAACTTCATGTAGAGGATAACGGTGCTCTGGCTAGTTATAAGCTTACACTGGGGGCTGGAGATCTGTGCTGTTAATGATTCCAGTTGTGCATCTGCAGTTCTTGACACAAAAGAGAAATTCCGTCCGTTTTTATTTGCATTCTCTGTTTTGTGTGAGCTTTGTACAGTTAGAAAAGCCAAAGACCTGGAAGTTGACAAATGCCAGCATTAAAATTCCCATGCAGGAATAATTCAGTTCGTTTTTATGTGTGTGTTAGACATACACATTAATCTTTTACTTAAGTGGTTATTTAGTTTTCCAAATTAAGCTAAGTTGATTTTAAGGTGGTTCATTTTGATTTAAGCATGTTTATCTGTGTAGGTTTAGATTTGGAGCCTGATTAGATAACATAAAAATACCGTAGCAAATTAGCCGCCATCTTGGATGTAGAACTTGCATATAATGGAAATTTATATTATAAACTTGCTTGTATGTAATTGGAGGAAGAAAGTTTGTTTTGTAGTGGTTTAAAACCCTTCATCTCATGACTGATGTTTTTTCAAACAAACTCAGTCTTTCTAGTCCTGGTGGGTCACCCACTATGCTTCTTGTTTGGGAATTTTATTTCACCATTTCACCCTGTGGCTACACCCTTTCTTAATGTTCTTCTTGTGTTTTCTGCAGAGCTCAGAATGTTTTGAAACTGGCTTTTGAGATACTACCTGCTATTTCCAAGTTAAAATTTTTAAAAGCAAAGTAACAACAACAACAAAAAAGTCTCTGTAGCTTTCTATTATAATAGGAATTATATTCATATTCTGACATTTCTCTTTAAATTGTACGTGGTAATCACCAAACTGTTACCTTTCTCCAGAACATATTTTTATACTTTCTGTAGTGCATCTGTACACCTAGTAATCCCATATTCAGATAATAAGGACTAATGATTCCTACACTGTGGTCAGAAGTTATGTTTTGATTACCCTAAGATAAATATGGAAGCTTTAACATGATGTAGAAAACTTCAAATACTAGTCTGTAACATTTTTGCTTGGATAATTAAACACAAATATTATCTTTAAGTGTAAGTGGACATGTTTCTCTTTATGTCAGCTTAGTCACTTTAATTATTTAAGATGTTGGGACTAAATCATCTTGTTAATTTTGTTCCCCAGTTGTGTTAGCATTCTTATTCCTGATCTTTGATCCAGCCTTGTAGCATAGACAACTTTTCTCTTAAGTCACTGGCTTGAATAATATTGGACAACTTAATAATTGGGTTATTGATTATTTCTCCTCCTTGGTTTTTATAGCAACAAAATCCCATTTATTAATAAATAATAGTAAATTCCATGAGTTTTCTTTTGTTGGAAATACATTCAAGCTGAATACATGCATGTCTTCTAATACTCAAGTTACCTTTGTTTTTCCCCACAGAAACTAGTAAAGTAGACTATGTCCTTTTTCAAGCTGCTACAGCGATAATGGAAGCAGTTGTAAGAGAATGGATTCTCTTGGAAAAAACTAGCATCGAGTCACTGCGAACATTCCTTCTAACCTATGTCTTACAAAGGCCTAAGTGAGTATCAAAAACATACTTCTGAACTTGTAGGATTCTGCATAAAGTCTGGGTTATCCTTTTTGTTTCCCAAGGTAGTGGTGGAAGACCATTATAACAATAATTTGTCTTCCATTCTTAGCAGTTAACTTCTGTAGAGTTGTCAGCTTTCCCTTATGAATTCACACAAAATGTTTGAAAAAGAAATGTATTTAAAGTTTATTGAGCATTGATGTCCAGAACTATCTGCAACTATGTTTGTGCAATGTTGTTTGCAGCCTTCAAAAGTACGTTCGGGAGCAGATTTTATTAGCAGTAGCGGTGATAGTGAAACGGGGATCATTAGACAAATCAATCGACTGCAAAAGCATTTTTCACGAAGTCAGCCAGTTGATCAGCAGTGGTAACCCCACTGTGGTAAGTATTTATTTTTTTTCTTCAAAATTTAAGCAATCTGTATCAGCAGTTTGTTATATACTTAGTGACTGTATAATATTTTGCACTTCTCTTATCCAATTAGTAGTTGAGTTGATAGCTATTAAGCAATCATTTACCAAGTTGGAGATTTTTTTTTTAATGTTTTGAGACTAGGGTTAGTATGTGTAGTTCTTTGGTTCGCAATTAGACCATATTTTTTAGGGAATAAGTTTTTCTGAATAGCTGCTTTAAATGCCATAGTTGTGGGTTGATGGTTTGTTTTGGCTGTTTTTTTGGTGTGGATTTGGAATTTATTTATTTTTTTTATTCCTCTGGTTTTCTTTAATAAAATAGCAAGATCTAAAAAGGATTTTCCTTTAACTGGGAGGTTCTCTGAACACTGTTCCCCTTCCATCTGTGCAGTGCTGCACTCTTTCTGTGGCTCAGCTGTTGGAATAGACTATTGAGCAAGAGGCATAGGCCTCTGCTGTTCTCTGGGAGGCTAGTAGGTGGAGAGAAAGGGGTGTGAGGAAGTAAAATGTGGAATGGAAATACAAAACTTATTCTCAATTTAATGTCATACTACTGAGGGTAAGTGTTACCTTCGATACTGAGCTCAAAGTGGAAACAAGGTGTCCAATATCTATCTATGCATTTAGTGAAATTCCGTTTGCTATGCCAGGGGATAAGTTTAGAATAGGTCATAATAGAGGCATGTAACTAGAGATTAAAGAGAGGTGATTTTTTTTCTCCTACCAAAAGAAAATCAAAGAGTATGTAGATCCCATGCTGAAACTTTAACTGAAGCTTTTCTCAGACAAAAATCTTGAGGGAATTGGCTCATAACACTGCTGAGGGTTCAGAGCAGCAGTTGTACTAGATGTGAGCAGCGAATGTTTAACTCTGAAAATTCAAAGTGTGCTAGAAGTAATGCAGCTCTTCATAGTCCTAAAAATAGTGTATCACCTCTGAGCACAAGTAATATCCCTCCTGGGTATGGAAATTTCATTTATTCTTGTAAACCTTAATTTCAGTTATTTACCATTTTAGCCTTATGGTTGTACATAATTTGGATAGAAATCTGTATTTGCTTAGCACAACTGAGTTAATGCTTTTTTCCAGGAAACATAGTCCTGTTATTGAAATGGAGTTTTACAGTTGAAATTTTCAAGTTTTATGCACGACACTGTGTATGCTCATGTAGTTTATAGGATTTTTCAGTAAAAATAGAAAAGTGCAGTGAATAGAAACCTGGATGTTGACAGAGAAGTCCTCTTTGAACTAACTCTTGCACGATTCAATTTCTGCGGCTGTATTCTGTGCATGCACTGATGTACAGACACGCTGCGCTGACCACAGCTTACAGCAAGCTAAAGCTGCCTGCTCCAAGTGTATCATCCCAGGCATGCTGCAGAACAGCACGTCACAGAGGAGCTCTGGCTGGGGGAAGGGGCAGTGTTTCACTCTTCTCCAAGTTCATCTCACTGCCAAGTTGGGCTTAGTTTTATATTTCCCTTTATCTACCTCTCTTCACAAGTATTACTTTCTCCATAGTTTTTCCAAAGTATTAGTGCTCAAGTTGTAAGAATGGTGTTGAAAATGTCTAGGGTATATAATGATGTCTTCTATTCTGGTATACTAATATGACTTACTAGCAGAAAATGACACGTGATGCTGCTGGAACACCTTTTCTGTGTGGCACCAGATACAGTTGTTAGTTTTTGGCAAACTGGTTATAAGCACATGCTTCCATATATATATGAAGGTTTACATTATAAACCAATTCTTATTCATAAAAACGTTCTTGTAATCTTCTGAAACTTTGCTGCAAGAGAGATTCTGGTACAGGTGCAGCTTCATGTGGCCCAGGACTGGTGTATGCAGTAATAAGCAGCAATGGTGTGTTAGCACAGTACCTGCCACAACTGCATTCTGAATGGGGTCAGGACATGTCTCCTGCATAAATATATAACAACTTTGAAAGGTTGTGTGAAATAATTCATACGATGAATTATCCACGTATCTTTTCAAATATGGCTAGGTGACTTTTTTCTTTACTGGTGTCCCTGTATCGTCCAGCAGTGCTCATCTGTGTGAGACCTCAGTAGCGCAGTTGCCTTGTTGCCATGTGGAGTCTCAGCTGAGGGTGCTTCAGGGTATGGTGAGAAGCTGAGGGAGTGGTGCTGCTCTCAAGATCCAAGATGTGCGGTCAGGACAGTGCCATGAACTGTCACGGATGTTTCTGGAGATGTGTTTATATTAGTTATCTATAAAAACAGGTCCTCATCCAAGTTAGGGAGGAGGCTAGGGATATAGATGTTGGGAGAGATCAGCACATGTTTTCCAGCCTTCCATGCCTCCCTATGGAAGGAGTCATTCGATTTTTTTGACGTCTTTCCTGTAGAGTGATGTGCACTCTTGCCTCCGTATAAACTCAAGTTTCAGAAGTCTGTGATACCTTTGTGACTATAAATTCTTTCTCAATTCTCTTGGTCACCTTTTGTATCCCTCCCAGACTTCTGCTCCATGTTTCCGCTGACCTTCTGCCTGAGGTTCACTCCAGCAGCTGAGAAATAACAGATGGAGTCAGCAGCAGGTCACTTCGTACTTAAAAATGTTTAAAGCTCTCAAATGAGAGCTATCAGCAGCTCTTACTTGCTGATAAGGGCTTTCTACAGCAGTTTGTAAGTCAGAGGAAGTCCTTTTTAAAAAAGTAGTGTTCTCTTGCCTGCTTCCTGCTTACTTTTTCCACTCTGTTGGCTCTGAAGCTTCTTGACCCTTCTTCACCTTGCAAGAATAAAGTAGATACTTAATCTTTTCCATTCTGTGCAGCCCTCCACCCAGTTTCTGTCAGACATCTGTACTAGCTTTGTAATCGTTAGACAGTCCTGGTCCGTGAAATCTTTCGAACTCTTCAGCAACATCTTGTCAGGATCACATCTTTATGGGTGGAATAATAAGGAGGGCAGTGAATGTAGAAGGTACTGTCTGTTGTGTGTGTCCTTTTGCAGGATTTGATATGCTTAATACCTTAATATTAGTTAAAAATATCTTTAGAGATGGATGTATTTCGAGGATGGAACTTGAAGGGATGTTGTGGCAAACTGACATGTGAGCAAGACTGATGGATAAACTGTTGAGAATGAAAAGATGAAAAGGAAATTAGAAGGCAGAGAAGGCGAGGAATAGTGACGAGAGGAAGAAAGTGGTCAGGAGATGAAAAAGATGGCTTTAGTATTGAGTAATCTTTTTAATAGTGGAACACAGTGTACATACGAGAGAAATAACAGGGCACTAAGGAAAGGTTATACTACAGGGATGGGAAGGATGCATGATTAGAGCCAGCTTTTGAACCTGGAGTGCTGGCTTCTGCTGCTGGTTCTCTGCCATTTGGTCCTTTATGAATCTAATGGAAGAAACCTTTTCTGAGAACAGAAAGTGAACTTTGAGTCTGGTTTCTTAGTTATTAGAACTGAGTTTAGGTAGTAGTCCTCTGGGAGGACAAGGATTATCTTTGGAGTTCTTGATTTTGTTTCTCCTGGCTTCTCCTGTAACATTGGTAAAAGCCATCCTCCTGCTTATGAAGGAGAGTGTGTAATCTCCCTTCAACAGCAATTTCAGGATCTCTTTTCAAAAATCTTCAACTCTAGGGGACCAAGCTTCTGGCAGTAGACACAGTATCATGAGCCAATCTTAAAATGCTAAATACATATTTTCTATCACTGATTTCAAGATTTTGGAGAATTTTGTGGGCCAAGTTTTTCTCAACTACAAATGCCTTCAATTTCTTGACCTTTTCTTTTTGTGTTAGAATATTCTGCTTTTGCATAGCAGAGGGATTTCATTTGTCCTTCATCCCTGCCAGAAAGACAGGAATCCTGGCAGCTAAGGTGACTGATTCCCAGGAGGAAGATCTCGTCTGCATATGAACACAGTCAGATGGACTTTGTTTAAAACTGGACTGGGATATGGGTCACACCTTGATTTCTTCCAGAATGTGTAAGCAGATGCAGAGGGTCCAGGTGCTGTAGACCTGACATGGGACTGGGAAGCAACGGAAGCTGTGCTTTTTAATATCTACAATGCATACAGTAGAATGTATTCTAATACAAAGCTCCATATCTGAAGCCTACATTTTTTTCTGTATGTGGAAGGAGACTTGTCAAAACTTACTGGAAGAGCTCTGGATTCCTGACAGTTCCTTCTCTTTTAAAGTTTTTAAATCTGTTGTTCTGTTTCTCAATGTGATAGTTGGGCTAGAGAGAAGATCCAGATGCTTCAGGTTACCTAAAGCGTCTGGGGGATGTGCTATGAATGGATTTCATATGAGCAGTGGGAAATATTACTAAGAAAAACTCTAGACATTAATCTTCATTGAGATTAATCTATCCATTATAATGGCTACATGGATAACTAGTTATATTTATTTAGCATTTACAGTTCTTATTTCTATTCTTTGAAAGGAATTTTACTTCTGTAACCCTGTCTAGCTGTTGCTGTCTCATGTGGTTGGGTAGGAGTTGGAGAGGTTCTCCTGACTTCTACGTTTTAACAAAAACATATGTACTATCCCTCCCCCAGGCTGTATCTTCTGGTCTAATAAAATTGTTACCTTGTCCTATGAACCTCACTGGCCTCAAGATGTTGAGTATAAAAACCAGATGGTAAACCAGGATATTTAAGCTGTTCCTTCCTGCTGACAAGTGCTCTATGAAGGCCTAAGTTAGTGTGTTTAAAGGTTGGTTTGGGAATTTCAGGGATCCAGAAACTATTCCAAGTATGAGGTTAAAATTTGATAGTAGGAATGTAAGAGAACTTTAAAACTAAAGTATTTTTTTTGTAGTTGTATTTGTAGGTGGCTTTTGCAGTTTTCAGATTTTTCTGTTGAAAGAGAGCCTGCTTTAGGAGAGATGCAATACAGCAAGACTCCAGCTTAGTTGCTTAATAACTTTTAACATTAGAAATTGATAGCTCCCAGTATTGCAATTGACACTAGAGCCACAGTTTCAAAGACAGGGTTGGGAAGTGGGAAAATGTGTTACAGTGGAGAGATGGGCATCCTCTGTTTTATGCGTGGCATCCAGGACTCCTCATTTCCTCCATTTTGCCAGCTCATGAGGTGTGTGCCTGTGGAGTCCCTCACCTGTGACATAGAAAGACATTATGGCTTTCTGTGTGTTACACCTGTATTTCTTTTCTTACTGTGGTGATACAAATAAACAGACTTGAGGGGAAAAGCCTCTTGAAGATGTTTGTTGACCTGAGCTGCTTGGTCTTAAGTTCTTCCTCTCAGAGGTACCACCCTTCAGATACATGTGTTCAGTAATAAACTGGATCTTTGTGGGAGTCTGCTTAAAAACACCCAGCCTTCTCCTTCACAACCTCTTATTTTTTCCTCTGGGCAGATCTGCTGTGGAGCACTCATTTGGCATATCTGGCAGTATGGCAGGCAGAGGTGGGCACAAAAGACCAGGAATGAGTACTGGGAAAAGGGGGGGAGGGATGACACCTGCCCATCAAAGAGCACTTGTTAGGATGGTGTATATTTAAAGCTGGGTGATACTGAAGGCAAGCTGCATGAATTTAATTGAAAGTCTGATAATTGTTCATGCACCTATTGTAGGAGTGAAGATTCAACTGGTGCCTTTCAGACAAAAACCTGGAGAGGGATATGTTACCTCTAGATAAACGATTTTCAGACCTTCACTTTTTTAATGAGATTACTTTTTTTTTTTTACTCCTCCTGATTTCTGCTTCACAGCTTCACCTGTCTCCAGAGAAACAAAGAAAAGCATGTTTTGCACCCTATGCTCCAGCAAACTCTGTCTGAACCTCTTCCATTATGAGTAGAGGCTGCTACTTCCCCTCTCTCTTTGGCCAAAGCCTGCATGCTTCACATGCCACAAGATCATCTTCCTCTGGCCCCCAGTGATTTGCAGAGGAATTGATTTTCTCAGCTCACCCTTGGGGCTTCCCCTTGGTTTGTCTGGTTCTCCTCAAGGAAGGGAAGCAAGGTCTCACCTGTTGTGCTGCTGTAGCTGTGGCGTGTTAACCTGACACTGGTCAATTGTCTTAGCACAGTGGCAGAGAGGGAATGAGAGGAAAGGAGTGTGCTGCCCAGCCAGTCCCTTACTGCTGACAGCACAGAACTGCAGCTGTGGATCCTATTCCTATCATCCTGTCCCTCCTCTACAGCTTATTTCCACCAGTTGGCTCATTTGGGAAGGAACAAACAGATAGAATTTAGTGCTTGCTTCTCTTTCTTCAGAATATATTCTGTTTTTCTTTGGTTAAGAACCACTACTTCAACTTCTGGGTCCCCCACTCACTTTGCAATACTCAGAAGGTGAAAAGTTGGAGTGGCCCCAGTTGCTCCGTATATGTCTTTTCTGGTATTTCTTTTGGCCCTGTGGCCATCCTGTTAAATTTTCCATTTGTAGTTGCAGCTTACATTGGAGATTTAGATACTCTGAAAATGTTAGCAAATACAGCTGTGCTTATTCAAGGAAGTTAGGAAAGAAGTGTATTACTGCCTTTATAAAGAAAGCCTTGCTTTAAACAACTTATTTGGTAAAATTGCTTTGGACACATTCTCATTACAGAATTCCATCACCTAGGAGCAACATAGCAAATTCTTTTTTTTTTTAATTCTTCCTACTCTTGTGCAAGTTAAATGTAGGTAGTTTAGGGGTATTATTAAATATAAAGCCAGTTCTCTTTGATTTCAGTAACAGAGTTTGCATTGTACAGGTGGAGACAAAAAGTCCTCTAAATGCATATTCTGGCTGGCAGTGATCTAATGTAACAGGGTAGATACTATGATTTTTTTCTATGAAGACAAGACCTTCATTCTTTTAAATATGCTTACAACTTTTTCTATAGGTGTAAATAACACTTGTAGAGGGCATCACATGATAGCTTAGGTTTTGCAGTAAAATAAATTAATCAAACCTCTGACAGCCTAAGTGTATCTCTACTCTGAATTTTAGAGCAGAGGAAACTGTTTTGGTGTTGTAGTTCATTTGGCTTTGTTGGCTTTTCTGCCTCAGAGCTGGTGTACCACATGTCCATTTTTTCCTAAGCTGTATTTGAACTCTTCTCCCCTTCAGATGCTTTGTAACCTAACTACCCTCAA
Source organism: Lepidothrix coronata (assembly GCF_001604755.1). Taxonomy (NCBI): domain Eukaryota; kingdom Metazoa; phylum Chordata; class Aves; order Passeriformes; family Pipridae; genus Lepidothrix; species Lepidothrix coronata. The sequence goes on from NW_016690374.1 coordinate 295,238, forward strand.
ATGAAGCAGTTCATTTATTCCATGGGCAGCGCAGGCACAAGTGTGAAATCCCTTCAAACATTATGGGTTTAACTTTTTTATAGGGGGCATTCCATTTGGAGGAATAAGTTGCATTTACCTTTTGCATCTGAGTTTTATGAATGATATATAAATGTTGTTTACTGTTAAAATGGTGCACAGTCTTTCTGTAGTGTCTGTTTCATTTGAGTAATTTAAAAAGAAAACCACTAAAACGATGTTACCGCTGGGTGTCTGATTGCCAAGTTAATCTCTTATCACAAGTCCCATTGATCTTCTGTTTGAGCAGCTGAGAGTCTATTTTATGTATAGTGATCTTTCATAAAGTTTATTCCTGGTAATAAAGCTAACTGGGGTGAGTGCCAAGCTATTCTCAGAGGCAATCCACTCTCAACAAGAGGAGGATTTTATTTTGTTAGATGGGGTTATTGTTTGGGTATGTACTTGTGGCAGAACTGGTGAAATTGCTAGCGAGTGAGTCAAACTGGGTTCAGAGGTGTACTCTTACTGGTATGAAGTTAATGGCATTACTGCACAATAGACATTCAGATCTGGCTTTTAATATGATGCCTAGAGTCACGTGCATTTTCTACTTATTACTATGTGGTATTACTAACTTGGATTGTTGATCTCTTCTGTGGTGTGGCAAAAACCTTTATAAAAGAACCCAAAACCCCACCACAAAACAACAGAAAAAGCACTCCACCCTAGAATTGGATATGTATTAGTCGCATTCAATATTCTTATGTGTAAGAGGAAGTAATTTTAGTTCACAGAGAACACCAGTACTGGTTTCTCTGAAATTATGTTGGTTTTCAGATTTTTTAAATCTTTCTTCTAATAGCATTTGTGTTGATGTCATTAGTGTCTTCAAACCAAACATACCTGTAAATTAAAAAAATATAATTCAAAATATTAGTAGTTAACTTTGAGTAAAGTTACTTTATGAAAAGTCAAATTTTATTTTTAGTAAAGTGTGCTTAAGCTATATTCCAGAGTTTCTGAAGTATTGCTGTGTATTCAGGAGAGTTTAATAGATGGCAGGGCACATGTTCCTTTAAACCAATAGTTAGTTAATATTCCTGCAGCCGTATGCCACTTTTGGGAAGCCAGTGGTAGTTTCGTATAGCTCTATGCAAATGCTTGACATTGCAAGGACTGGTTACAGGTCCTGTGGTCTGTCTTGTTCAGCTCTTGTCTAAAAGCTGAACTCATGGGGGCTGGCACCTGCCTTCTAGGAAACCAGTCTCAAGCTATCTTGTCTCAACCTGTTGTTGCAGTAAATTTTAAATTACTGGCCAATATCTTCTCCTCCTGCTCTGGTGACCTGGATATACTGGAGTTCTTACAATTACTCATGGATGCAAGGGGTAAATGCAGGTGCAGATGGTGACAGGATCACATGGGTGTGCCCATCTTGCACACAGCACCCTTGGGATGGTAGGGGAGTGGGGCAGGATTTGCAGCCCAGGTATTGAAATACCAAGCTGAGGAAGTAGATGGCATGCTGGGTCCTCAGTAGGAGGGAAGAGAGCAGAGGGATGCATTGTGCCCTGGTGTATGCCATGAACTAGGATGCTGGAGGGAATAAATTGTGTAAATCTTTAGTAACTTCTGTCATGCTCAAAGCAGGTAGTGATGTCTCAGAACTACCTGAAATAGCTCTCATTGAAATTAGGGAGACAGGTCACTGCTCAAGCTGCTTTATTGGGCTCTTAGCAGATTCAGTCAGCCTAGCTACATCCATTGCTCTTTCCACCTTCCAAGAGATGTGTTTACCATCAGTCATAAAATTTAACCTTCCATATAATTTCTTCTTGGAATCAGGAGAAAAGCACACAAAAAAACTGGAACACACTTGTATCATTCAGTAACAGATTACTCTCCAAAGAGAAAGGATACATTATTATATACATATAAACAGACTGGAGAAAAAGGAAGGGGAAATGTCTATTATTTTAACTAATATTAACTGTTTGTAATCATGGTGGGAACAGACATTGTTTTCCTCTTACTCCTTGTCTGTCATTCGAAGTTACTGATTTATTTTCCAATAATTGGCAACCAACTGCAAGTGGTAGGTGGTCTGCTTTGCTGCCCTGCTTGTCCTGTGGTGGTCTGGATGGTGGCTTGGTGTGAAGATCTTTGCATGGTAACACAGAAGCAGCTTAGCTTTACCCAGGCCATTGTACTATTGGAGCCACTGATACCACTTGTTAATCAGGGTGTATTATAGAGCATCAAAGTGTACAGATTAATAATTACAACTAATGATGTCCTTATGTCATGGATGCTTTGAGCTGAAAAATGTGAGTGTGTCAGTAATTTAAGCATCAAATAAAAGCCTGTATTTTAAACTATTTAGAGAGTCTTGTAAGACCTCTGAATCTCCTGGCACATAATGAAATTGAACAGTGTTCTCTGGCAGCTTTGCATTATTGCTTTGAAAACATGTATTTTTATCTGAAGCATTGTTCTAAAGTCAAACTTCAGGTGTTTTTAGGTTTTTGGTTGGTTGGTTAATTGGGTTTTTTAACCCAGGTTAATTCTTTTCATATGGAACTTCTAATGTTGGATTTAAAACTCAATGCTAGTCTACACTGATTTTCATTTTTTTTTATATTGGATCAAATCAGGATTTCCTCTACAGAAAAAATATTTATTGTATGAATACCTTACACATAAATTTGGAAATAAAATACTGAAATGTTTGAGCTAATTAGAAATACTTCTAGTATAGAACTGACAATGTTGAACTTTTACTAGAATAGTTTAAAATGTAATGCTGTTTTTCACTGGCTGAACATTGCTTTTGTCATATGTGTCATTTGACAGAGGTGACTGTAGATGAGAAATAGTCCACTTGAAATAAACGGTTATTTCTTTAAAATGTAAAGCTTGTACTTAGCAACTGATCAGCAATATGCTGTCTCCTGTACTGATACAGCTTTATTGCATAGAAGAGAAAACCCGTATATTATCATGAAGCCATTATGGTTGATCTGTCTGGGACTTATTTAGCAAGTAAGAATGTTAATTTAGTGTATACTGGCTAAGATAACTAGTTGTCTGGGGGGGTCAAGGTACTGACTTCAGAGGCATTTCTGAACAAAGATGTTGCAGTTGGTGGGTGGATGGCACTGGTCTCAGCTGTTGTATGAGCTTGCATAAATAGTATCATCTCCACTTTAATCTTTCGGGTGTTCAGAGGTAGTGTGCATATTTCTCTTTAACCCCTGGACACTTGCTGGCATGCATGACCCTTTAACAATTCCTATCCCTCTGTCCATCCCTAGCACCTTGGCTCCAAACAGTCTGGGAGGATAGCCAGTAATTGTGAAGTTTTTTGTTAAGAACATCTCTTTAACAAAAAGATGTTTTCATTTCACTGGTATACACTTTCTATTGTACTTGTTACAGTAGTGTATGGCACACTTCTGAAGTACTGCTTGCATCTCCAGTGAGCAATACTTACTCTCTTTTGTGTGCAAAGATGGGTTAACAGATATTAAAACCAGTGATGATGGTTACTGGCCTTTGGCATCAGGAAAAAAACCTTTTTTTTTTTATTTAAGAAAACAGCAACAAAGGCTGGAGCCATGTGTTTCATAAAGAAGGTTGACTGTTGTGTTTTAGGATAGGCATTTGATTTACCTTACGTTAAATTTTGAGAATGAAAAGGATACTTAAACCTTCGACTTTCATGAATCTGTCTCTGTGAAATTACCATGCCTTTTTCTCACTGATTTTTATATTGCTTCGGAGGCATTGTTTTGTAAGAGTAATCTTAAAGATTATTTCTGAGGCTTGTGGATATTGTGCTTTGGAGGGAAGTATCAAAGACCTTTCAAAAATCAGAGGTTTCTGTGGATTCCTCTCAATTTTTTTTGACGAGGGAGAAGGAAAAGATGTAGACGGTGTATTATCGCAAGTGTTGCTTTTGACAAACTTCTGTCACTTCTAGTGCTATAAATTTAATCATTATCAAATACCAACATGGTAAGTGTAGCAAATGCAAAGAAGGGCCAAAACAAACCTCAAAGTGATGTGACCTGAACTATTAGATCAATTGAAATAAGTGGAAAGAATCTTCCCTGAAACTAATACCTGTAAAGCCTTGTGCACAGAGAGAGAAAATAAACGGCAAGGCTGGAAAATGGTTTGCAATAAGTTGGTTTCTGTTTTGTAGTGAAGACTGCACAGGTGCCAGCTTTGATATAGCTCAAATAATTGAGTTTCTTTTGTGTAAGATGGAGCCCTGATGATTCTGGAGATGGTTCATCCAAGGATCTATATTCCTGAAATTTTGACTTGTTTAGTTTGTGTTAGAAGGAACGGAAGCAATAGTCATATTAAAATGCTAATAAAAAAATTGAAGGACACTGTAGGTGCTATTACATTATTGGACATCTTTTAGTTATATTATTCCCCCTTATTTTTTTTATAGCAAACTTTGGCCTGTTCCATTCTAACGGCGTTGTTGAGCGAGTTCTCAAGTTCAAGTAAAACCAGCAACATTGGACTAAGCATGGAGTTCCATGGTAACTGTAAACGTATATTTCAGGTAAACTAGTTCTGTATTGATATATGATACCTCTCTTTCTAAAATTTAAACATTGAGAAGCAGAAGTACTTTCCTGTGCCAGGTGCATTCAGGTGCACTGTGTCTTTAAAAGCATTTATTAGAACAAATACTACAAAGGCAGATACTGGCTACTTCAGGAAAATTGATAATGTATTTTTAAAAAACCTGTATCAAGAAGGTGCAATCCCTTTGTGCCCATTTTGTGAATGTAGAGCTACAGATCTTTATGCGGTTGGGCTCTTAATTCCTTGGCTACCAATTGCAAACAAAACGAATACTCTGTGGAACAATGATAGTCTTAAATATAGCTTTGGTTTAAAGCCAAGGAGAGCTATGTATGTATTTAAAAATATTATTGCAGATGGTGTAGTCTGGTTGTCTCAGATGTATTGTTTGGCCAGTCAGAAATGTTTTCGTGAAGCCATTGCTTTAAACTGACTGTTGTGGAACAACTTACCAACTTTTTTTCATGCCAAAGACCAACTCTTTTCCACCAGTTATTTAAAAACATATTGTTTTTTAATCTTTTAATAAATGGCATTTACAGAAGATTTTTTTCATAGTCTTTGCAAATGTAATCAATTGATTTTGGCAAAAGGAGGGAATTCTCACTGACAGCTTCAGAATATTTTCTGTATTGTAATGAAAAATAGGGTGAAACCAGAAAATTATTTTCTCTTTAGAAAAAATATTCCTTTTTAATCAGCATTTTAATTAATGACTGAGATACTCAATATATTGTGTTCGTCCTGACTATAGGAGGATGATCTGCGGCAGATCTTCATGCTCACGGTAGAGGTACTTCAGGAATTCAGCAGACGTGAAAACCTCAATGCTCAGATGTCTTCAGTGTTTCAGCGTTATCTTGCACTAGCCAATCAGGTCTTAAGCTGGAACTTCCTTCCTCCAAATTATATCCTTTTTATGTCAGGACCTTTGTTTCTGTTGACTTGGGTCACTTCCTACTGCGTGACAAGTAAAGTCTTTGAAAGGAGAGAAAAAAGTAAAACTTTATAAACCTTATATTTAGTCCTTGATTTATATTTTCTTCCATGAGTGCTTTTGGTCACCACCATGCTTGCTAACAGAAGCTGCTGTTGCTCTTCATTAAAGTTTTAAAGTATTTTACATAAAAGACAAAACAAACAGAGCAGCCCTGTTACAGGTTCATGGTCTGTCTGGTTTGGTTCAGGGTTGAGGAAATGTGTAATATGCTGCTTTAGTGTAGAACCATACGGTGAAAAGTCTAAGTTCTGTTTAATTTTTATGCAGAGATCTGGTCTGTCCTACTTTTCTTCCTCAGAAGAGAAAGGGGCAGGCAAATGTCCGATCATCTAGGAACATGCATGCTCAACCAACTCCCCATAAAAGAGCATGGTCGTATACTAGAACATAAAATAGATTCTCTTCAGTCTGAAAAAAAATGTTTGATAGCTGAGAGAAGAAATGGCATCTCCTTTTTATGCAGGTGCTTCCACTGCTTCCATTTTGACATTTTTGTGATGTGTGCTGATTATTAGTCCAGAGAAAGGTGGAGTTGGACAGTAGAGGAGGAAATGGGAATCAGAAGGAGAAAGGGTGTTAGTGAGGGAGAGAAGGAAAAAGATACAAAAATGTTGAGTCCAAAAAATGGGCTAGATGAATATTGTAGAAATATTTAATTACACTCTGTATTTAATAGAGATTTAAGACAGTGTATATAGTACATCATTATAGTACCTCTTTTAATAGCCAGACTGTCTTTAAGAAGCTCAACAAACCTTGCAAGAGCCAAATTTTTGATCTGTTTTATCAACTTTTTTATTAAAATGTTTAAAATTGCTACCAAGTTATACATACTGCAGGAATCTTGATGTTGCCTTCAAATACACTGTGAGGGATTTTATTTGCTTTCCTAGTGTGGAAGTCAGAAGGTGATATCTCTGAGGTTTTGTTTTCTTTGAGTCTGTTCATTTTACTGCAGGCAGCAAAAGTAAATTTATTTGAAACTGGATATTCCTTAGTTCACATCTGTAAAGCAGAATACCAGTTATATTGGCTATACAGAAGGTGCCATGGATTAAAAGTAAATACCCTGCTTCTGTTTGTCCCTGAAGTGATTTGGAAGAGGTTCAGAGAGGAATTTAGTGCATGTGCCTACAAGATGGACACTGTAGTCAAATTATTGCACCTTATAAAAGTTTTTGGAAGTGGATTTGGGATTTGTAAGAATTCAAATCATGTGTGAACACTTCTTCTAAGCTGTAATCTTAAATAGAAGGGAAATGCTTTTGTGTTGTGCAGTGGTGATTCCCTCTGAATTTTAGTCTTGCTCTGTACAAACCTCTGATGTAGTCCTAAATACTGATCTTGTTACAGTTTGAAGTGAAGGCTATAGTTCTTCATGAGCTCTTTATCCCAGGCTAAGGTTTGTAGTGGTGGAGCTAAATAGATACAAGTAAGATGGTGAGCCTTGGGAGTTGTAGCTTTTCTTTATACATCCGTATAAATGAAGTTGATTTAGTCTGTAGATAGATGCTACTAAAGAAGTGTTAATAGAAATAGCAATGCAAGCCATACTGCTTCTTAAGGTTAACAATGTTTTCTGCTACTTGACCTACTTTAGATACTACAGTTGTTAGACAAATTCTGGCCATTTCTGGAGATTGGATGGACCTTTAGTGTGAACCACAAGTGCTCTTAATGAGTCTGTTTCAAATATTTTCATAATTTCTGATCCGTTTGATACCAACTTTTTGTTTTCTACCACTGGATGTTTCATTTTGCAGTAAGAATTTCAGCACCAGCTTGGGTCTTCCTGCTCTATGTAGCAACCTGTTTTCACAGAAGTTGGAATGTCCTCAATCATCCTTGAGAAATGTGGGTCTCAGCTGCCAAAGATTCAATACCTGTTGGGGTTTACAGCACCATGTTGACTGTATTGTGGCGTAAATCTCTCTTCCTTAAGAAGACTGGTTTAAAAGTAACTGTTAATTGTTAGCTCATGGGCAGGGAAACTTGGCTGTAGTTTCTAAATACGTAGCACATTACATGGAACGTAAGAATTGCTGTGTTGATTGACCGCTTGGCATCCTTTTGGTATCCTCTCTCCAAATCTTGACAGTACATGTGCTGAAGCCATGGGAATAAATTTAATACTCGAAGCATGGAGTAAATCGATCCATTGTATCCTCAGATATATCTTTTTCCTTTAGTTGGTATTTCCCCTGGCAAGATAGTATTAATTCTCAGTATTCCCTGCAGCATCACAGTGATCTGCAGTATATTTATGCAATCTTTAGTAAGATTCTTGTACCTTCAAAAAAGGGAAGTAACATAAATGTGCATTAACTGTACAGTGACCATTGCAAGAGGCAGGTTATTTAAATCCCCAAGTTTGAGAATTGCATCAAAACATAGCACTTCTAAAGAGTTCTGTGCTGTTATGGGACAAGTGTTATAGGATAAGTGTTGCTTTGTTAAATGCAGTCTTGGACAGTGCTGCCACCAGTCCTGACAGAAGAGTTGTAATAAGTCTGTATTGTCAATTGCCACCAGGAAAGACAAATTCTGAAATGGCCACCTCATCGGAGCAACAAAAGAAGAGAGACTGGGGTCTACCTACTTTCAAATTGGAACTCAGTATTTTTAAAGTGTCTTTGGATGTAGTGCCTGCAATAGGAAGGACATGGCACAGTGACCTTGGAGGCCTCCCTTTGGTCATCTGCAGTTTCTCCCATTTCATTTTCTGGCAATCATCTACTGTTATTTTTATGTGCTGCCTTGAGATACTAGTTCACCCGGTGTTTACGGCTGATTCAGAGATAGTCTGTTGTGGCATGTTGGCTTCTGTACAGTTTCTTTTTTTCAGTGCTGTTACAGTACTGTTAAATATTGTTTACTCAAATAGAACTAGTTTTAACTGCATCTTTTCTTAAATGAATGTTTTTATTAATTAAGGAAGTGCAGGTGATCAGTGTTAAGAGGTACAGCTGTCTCCTTTACAAGACTGCCTTCATCTATTGCACTAGATAGAAGTTCAAGCTCACTCCTAGTACATTGTGAGTACCCTAAGTCTCTAGTTAGGGAGCTGAATGTTGCTGGGTTTTAATGCACCTTGGCATGAACATGTATGTCCTGTGAAGTCAGGATGTAATTATAAATTATATTACTTTACGTCCAGAGACGTTTCTCCCATCTTCTTGATTTTGGGATTTCTCTGTTCTTGGCAGCTACATTCTAATGCGCTTTGGATGAATGTCCTCAAATGGAAAAGTTCTTCAGCAGACCATAAGATTTTTGTCCAGCTGTCTCCCATCTATGGACAGGTGTCTGTTATCTGTCATTAGGAGCTGTCATGGAAGTACTTATCCCTTGTTCTCTTTAATGTGTGGGTCATAGTACATAAAGAGAAGCTTGAGCTTTAGTTCTTGTTTTGGATTTGGTGCCTTTACTTGTTTGGAGGCAAGCTGGCAAATTTTCTAATAAAAGTAGAATAGGGGATTTAAAATGCAGGTTATGTAAACCTAATGAGTTGCACTGTGCTAATATGCATCATTGCTGTTCCATTGAAGTTAATGGTGCAATGGCAGTTGTATGAACTGACTGAAGCTTTTGTCTGATCTGAACATTTTTGTGTGTGTTCCTTGGCCGCACAGTTAAAGGAAGAAAGCTTTTCATATCTCTGTTTTGAAAATGTCTTTTAAACCTCAAGCCAGAATGAGACACCTGTCTGGGAGATTCTGTGAACCATACTGTTCTGCAGACTTTCAAGATCTGAACTCAGTCCAACCCAGATTGGAAGCATCTGTTGCACATAATGGAAGTGCATGAAAACCACACAGAATGCTCCAGAAAACTCGAGATTTTGTTTTAAGAAATTATTCATGTTGGCATTGCTGCTGAAAAAGCACCCTGCCTTATCACCTCCCATGAGCATGATACTGAGCAAGGAACCACCTGGCATGGGGGTGTTTTTTTAATCGGGTCATGGTCCCCAGCTTGATTTGTTGCATAGCTACAGAAAGGATTCAACCTGTACCAAAGAGTTACAACAGAGATTTCTTCAGCAGCACAGCTGCTTTTCATAGGCCTTGTTTTTAGCAGCCTGGAATTATCCTGAATTTACTACAACAGCCTGTCCTTATCTGAAAAATGAAGGGTTGGGGCATTGTCCTGGCTATTGTTTGGGATATAAAGAAAAATTCAGTGTAACTGAAATAGCTGTATTTATGAAAGTGCAAAAGAGAGCTGCATTTTACTTTTCTTAGACTTACCACTTTTAGGTGAAAACTGACCTGACTTTGAAATCCTTGATGTTTATAAATTATTTCTAGGGTACTACATGTTTTCTTGGCAATCCTTTCTAGCAACTTTTTAAGACAACATTGGACAAACCCAGTAAGATTGACGGGTCCCCTGAATTTGATCACAATTGCACTAAAGATACTTATATTGATACTGAACTTTTTAACTACTAGTCTTTCATCATTTAGGTTTTCCTGAATGAATTTTGAAATCAAGTTGCAATGTTAAGAGCATCTTTGTAATCACCATTTTTATGAAGGGGAACTGATGTTCTGCTTGCTTGCCCCAGTAGTTTAAGTTTCCAGTTTTTTAAAGATAGTCATCAGCATCCTAGATGGCAGCCTCTATGACTTGTAAGCTGCATCTGCATGGCAACTACTTGTGCATAGGTGCTTTAAATGCAAGTTAGGCTTGAGGTGATTAGCTTGCATACCATTAGCTGTATAACCATAACAGCAGAATGTACCAGGAACTGGAGAATCCACTTGGGTGGTCATGAGCCTTGGTTCTGGAATGGCTAAACTGCTAGAGGCTCTGGGATCGGCCAGGTTTAAAATTAGCTTGGGTGTTCCTACACTTCCTCCCCCTGTTGCTGCAATCTGAGTCCAGTGTCTCCAACACAAAATACTGTTTCATTCTCATGGTAGTTAAGAATATTTGTGTTTAATAATTAAATATTTAAGTATATATTCCTTGTCCTGGTTGCTGCATGTATTTGCTGAGAGTGTAAGGTATGGAAAGGTCTGTGAGGAATTTCTCCATAGGGGGCAGCAAGCCTCTGCATCAGTTTTAGGCAGTTGCTCCTTGGACTCATCCTATGTTCTTGGCTGACTAGCTAGAAAGGCAGAGGAGGTCTTAAAAATCCGAATAAAATCAGTATGTTAACAGTGTATGGCAGATCTCCAAGCACTTACCTTTCTAATACAGTTTTTTAATTGTAAAATACAAGTCTGAGACTGGCACAAAACTGTCCAGAAATATTTCAAACAACAAAGGTAAAGTGATTAAAATAACTTTTAAGAAAGATATTTGGACCTTAGCACTCCGGGAGCTTTTCCTCCATTTCTGAGATGTTCTTCACTCCTGTGGACAAATTTGTGAATGGGGTTCTAGCAGGAGAAATCTCAGCTTTGGTTATTGAGTTCCAAACTTACTGCTTTGTGGAAGAACAAGACTTGCCTCTCTTAGGAAAAAGACTGTGGGGTCCATTCTCAGATACTGGAATTTGTAGCAAGTACTGAAGTGAAACATTATAATCCCTCATGGCTGCCTTAGGATATGAAATATTTTGATATGCATCTTCACTGATCAGACCCTTCCTGGGACAGAGGCTAAGAGTGAGAGGAAAACTCCACATTTGCTGGTCTTTTATTTTCTTTTTCTTAATATGTTTCTCCAAGAAGCACATAAAACCTTGAACTTTGTTTTCTAAATTAGTTTTAAAAATTTGTAAGTTTAAAAAGACTACTCGTATTTTTCTAGCTCATGAAACAAAACCAAGCATAATGTCTACATGCATAAATTTAGCAAAGATAAAAGAAAATCTCTTTTTAAACATTATGGTCTTCTCCTTTTCCTCTCTAGACACTAATAGTGAGCATATGAGCCTTATCATACATGAAGGCATCTAGTTATATTCTTATGCTTTTCAAAAGCGTTTGGTTCATGTTATTGAATAATCTGTTCTGATTCATGCAGAAGATTCTACTGTCTGAAGGAATCAGTGCCCTAAGCCTTGCAAAATGGGTGAAACTTTGACATACTTCTGGTAGCTGTTTCCTAGCTTGAATTTCCATGTCATTCAACGTGAATTGTAGTAAGAGTTAATAGTTCCTCAGTTGAACTAGGAATGTTAGAAGCATTTGTATTATTACCAGAAGTGGTTTACAAATGTTTTTCATTTTAGAAACAAATAGAAAACCCCCCGAACTCTCCAGGATGTCACGGTAGACTGATCTCCGCTTATCATAAATCTCTGTTAAAAGTCTAAATCATAAGTCTAAGCTTGAGTGCTTAGAAAAAAAGTGTTGTTCTAGTACTGTACTTTTTGTTTCTTCATAAGTATTGAGAAGTAAATTAATTTTGGATGATGAAGACTGCATTTGTCCTGTGTAACCCATGTACTAGGTAATTAGTGCCATTTTTTTCAGATTTGGCATAACTGGAGTGCTGCTAATAAGGCTGAACCATAGCACAGTATAAACTGGGGTATTTCTTGGCAGCAAGCATCTCCACAGCCAACTTCTGGTAATGTTTGCATACATTTAGTATGTGATGGAAAATGGGTTCAAGATCTCCATTGATAGGTGGAGGCATAATTTGTGATGTTCAGTGAACAGATATTTTACCCACAAATCTCCTATTGTCAGATGTGTCATCAGTCCATTAGCGTGAGAAACAGGACTAAAAATAACAGGATAGGGCTGCTAAATAGTGAGCCTTGTTAAAATAGTGACAGCAAACCAGCCCTTCTTTCATTCCACATGAAAAGTGTTTTGTAGCTTATCCTCTCTGTGGGCTCAACCTAGCAAAGAACAAATTTATTTTAAGAGATCGATATTATATCTGTGATTGTCTTCTGATATTGGTATGTTCACAGCAAAGGGCATTCTTGTCAGTAAATGGTTTTAAAATACCATTTTGACTAAAACATTCCACATGAAAAGGAAAAAAAGGCATATCTTAATTTGCCAGGTAAAATTAGTTTTAATTTGTAATATTGCTCCTGATAAAGCATGTTTGCTTGTGATAATTTCATGCCCATATTTTAATTTTTTTTTTTCCACTGGGGAGAACCCCAAACCATTTTTGATCACTAAAATTGCGCCTGTCTCTCAGAGGGAAGTAAAATAGAAAGTTCTGTGATTTTTAGCATTTCTCCATTTGAAAGAATGCAGATCTGGTATGGTTCAACGTACACTGATAATTTTTAAAACTGTGAAACTGGTTTTGTTTTACACTAGTGTGAAAATATCTGATTGTTCTTAGGCAGTATAACATGCTGACAGAAGTTCTGGACACATAGCACCAGTGAAGGTACACTTGGTACTGTGCTGTGGAAAAAGCCCCTTTTTGGAATGTGGTTTTGCACAGTTTTGTTAGGAATTTTGTTTTGTGGCAGAACTCAGAAGACACATGTAACTAAACTAAAAGTGTGCATCCTACGTTTTGACACAATTCTTCTTATTAAACTAGATGCTTACTTTAAATATTATTCCCTCAAACAAAACCCATCAAAAGTTAAGGGGTCTACTTTCTTGCATGATACCCCTGTAGAATTTATTTTTTTTCTAGACATAGAAATAGGTTTTTATACACATTTTTTATAATACCTGATTACTTACAGTACAAAAGTTAATGCAGTTCGTTACCAGTAAGTAAATTACGTGCAGCTGAACATGCTGTTACTTACTCTGACGGTTGGGTTAGAAAGGGATCAAGAAGGATAATGTAGGGTTTAAGAAAGACAAATAAAATGTAAGTTGCTGAGTTAAAGCGTTTTTACTACTACTTGGATTGGGTGGTGTCACAAAAGGAAGCACTTCAGAAATCTTTGAACGCTCTTCTGCATGACCAGACTGACAAAGAATTGAACCTGCTTGTTTAAATATTTTTGCTTACGTCTGTTTTTTCTGTACTAGAACATTTGCAGAATTTTGTAAATTAAGTTATGCCAAAATATGTGGTGAGAGCTGAAATGAGTGCAGTAAAATGGCTTCACAGTGTGCTCATTTTTTACATGCATCTCTTACAAACATGTTTAATATGACGATGCCTTGTGCTGTCTAATGCTTTTGTTCTCAGTGTGATGAGAAAACGTAGATTCATGCAGAGCTAACATATCTGTATTCTGTGATGCGTATTTGGCTATTTAGAAAAATAGGATATAGATTTCAATGAGCTATCTTTAGCTATGGTAAGGCCTTTTTAAAAGCTGCCAGGAAAATTTTTTAGAAAATTATTTCCTATTTTGCATAAATTTTAACACCTGTTAATTGCGGTCGCTTTTTTCCCTTCTCGCTGTGTCGCATTAGACACCCTGGTTATCAAAGTGATCGTATCGCTATGGTATGTCTCATAATTATGATCAAACTGTTATCTAACATTCCTGGAGCATTCTTTTTTTCAATACTTAATACCTTTTATTCCTTGGCCTCATGCATGAATTATGCTGTGTATGTGAAGAGGCTTAAAGTTTGTTTCCATTACATTCTTTCTGAATGGATCCTGTTGTATCTAGGATTTTTTTAAAGCCAAGTAGGAATGTTATTGTTGACCTTGACACCAGATAACTGGGCAGACATTATATAGCTATGTTTGAATCCTCACAAAATGTGATGCTAAAGCCAACAGAATCCTGGCGCGAGACTCTCCTGGACAGCAGAGTTATGGAGCTTTTCTTTACAGTAAGTTTCTTTCTTCAACTTTCATAGTCCAGACCGCAGGGAAAGCAGCTCCTTCCTGTTCTAAAACTGTATTGTTGGACTCTTCCTTTTGCATCAGGTAGGACTGATTCTGTTAAATTCAGCTTGCTTATCAAAGCAGACAGAAGGATTGTCTTTTTCCTGGGTTTGAATATATATTTTGCCTATTAATTGTTTTAAATTGATAACCATTAGCTAAAGAAAAAGGTATTATAGTTATCTAAACTTTTTTACATTTAATACTTTTGGACGTATTCTCATCAGACAAAACCAAGCCTGATGAGTAGTAGTAGAGTATATCTTTCAGATAAGTGTAAGGGCTATCAGAAAAGATCAGATGAGCAGTTTGTGTTTGCAGATCTTAAAGCATTTACTCAAGGGAACAGCTGAAAATAAATAATGTAGTTGTAGTTTTCTACCCAGTTTCAGCATACAGAATTCTCTACCTCTTTCCTCAGCACAAAGTAAATCCAAACAAGTTAAAATAGAAAATAAGCTAGAGGGATGAGGAAGAAGTAGTGTTGAGAGAGGGGAACTCAATTTCCTTAACTTAAAAACCCTACAGTTTTAAAAATGGATAAAACTAGGATTGTTTTCTTTTGGCAACTGTTGGGAGAAGTTTGTAGTTATTGCTCAGCAAGGACTTAACTGCAGCAGCAACATATATTGACTTATAAATTCATTTACTATGCGATTTAACTTACATTACATCTCTTGGGACCTGAGAATTCAGCATTCTCATGCTTTTTTCATTTTTGCAAGCAGAGAAATGATGTGCTCAAAACTTGGACAAAGTTGTCATTAGACAATGTGAATTTAACTCTCTAGTGCTGCTTGACAGTACGTTTGGATATATGTCCTTACTTTATAGGATTTTTTGATAATTTTTTTTTAAAACTTGCAATAAAAGTAAAAATTTATCTGTTCACGTAGTTTTGAAAAGGTGAAAAAAATCACTGGCAGAACTCTTAGCAGCTACACACAATCTGAACAGCTGTCTAGACTATCCAGACAGTTGCTACTGTCAGCTGTGAACCTCCACATGCAAATAACTTTTTGGCTTACATGTGAACCCTTCCTCATTTAATAGTATGAACTTGTCAGAGTTAGGTATCCATTTCCTTGATTGGCTTACAGTTACTTATTTGTGATAAGAAAAAAAATTTTGAATAATATACAGATTTGTTTTAGTACATTTGCGTGTTACTTAATAGTAACCAAAGCTTGCCTGTGCTTCAGTGAACACTAGCCAGGGCAGTATGCTGTCTGTTTTGGTTTTAGATTCCTGATTTGCAGTGGTTGAGCCTTGCAGTAGTAGCTTGCTGTTTGAAGTAACATAAGTGACTGGTATTAATTTTTAATCACTTATCTGATCTGAGAAATTTTAATAACCTTGCAAAAATTGGCTGGGCTGCCGTGTTAAAGTGAGTGCCTCCAGTTCTAATCTCAGCCTCGTGTGGGTTGTATATTAGGAAGGGTATTTCTGTTGCAGGGTTTGTTTCTCCTGCTAGTTTGATCTTTCAGGGATTAACTTTGCAGCTAATCCAACTAGTTATGAGTTGGGTGAACTTGCAACTATAACACCACAGAGAAATGGTTAGTGTTTTAACTATACTTTTATATATAATATTGCTGAAATAATTTAACTAAATTTTGCTTCTGGCTGAAAAAACTACTGTATATTTATTTATCCAGTAAATCTTACGTGAAAAAATAGGAGGCATGAGCCTAAGAAAATTCTTTAAATCCATACTTGATGATTCAGATAAGTATGTGAGAATATGTTTGTTGAAATAGTAAGATTTTAATCTAGAAAGTCTCAACAACAGAAGTAATGACATAACAGTTTGCAGAAATACAGGAAGATTACTGTTGGTCTTGTATAACATGAGGGTGTTGCCAAGGAAGTGATGCATTCATTTTTGTATATGTCTTCAGTGTTTACCTCTGCTAAAGAAGCATCTATATAATCTTGATTGAACTCGTTGACTAACTTTAGCAAGACTCTATAGCCTAGGCATAGTTAGCATAATAGAGATGACTGTCATTATTGCTGTTTTTAGAAAGAGCAGCATGTCTGACTGGCTGGCATCTGTTTCCCTCTTTAAGACATAACATTCAGTAGACAGTTCAATTTTCAACATGTAGGTGAGCCTTAACTAAATGTTAGTTTCAGTGAGCTAACTCACAGCTTACGATTTTGTGAGCTGAGTCACTATCTTGACATTTGCCATGGTTTAGGGAGTTATAGAAACCCTTGCATTTCAGACTGAATGGAAGTTATAGTAAGCTTTTTTTGGTGTGTGCTCTTTTGGATTGAGAGCCATGTGACTGTTTTAAGAACACCCTGTTTTCATGTATTATTAACTACCTCACTTCCTGAAAGGTACATCGAAAAATCAGAGAAGATACAGATATGGCCCAAGATTCATTACAGTGCCTGGCACAGCTGGCGTCTTTGCACGGGCCAGTCTTTCCTGATGAAGGTTCACAAGTTGATTACCTGGCACACTTCATTGAGGGATTACTGAATACTATCAATGGGTATGTATGCCTGCTATCTAAATTTAGATGGCATCTTTTTATCTTCGGTTTGGGGTGTAGCATATCTGTGAGGAGAAGTGGTATGGCTTGCTTATTTCTGGGTATAATTTGTATGTACTGTTGAAAGAAAAGGCAATTTAAATTAGGTGGTCCTTACATAATATGAAGTAGATTTATTGATTGAAAGTCTATCAACAAAACCTATTCCCTTTTAACATTTTTTTTTTAATGGCAAAAACCTGCTGTTTCTATCTACAGAATTGAAATAGAAGACTCTGAAGCAGTGGGAATTTCCAGTATTATCAGCAACCTGATAACTGTATTTCCTCGCAATATTTTAACGGCCATTCCAAATGAACTTTTCTCTTCATTTGTAAACTGCCTCGCACACCTCACCTGTTCCTTTGGAAGAAGTGCTGCCTTGGAAGAAGTGGTAAGTAGCTGCAAATAGGAGGTAATCTTTTTTGTTTCTCTCTAATTGTGATAAGCACAAGCGACAGGAGAATTTGGCTGTTGTGTTAATAACTGTTGTGAATTCAGTGGTTTTGTCCTAGATTTCTGAAATCCTTTCTGAGAGAGTTTTCTTTTTATTTCACGCAATGTAATGAACAAAATTACACACTTTGTTCATCTTTCAGATTTTGTTTTGATTTAAAATACTTGTCTTAAATTTTTAATTTTAAAAAGAATGGATTAATTTAAAAATATCGAAGTCTTAGCTATTGCTGACTTGCTGTTGTAGGACTTCTCTGAAAACTGTTGTAGGTAGTAAACAAGCTACAGTCCCAAAAGCTTAAAATGACTATGTGAACATATGGGCAGACTGCAAATTAACTGCTGTCAAGAGTTCTGTTTCAGAGTTTCTGTTTTAAGTGAATGTAGCCATTAAGATCTGTTGTTAACTCCAGATTTCTAAGCTGTTCAGATCATACCTTCATCACTGACACAGTTCAAATGGTAATTGTGTGTACAAATCTAGCACAGGAACTAAGAGGATTTTCTTCTCTTCTTTCAAATTTTGGTTGTAACGCTAAAGACCAATGGGGAAGTCCAAGTTTTCTGCTTCTAAAAATTGCATTAAAAATAAAAACCCCTAAGGAGACCTAGTTCAAGGGGAAAAAAAACCATAAAAATTAAGGTGAATAATCTTGCTCTTCAGCTATTTATATGCAGTAGATGTAGATATGAGATTATCAAGATACTAACCAGTATTTCCCTATTAACATGAGAAAGTATGATATTTTTTTTCTCGTTTCGTATAATGACTAAGGTTAATTACCTGAGTTTGAAAATAGTTATAGAAGTATTTAGTTACAAAGTTGATGGACATGTTTTGTTACTAGAGAACACAGGTGTGTTAATTAGCATTCATTGCAGGGCATTAAATCATCTCTTCAGTGCAAGGTTAAAATGTATTACATTTGGCCCGGTGCTCACTTAAACTTTAAAGTTTTTTCATATCTTAATCAAAAAATTGGTGATTAAATTCAGAGTCTGAAATACAGCTACTTTCCAGACTTTATTGGTCAAATTTTGCTCTGTTTTTGGAATTTTCTAGTAGAACATTGAACATGTGTTCTAGTGCTCACCGATACATTTAGGAATGCTCCTGAAGCCCTTATAGAAAAGATTTAGTAAAAACCACAGGCAGCTGTCATTTAAATTCAAGGGACTAAAGGGATGTTGTTTCCTCAGTTAGCCTCTTGTTACTTGAGGACTAGAATAAGCAATCATATTTAATGAAAACAGTGCTCAACATAATCCCATTCAAAACACTTAATTTCTCAGCAAAATCTTACAATAGCATGTACGCTATCTGATAAAAAGTTTATTTTGGAAATGACTAGCTAGTTATGCCTAGTAAACTGTGGCTGCTACACATACTTAATCCCATACGTTTTGCTGAAGAAACTTCTGTAAGTAATAAATGTTCTCAGATTAAGCAGCATCAAACCAAGAGAATGCAAGAGGGTTTTTTTTGTTATTGTTGTTTGGGGGAATTTTCTCACTGTCCTTCAATCTTTAAATCATCCTGTGAAAAGAGGAACATTACACTTTCACCCCTCCTGTTCTGTTACTGCTCTTATAGGTGTCTCAACTTCATGTTGTTTCTCTGATTTTCAGAATGATACAGAATTCTGTAGTGATGTGCCTTCCAAAAAACAATGCTTATATCTTAACAGTGCATGAGCAATAAGGCGTGCTACCAAGACTTTCAAGTTACTGCTAACTTAGTCCTGATGGTGTAATGTGTGCTGTGCCTATAGAAGTACTATTTTGCATCCCTGGAAATGATCTTTTGGCTTAGGAATGTCCCAGCCATGATTAATGTGTTCCCCAAGCTTCTTGCTTAGAATGTGTGTAGTGATACCTTCTGTGAGCTCATGTGCTGTCTGCAATTAAGAGCTTTTTGATATATAAAATACCATGTGTGTTGGGCTCAGTAGAGTTCTCAGAGCTTTTCAGAAATACGAAGTGCAGCAGAAGGCAGGCAGGCAGGCATACTCCTTAAGCTTTGCTGCTTAAAAAAGCTGTGTTCCTCATATTTCTGCCACTTTGTGTGCCAGCAGAATGTATCATGTGAACACAGCAGAAAGCCCATGAGGGACAAGGAATCTATTTTGCTCAAGATCTGCTATGAAAACTGTCAAAACGTGGAGGCACTGGATCAAAATATGCAAACCACTTCAAAGCAGCTAATAGTGATTTTCAACCAAGGGGGGAAACCCACAATCAAAATATCATGTTCAAACTGTTTCACATTAACCTGCCGCTTAGGGTTGGAGAGATTGACTGAAGGAAGTTTGAACATTTGCCTGAACAGCTATGCTAATGGAGGGAGAGCAGTAAGCTTCAGCAATGCTGGTTTATGGTGCAAGTTGGACCAGTAATCTCTTCCTTTAATGTCACTAGGTCTGAGAGAAAATACTTGTCCACAGCTATGCTCCACCTTGCTTAACACCTAATGCTTTTGCAAAAGTAGAAATCAAATAGTCCATCCGAAATAGTGAAGAGTTTAAACAGGATGTTGGATGAAAAGTCAAATTATATTTGACTTTAAGAAACTATATCAAAGGCTTCTTTTTCTCAAACTGAATCTCAGTGCATTGTTCTGTTTCATGATATTTTTTAAGTATCATGTGATGGCAGAGATCATTCCGAATTTGGTCTTCTCTGCTGTGCTTCCAATGCTTTCTAGCTTATTGCTGCTTGACAATTTTTTGTAGTGTTTGTTCTTCAAAGGGTCAGCAAACTGTGAAGGAAGAAGGACCAAATTTCTTCTTGTTTCCTGTAGTAGAGGAATTAAGCATTTTTGCTTTAACTTTGTTGGTTTTATCTTGCCTTTCTTGAAGATCTGAGTTCTGATCCATCAGAATGATTAAGCTCTCCAGTCTACAGCACAACACTTTATCTGTAGGACATCTTCCGTAGCTCAGCTGTAGGTAATCTGAAATAAGGATTGGGATTTTTAATAAGGTTTCTTTGGGACCGAATTGGTTCAATATGGATAAAATCTTTCTACTATTGGGCATGTACTTTATAGAGGCATATTAGTCCTAGATTGCTTATGAGAATATCTTAGAGTTAAAATAATTTTTCTTCATGACATTATCTTCTTTATTACCTTTTCAAATAAATGAATTGGATGTATTTTGAGGGTATTTTGTTGTTCATAAAGACGTGTGTTTATTTGCTTATGCTCTTGATTCTTACAAATTATGAAAAGTTGTATGTAGGTTAATAGATGTATGTATATTACATACATATAAAAATATTTTAGGATTAAATGACTGTCTGTAAATTCATGTGACCTTTAGCCAAGTTTTAAAAAAGTTATGTTGTCCTTCCCAAATTTGTGACTTATGTCAGTGTTGAATGCAATTTTGCCTCTCTCCTTGTCATCTTCAGCTTTTGGTTTTGCAATTGCATCAGTGTGTCCCATATTTTAACTTATGCAAATATGACCACTTTGCAGTTACAAAATGATGCGGTGAAGCTATCTTGAAACACTTCCAGTGTGATATCTGTTCTTCCTCTTAATCAGCCAATGTTTTCTTTTCCTTGCCTGTTCATTCAACCATGTTTGTAACTTCACTGAAAGTCAGGAATTCTTGTGTCTGGAGTATGATTAAGGCCTTAATGTCTCTTCATTTCATCAATGAACCATTTTACTAAGCTCTGCTATCTGAAAGTAACTTCTGTGAGCCATCCTGTTGGTTCAAAATTGAGAAGACTTCTTAGAGGGAGTTTAGCGTCTTAGCAGCATGTTTATCTGTACAACCACACTGGAGTTATTGGAGGTTGGATATATTTACAAAAGTTCAATTTTTACATCAAGACAAAAAGTTGATAGTTATATTAAAAATATTTTTAAAATAAATGACCTCTTTGCTGTTTGGGTTTTTTAGTCTGCCTGTAACCCAGGACTTTGTATTTCAGATAAGTTGTTTCCTTCTGCAGCTTAAGTACTACGTAGAAGCACATATGAATAATTAGAAACATGAAGCATCAGTTGAAATACACCAAGTAATTGGAGGTGCAGGCATTTCCACTGTTTTTTGGTTTGCTTATAGAATGAGAAGTTGTGATTATTCATCAAAACTGGCTACCTGTAGTAAGGTTTCTTGAACACATGGCAATCTTGCAGTAATTTCCTGTGGAACAGAGAATCATTGTCTTTTCTGTCTCTTTCTTTCAGTAGTAGTGGAATACATATAAATCTATATGCAACATCAGATGAAGAGAAACAGCTAAACACACTGATAGTTTTTTAAAAGCCTAGCAAGCACGAAAGCTGCACTGACCTTTTTGATGCATTGCTTCAATCTTGGCTATCCTTAGATGGGTTTTGTGACTTATTTCTTTTTGTTTCAACAGGAGAAGAACATCTGTTTAATAATGAATATAAGCACGTTCCTGTGGTTTAGTTTAGGAATAAGATTTTTCATTTGTTTCTTTCATCTCTTACAGCTTGACAAAGATGACATGGTGTATATGGAGGCATATGATAAGTTGCTGGAATCTTGGCTTACTTTAGTACAAGATGACAAACATTTCCATAAAGGTTTCTTTACCCAACATGCTGTTCAAGTCTTTAATTCCTACATTCAGTGCCATCTAGCTGCTCCTGATGGCACAAGGAATTTGGTAAGCCCTCATTTTAGTAGATTTTGATGATGACATATAGTAGCTAGCCCATGTCTTTTGGTGTGTATATATTATGTAACTCAAGGCAGCGAGTGTAGAATTGCTATTTGTGGCTTTGGAAATGAAAAAATTGACGAATTTGTTACTCAGTTGTCATTTCCCAGTCTGTTTCTAACATTCTGAAGAGGAAATAAAGAAATGCAAAGTTGGAAATCACTTAAAAAAATTAGAAAAAAGTAAACCTGTAACTCGGATCAATGTGTGTCTTGCTTTCTTCCCACAGATACAGTGACTAAACTTTTGACCATCCTTCTCTGGATGGCCTTAGAGACCTGATCAAAATTCTCAGTGAAGAAATTGAAAGCCTATTTTATGAATGTTAGCTCCCATACATTACCTTCAAAGTATAATGCATAAATATCTGAAAAAAATGTGGGCTGACTATGCTCAGGATAGAAGAAACTTGGAATATCATGTGGTCCTTTAGGATAACTTGAATTCCCGGTTGAATTTTTGAACAGGTGACTGTTCTAAAGAAAGCCTAAAAGTACATCAAGTATCTCTGTAGCCATGGAGAAAGAAAGCAGATTAGTATATTTGCAAGTAGTCTGGATCTTTCTAGAATAGATTCTTATGCCGAAAGTTGGGTGTAGATGTTAGATGAATTAATTATTGCATAGATTCAATTCAGTAACTGTATAAAATCTCTCTTTAGTTTGATGCTGTGCAAAGATCTCCGAGATACCTCATTCTGAAAAGCACTGTATAAAACTTAATTCTGCTATCTCAATATGTAACAGATGGTAATAACAGTGCCAAAACCAAGAGAAATATTTCGCAAGAGAACTTTGAATTCATATCAGGCGGTCTTGACATAACTTGTATACACAGGTTAATTCATGTCATTCTGTGAGATAAGTCATTTATCCCATGGGTAACCTTTTAAAAGCCACAGCTGGCATTTTAGAATGCTTCTTGTTCGATATCAAAGCAGTAACAGGAACTTTCAATCCCTACTTTGAGAGCAGAGGCTCACCCTTCAGTAAACAGCTGCAACTTTGAAGTTGCCAAAAGAGAATGATTTGCTGGGTTACATAAAGAAAAGATGGGTTATAAGCACTTGGTATAAGAAGTTGTGTGTGGATTCAGTTTTCCAGGACCTGTAGAAATAAAGCAAACTGATAGCTTTCTCTCTTATATTTTACTGTGTTACTTGCATAAATTTTATGAGTATTCAAGAGATTTTGAAAACTTTTAATACTGATACTTAGTTTCTACATATCATGGTTCATCTCTTCAAGGAGTAAGATCTGATTATTATTTAAATAGTATTATTTAATAATGCAACCAAGATAAACTGTGAGAAATTGAACAGTGCAACTTTGCATCAGCAAAAAATAAAACTGAGGTGATGATGATTATTAGTCTTCTGTTTTCCTGAGGTTATAGCATTTACTTTTTAAAGTACTTTTTTATTTTTAAATAGTACTTTTTAAACTACTATTTCCTTTCAAACAGTAGGTTATGGAAAATCTTTAATAAAAGAGATGATTTTCATTTCATCTTGAAAAATAGTACCTATTACATGATTTAAGTAAGATCTCAGACAACTGACAACAGTATCTTCGACTAATGAATAGGAAAAAGCATGGAAGTTCCAGTATTTAAAATGGTTCTTGGTTTGCTATATACGTGATTTGAAATACAAATGTACTTCAACAATCTTTTGATCATTGGTTTTGGAGACCATCTCTGTGAGCCAGACTAATTCAGTACCTTATATCACACTTCTAGCAGTGGATGCACAACAGAGCTGATTTATAAAATGTAAAGAAGCTGCTTTGCTATTGACCAACTTGTGTTTATACTATTAATAACAAGCATCAATTTTCATAAGTCCTATTCTTGAGTCTTTTCACAGTGAATCTTTTTACTTGAGAGCACTATTGGAAACAGTAGCAAATAGACAAATTAACTGTGTGACATTTTGCTAATGAGTTTGTGAAATGCTGATTTTAAAATAATACGAACCCATATTGACTCTGTTTAACTCTTCAGTGTTTAGTACAAATTTGTTGTTCATCCATGCAAAACACCTTGAAAGAAAGAGCCAAAATAATGCAGAAAACTGATGATGGTAAATTTAACAAGTATGACTCTTAACTGGTTGCTTCTAATTTTGTTGAAATAACCAAAGACTGCCAATGGTGTGGCCTCTCGGGAAGAAGAAGAAATAAGTGAGCTGCAGGAAGATGACAGAGACCAGTTCTGTGACCAGTTGGCCAGTGTAGGCATGCTGGGGAGAATTGCTGCAGAACACTGTATACCTCTTCTTACAAGGTAAGTACAAAAAAATTAGTCATGAATGCAAATCAGTAAAGCCATCACATATGAAAAGCCTGACTTGGCCGAAACAATTTAAAAGCAATGAAGTTATTTTATTGTTATTTGTCCACAGTTTGTTAGAAGACCGAGTGACAAGGCTCCATGGTCAGTTGCAAAGACATCAGCAGCAGTTACTTGCCTCACCAGCATCAGGTTCAATTGACAATAAAGTGCTTGATGATCTGTATGAGGATATTCATTGGCTTATTTTAGTCACAGGTTAGTGAACAGCTTTAAATAGTACTAATTCTGGTAGTCTTGTTGCAGCTGGGACATCTTAAAAAAAAAAAAAAGAAACCCTGTATATCAACTACTCTTAAGTGACTATACCTTTTATCCTTTATGATAATTTCATCTTACATGCATCTTACTTGCAAAGTCTTTGCTTTACTTTCATCTGCCTGAATAACATGAATGTTTATCTTTAAAAGATTGATGAAATCTTTACATGAGGTAGTGTCCTTTGGAAATGCCCACAACTAATTTTGTTATAGATTTCAGCTGTGTTATCAGTCAACCTATTCAAGAAATTAGTCTGTTCATGGTACCAGTGGTATTGTCTGGAGGCACATGACTTTATAAGGGAACCAGTGTGAGATCAGGATAATGGTAGTACTCAGTGGTGGCCAAGAATCAAGTAAGTTCTAGAATTTCTCAGTGCTGATGATCCATGTCCTGCCATTTTGTTATATTTCAGGGAAGTTGAATTTCAGTTTTAATTTTTAGATGAAAATATTTTACTTATGTTTGCAAAACGTAATAACTATGTCTTTGTTAGGAGAAATATATCATATACTATACATTTTGTAGGATTATATTATAATATGTATTTTGTGGGATTTTTTTTTATATCTGATGTTTTAATCACTCTCAGATGTTGACATGAATGTATTTATAATTTTGTAATACTGTGGAATGGAGTTTATATTGGTAGCTCACAGATAGCTATGGGATCAGACATTGAAAACTCAACTAAAGCTGGAATTAATACTATCTGGATACCAGAGTATTGTATAGAATCCCATGCTTCACCTGATCTGCAGTTGCTGTGCAAGAAAAACTGTATTATAGGATATATATTTGATGTCTTAAAACCTCTGACAGATTTGAAATGTTAGGAAAACAGAAGTCCCAAGTGAAATGGACTCAGTGGGAAAGCTGTAAAATCAAGGCTTTTTTTATCACGTAACAAGAAAAAAATTACATCAAAATGTTGGTTTGGGGTGTCCCTTTCCCAGATAGTTGAATTGACTGTAGCACTTTTACATGAAGCAAAACTTACCTCTTTTTAAATTGTTTTTTAAATTGGTGGTTTCTTCTTGTCGCTTTAGGTTTTTGTCTGCTGAAATGCTTTAAGGATTCTAAAGTTAATGCCTTTGTATTTAAGCAATGTTAGTCAGGTTGTACAAACATTTGATTCTGGTATGATGTTTGCAGTTAAGGCAATGGATTCTCTAGTCAGAAAGCTGTAAGTTAACCTAGGGTAGAAGGTTGTGATCACTCTTTCTTTTTTAATGTAAGGCTACCTCTTGGCTAATGATACTCAGGGAGAGACTCCGCTAATACCTCCAGAAGTAATGGAATATTCCATTAAACATTCAGCTGAGGTTGACATCAATACAACACTTCAGATTCTGGGATCTCCAGGAGAAAAGGCCTCTTCCATCCCAGGGTACAACAGAACTGATTCTGTAATTAGGTAAGGATGCATCTTGTGCTGTTAAGTTTGTTAAATGCTTTTTAAGAGAAGAAATGAGAATGTGAGTGGACTTCTGTGAATGCGAAAAGTAAAGAAGCAATACTGAAAAACTGAGCATTGAAAAAGAAATGTCGTTTTTAACTACTATTAAAGTAAGGGCAAATAATTTAGAGGAATGGTTTTATAACAGTCATATTAAGGTAATGCTGTAAAAGAGCATTAAGAAAAGATGGAAAGGATGAAGTGGTTTTTTTGTTTGGTTGATTGGGGTTTTTTCTAGGATAAGGAAAGGTAGGGTAAATATAGATGATATTTCAAGTCAAGGTGATCCAGGGAAGGACTGAAAAGAAAAATGAGAGTAAGGCATCAAAACAGATAACACTGAGTCAAGATGAGAACGCTGAAGTGACTAGATGGACCTAATACCTAATAGTCTTAACAGAGGACATGAGCCAAAATCTTGGAAATAAATAGAGATTTTTTTTTTTTATATCTCTACTGAAAATTCCTCTTTGATCTATCTATTACAGAAACTCCCTAAAATTATTTAAGTAAAAAAAGTTGATAATATATACTCTAAAATTCATGCAGCACATGTGCATCTTAAGCTAATGCTTTCCAGAGCATCAGTGAGCTTGTCTGCTGTGAATATGAGTTACTGCCCAAGCTTGGCAGTAGCAGAAGAATTGATCCTTGGAGCAGGAGGAATTTTTGTCAGTTATGTACACATATCACTGTTAGCCTATGAAAGAAGCAGGAGAGATTTCCCTTCCATTTTACAAGAAGGCTGATGCCCACAAAGAACTCCTTAATTTGAATCCGCACACTTCAGAAGATTTCGTTCAACTCTTAATTGACATAGAATATTCTTCACCCAAGATTAGTTGTTGTCTATTTAAAAGTCTTCTTCTGGGAAGAAGCTAGAAAAAATGAATCTTCATTAGCAATGATGTATGTGCCTAATGTTTAGAACCTTGAATACTGCTCACTGATACTGTTGGCTGCTTCAAAAAGTGGTCACTGAACAGGATTTCTTGATGCAGTGTTTCAGTGGTGATGGAAATAAAGTTAGGTATAAATAAGGAGAGATTTGAGGATCTCTGTCAACAGGTCTGAAATATCTTCAAGATACAGGCCACTCTCAACTCCTAAATTTCTTGTGCACTATCACATTCTTATACAACTTAATTGACATACTAAAAAAACTAATATTTAATGTCATTTTATAGGCTGAATTTATTAACGTGATCACCTGATGTTCTGCTATTTCAGACTGTTTTTCTGCAGCAATAAACGAGAGACAAATAAGTAGTCACTTTTGTATTTGTTTTTTAGTATGCGTCACACTGTGAAAGCTACATAATTAGAACTGATTTGGTCAGTAAACTTTCTTGTGCAAGGATGGGAGAAGCAGCTTTTCAAAAAAGCTTTTCAAGCGCTCCAAGTAGTAGTCCATTTGTCACAATGCTTGTGAGGATTCTTTGTTGGAGTAATTTTGATGTCAAAGTTCACCTTTTAAAGCACAATTATGATTTTTTGGAGGATATTTGCCAGTCTATCCTGTCTCTCTCCCTCCCTCTCTCCTTGCATTCAACAAACAATAAATTCAGGTGCTTTTTACCTGATTAGAGTTGAACTACTTTGTGTTATCCTGATCTCCTGTTGTATTTGGTGAAAAATGGAAGAGTTTGTTAGTTGCTTTCCTTCTCCAAAAACCAGTCTCAGCATCCTCATTGTATTTTAAATCCGCAGGTTGTTATCTGCTATTTTAAGAGTGTCAGAAGTAGAATCTAGAGCAATAAGGGCAAATCTCACACACCTCCTGAGCCCCCAGATGGGCAAAGATATTGTGTGGTTCCTCAAGCGCTGGGCAAAGACTTACCTCCTAGTAGATGAAAAGTTGTATGATCAGGTAAGGATGTAACTTTTATGAATTAATTGGTGAGTATTAGCAATAATATTATCCTGTGAATGCAGATGTCAGTGTAACTATTTAACAGTGCAATGCTAAAGCATTTTTAGTGTTAAATATGTTGTGGTTTATTTTGGAATTCGAAATTTGATGGTTTCTTCCATTTGTTAATTAGAAATATATAAGTTGTGAGGGGACTCTTCTTGCGCATTTTGCTGCAAATTTGAGAATTTATTTTTTTTTGGTAGCCATCACCATAGCAGAATAACAATGCTCTCAGGCCACACAGTGGGTGAAACTCACTGACTGCAGTAATTTTATAGGCTACTTCTGACTGTCCATCTTACATTTCATCTCTAATACAGGGGTTGCCCTTGATGGATGATTTAATGAGTAACCTGATGATGATTGAGATATTTAACACCATCACAAAGTAGTATACATTAGCTAATGTCATGCTACTTTCTCTCCTGTCCTCGTTCTCATTGAATATACCATGATTTCAAGGGTACATTCTTTGTAAAGGGCAACCTCTTATCATGTTTGGACAGCACTAATCATGATTAGAATTTGATCCTGATTTTGCTTATCGAACTAACTGTAATCCAGCTGGCTCACAGAGGCCACTTGTCTTGAGGAGGTCCTATTGGCTCTAACTTTTCAAGAAGGAAGCCGCCTCCTCCTCCTCCCCTTTATTTCCACTGTTCAAGCAACTAAGAATACTAATGCTTCAGGAGGCCCCTCCTTAACAAAAATAGGTATACCATAGACTTGAAGATATTTGGATTAGTACTGTTTAGCTTTTACATAGAGCACAGCTAAGAATTTGTAAAGGTGCCAGCTGGGGAAGAATTGGAGAGCATGTTAGGATACATGTGAAAAATGATGTGAAGAAACAAAACAAAGTATCTAGGAAATGCACACGTTTAGTTTGTGTTGACATATGGAAGTGATTGAAACCTCTATTTAAACCTTATGCTCAGTCATGTATATATCATGAGTTTTAAAGTTAGAAGTGCTAGTGGTTGTGCTGACAGAAAGCCCCTGCACAATTATTAAAGAAGTCTTTGGATTTCACTCTTGAGAAACTTTTTTTTAAAGACAGGAGAACAGGCAATTTCAAGGAACCATATTTTAATGTGCCAGGACCATAGTGTGACATCTTTCCTAAAAGATGTGTAGATTAAAGGAACGATCTGCAGAAAGCAGATGCAGAAAAATTCAGTTGAAAATAGATTTTTAAAAGATTTGATCTAGATCAAGAGCTAGATTTATTTCTAATAATTTTAACTGCTGAATTTTGAGGAATTTTGTCTTAAATTCATGAAAACTCTTCCAGGAGGTGATTTTGGGATCTTTCTTTTGATTATTAAAGCTTTTGAACTTTCTTTGGCCTTAAAAGCTAGAGATACTCAAACCGGGTTTTGTAATGAGGTAGAAACTTTTTTTTTGTTTTAAGTGTTGTGCTTAAAATTGCAAAATAAATTTGGCAAAGACTTTTCTATTACAGGTATTCTTTGCCTTTGTCTATGTAACATTTGTGTAATTTAAGTAGGAAGGAAGTGACAGCCTGAAAAGAATTTGCTGACAATGATTACCATACACTTTGGGCTTCTGGCTTCTGTAAAACTCACTCATTTTAATGCTTTTCTTATAGATAAGTCTGCCATTTAGTACAGCATTTGGTGCTGATACAGAGGGTTCCCAGTGGATTGTGGGTTACCTTTTAGAAAAAGTGATCAGTAACCTGGCAGTGTGGAGTTCAGAGCAGGACCTTGCAAATGATACTGTACAACTGCTAGTAACATTAGTGGAAAGGAGAGAGCGGTAAGTTGCTATACCTCTGGAAGTCAAAAAATTTCTTTTGCTTCCTTTAAAGTTTTTTGGCCAAAGTAATCCAGATACAGGGCACTTCATATTTATGTTTCTGTAAGTCAAATTACTTTAGTAACATACTATAACTGAGAAAAACCCCAACAAACTTGTCTAACAAAGTGAGGAGTGAGACCTGTATTTGACAAAACATCACCAAATTTTTATTATTGTTTAGACATGTACTTTACTTACCTTACCTTTGTGCCTCACTCTTAAAGTGAGAAAGGAAAATTCTCCTGGTCTCCCCTCCTATTGCAAGGATTTTTGTGTTGTTAATTTTTGTTGATTAAGAGTTCAGATATTGGCTAAGCCGGTATAAAATGTGTTTTTTAAACATATAAATTTTTTTTTTTAAATCCAGGATTTCATGGATTCAGACAAATTACAGAAAGTTTTTTTTGGTATTGCATACTGTGAAGCAGGAAATTCATGAATGTTTTAATTCTCTGAAATTACATGCAATCATACATTCACAGTCTGATGAAAGACTGTTCTGAAGCTTGAGGATTTTAAATGCTTGAGGAATTTTCTTTTAAAAAAAATTTAAAACCCACAGGAGCCAGTTTTGGAATAAACTGCTTATTTTATTATGACATAATGAGACTAAGCTTTTAATCCATGCAATATGTCCATTAACTCTGTGTGTGTATATGTGCATAAAACTAAAGCACTTCCCTGCTTTTCTCCCATATGAATTGATCTATTTTCAGAGTATATGCTTCAGAAATCTTAGAGCTGCGGCATTAGTAAGATGAAAATCAAAAGGCAATTTAGCCTTAGAATAAAGGAATTTTTTTCAAAAAACCTAACAAACTTCTGACAACTGCTAGCAACCCGATGTGCTCTATTCATATAATTTTGTGAAATCCTTATTTAAATTGTTTTTCCCTCTTTTAGGGCAAACTTAGTCATTCAGTGTGAAAACTGGTGGAATTTAGCTAAACAGTTTGCAAGGCGAAGCCCTCCTCTTCACTATTTGTCCAGTTCTGTGCAGAGAACACTAATGAAAGCTTTAGTTTTAGGAGGTTTTGCTCATATGGATACAGAAACAAAGCAACAATACTGGACAGAGGTAAGCTGTTTTGATGCTTTTATTACCTCCATCTTAGCAAGCAGTACAACAAGTTAGTTTAGGGAATTTTATGGTGGCACAAAGTCGACTGATACAGCATATTTTTATTTTTAATATCTCACTAATTTTAAAACTTATTTTCTTTTTGAAGGTCAGTAGTCATATGTCTTGTATCTAAATTGTATCTAAAACATCTCCACCTAAACAGAAACCTCTAATAATTAACTTGAAGCTTTGCAAAGCAAATGGGATAACAATATGCTTAAATGAGATTATTATAAAAGATACAATAATTTTCCTTGAACTGCACCATTTCTTCTTCTATTTTAATTTGTTGGTGTTATGAATCATTTAGTTATTCACTTAATGATAATGACAGTAAGTAAAAAGCTAACGTGGAACATAACGAAGAGCCGTGACCAGCTCTTTGTGCCCTGGCTCCATTGAAGCTCTGATATTTACTACCAGAAAGGTTGGTGCAAGAAAGTAGCTGAAATGTGATCAGGAAGCACCAGAGGAGTTTGTAAAGCATTGACCTTCTGAGAAAACCAGGCCTTTATTAGCAGAGATATGAAATTAGTGATTTAAGGTACGACTATAATGCACTGGAAGTAATTAGAAAAAAACAATTATTTTTATGGAAGTTTTTAAATTGTTTCTAAACACAGCTGATGACAAAAGTGATTGCGCTATTTAGAATCATAATATGGCAACAATAACTGTGAACGTTAATCCTAATGCTTTCATTGTTAGCAATTTTTCCCCCTAATACTGCATTTGGAAGAGAACCAAGTAGTGTGAACCAGAGAAGGTCACTGTCATTGGTTTAAACACTACAAAATAACCTAAAATACTTATGGAGGTGCCATTTTGGAACCTGTGGGCAAGTAATGATGGATAATGAGAAGCACTAATCAGTACCACTTCAGCTTATGTTAATGTGGCAGACAATAGCATAACTGAGCCATTGGAAACTGGAAGTGATTGATTCTTGTACTGCCATGCCAAAAGCAACTCATGAGCTTGCCAAATTACTTGAACCTTACATCTCATATGGTAGTATGCATATCTTAATGCTTCTTTTCTAAAAAATTTCAAGGTTCTTCAGCCACTTCAGCAGCGATTCTTGAATGTGATAAACCAAGAAAACTTTCAGCAGATCTGTCAGGAGGAAGAAGTGAAACAGGAAATCACTGCTACATTAGAAGCACTCTGTGGCATTGCTGAGGCTACCCAGATTGATAACGTAGCAATTCTCTTCAATTTCCTAATGGACTTCCTTAATAATTGCATTGGATTAATGGAAGTATACAAAAACACACCAGAGACTGTTAATCTCATAATAGAAGTCTTTGTTGAAGTTGCACATAAACAAATTTGCTATCTTGGAGAGGTAAATACAGCCAGAAGGGGAAGAAGGAGGGAGAAGAGTGTTTGTGTGTGTGTGTGTTGTTTGTGTGTGTGTGTGTGTGTGTGTGCATACAGTGCTATTCCTTAAACAAAATAAGGTGTGGTGATTTTTGTATAGAGAAAGAAAGAATATGTGTTCACATCTGTTAAGGAATTCCTTTGTTTTAAAACATACGCTTGCAAAGATTAAAAGCAGGATATTTAGACTGTTCGTATACCAATAAATTTAAGCACAATTTATCACTAGTGTAACTCTATGCATAGGTGGCAGAAGAGGACAATGCTGAGTACTTTTTTCTAACTGCATCAAACTTTTCGAAAGTCTGGTCTAGGAGAATTGCAGCACTGTGACAAATGTATATCAAAGAGACAGTGCTTTGGTCCTAGACAAGGCATTAATAGTAATACCAAGAAGTTAACAGTTAAAATAAATTTTGAGTCAGTGCAGTACGCTTACATCTTTGCACCATTGGCTAATTTTGCTATTGCATCTAGAAGAGTTCCAACCTATTCCAAACTGGATATGCACAGTGTAGTGTGGCTTGAAACTTCTGTAGCTGAAGTGTGTCCCCAAGGGATTTTGTTGGTAATCTAGTTTGTGAGAGTGGTGAGATGTGTCATCCTGTCCTAAGCCACTCATCTGGTTTTTTTGTTAAGATTGAGAAATCGATGAAAGTAATGTTCTGCTGTTTCAATCAATAGTGTTCTGACTGTTTAAGGTGGCTGCTTCCTTGATGATTTTGTGTGCAATTGTTACAAAAAGTGGTCATATATTGAAATTAAAATCTTGAAGAATTGTCTACCAAGTAATGCCATCTTAAAACAAAGTGTGTCACTTTTAGCATATGGAAGTTTTCTTACTATGTAACATTGTTTTATAGGCCAAAGCCATGAACTTGTATGAGGCCTGCCTAACTCTGCTCCAGGTGTATTCTAAGAATAATTTAGGTCGACAACGGATAGATGTTACAGCAGAAGAAGACCAGTACCAGGATCTCCTTCTTATTATGGAGCTTCTCACTAATCTTCTATCAAAAGAATTCATAGATTTCAGTGATACAGGTATTAAGGAACTGGTAATTGCTAAACCACAACTTGTGTTCTAAACTGAAAGAACCATTGTGGGAAATGTGTTCAATCCACGTAAAGTGAAAACTGAAGTTTAGGCTTGACTAGATCAGGATATGGAAATTACTATTTAATGTGCCAGTAGCAAAGGAAGGACTTTCCCTAGTATTCTGGCATCTGAAAATGTTATTGCTCTTATAAAATAAATAGGGCATATATGAAACAGCTTGAAATTTGAATGTTGCAAGTCTGAACATGTAGTAGCAGCAGTTTTATAACTAAAAGCCCATAGCGAAGTTGGAGTAGTAAATTAGTGCAAGAGGGCAGGTGGATTGTCTTCTTAGTATAGGATTCAACTTTTGTGAACTGTTGAGATCATTAAAATTCCATCATGTTTGAGGGTCTTCTGTTTCCTCTTTCACAGAAGGTGTTTTATGGTTTGTGGCTGTAATTAAGGGTGCCTTTTTGTATCACAACCTGTTACTTTTTTACGTGTATTTGCCACTTAAAATTGCAGTTCTCCTGAATATCATCTGCCAGTTCTAACTTAGCTGTTGTGCATCGCTTCTGAATAAGTGAAACCACATTTGCATAGTTCAGATCTCACTGTATCCTATACATCTTGTACAGAAAAGAACATAGGCAGATTCAGTTTGATACCAGGCATGTTTTGATGTTGTTCATTGCTTTTCTGAGGTACATCTTAAAAGAGAGAACCTTGTGCTCCAAAATTCAGTGCTATTTCGTTCTATTTTTTCACCCTGCATGCACAACACAAATACAGAACTAGATTTAGACTTTGTCCGTTGAATGGACAACCCAGCGCTATGTAACGTATTCTCTTTGAGATCTGGATGTTAATTGTGTGGAAAACACTGTAAAATACTTACCACAAAACTAAGTAATGTGAATAAAACCTAAATGTAATACCCAGAGATCAAATGTTTTGCAAGTTGTCTGCATACTGCTGCTGACTCAATGCAGGAAGGTCACTGCCAGCTGATGGGAAACGTAGGTCTTGCCTGTAACTGGAGAAAACTTGGCAACATCCAAACTACAGAATTTTCTGTATTAACTCTCCTATTCTTTTTCTCCTTCTGTTTATAAAAGATATTAAAACATATGTAAATATAATATATGTACACACATATATTGTATAAAAATGCAGTAATACAAATTAATAATTTGTATTAACTGTCTGTGTGAAGGCACGAAGCAGCTATCACTAGAAACAAATGCAATGTTCTGTAATGGGAGGGAGCCCTCAGAGTATCTGAAGCGTTCTAGTTTAGCATGCCATCTGGTACAAGTGATTATGAAATGCTTAGTCCTAGTGAATAAATATAGAGTGATGTGACAGCTTCCACTCACTAAGTTTCTATTTTAATACAGTGCCTCATGTTTTTGTTCAGAGAGAGGGGAATAGTCCTATTTTTAAAAATGTCTTTACTATAAAGAAATAGGACTCTTCCTTCAATATGTTTAATCCTCCTTTTACACAAAATAGTTTTTGTCTTTTCTGTAGACGAAGTATTTAGAGGACATGAGCCTGGGCAAGCTACAAATAGATCTGTATCAGCAGCAGATGTTGTCTTATATGGGGTTAATCTAGTTCTGCCTCTAATGTCCCAAGATCTGCTGAAGGTAAGTATGTTTTTACACAGAGCTGCTAGAATATGAAAGCTTTATAGTAATGAGTTCCCAGAATTCATTCCTATATGCATTCTACCTCCATAAGTTGAGGCTTTATAAATGTAAATAACTGTTACATAGTTCTAGATATTGTTTGAAAATATTATAAGCTGAGAAGATGTATATTTGAAGGTTCTAAACAAAACTTTTGTCTTCTAAAAGCGAGTGAGCAGATCCACAGCCAAACCTGAGATGTGGCTCACGGAATCCTTTTTGTGATAGTGTCAGAAATGTGATGGGAAGCATAAACAGTGATATTAATTAAAAGTAACTCTTTATTTTTACAATACAAATGGCTTTCATATTGTCAACATCAGCAGCTTGTTAGTAGAACAGTAAACAATGGGACGACAGCATTTTATGGGGTGCACTTTGTTAATATTTTACTTTGAATGAGGGGAAGACTTCTGTGCATCCCAGTTGTCCCCTCCTTACATGCCTTCTCATCCAGTACACTTGCTGAGCGAGAGGGCTGTGTCCATTTTAGATGAAACAAGTCAAAGGATGTACCCTGGAAGCCCCTCTATTGTGCTCCAAATGCTCACAAGGGTTTTACCCCACAGAACTACATTTGTTAATGTCTGAAGTAAAACTCTTAGAATTTGTGTAGAGCAGATACCAGACCCTCACCATCAACTGTTTAGCTTTAACAATCTTTTTTTATTGTACCGCAGTGTTTGCTAATAAAGTTGTAGCCATTCTAATGACTGAAGTTGCTTCCTAAAATTGTCTTTTCTTCTTCAGTGCAGAGCATCAGTCCTGTCTCTTTGTACAGTTGAACACTATGCCAGAATAATTATATGATTAAATCTAAAAATACCATGTTTTTCTTTTGACAGTTTCCATCCCTGTGTAATCAATATTACAAATTAATCACTTTCATCTGTGAAATATTCCCTGAGAAAATTCCACAACTTCCAGAAGACCTCTTTAAGAGCCTAATGTACTCGCTGGAGTTAGGGATGTCATCGTATCCTTTATAGAATTTGGGAGTGTTTTAAAAAATCTAAGTTGCTATAAGCAACTGTAAGAACGTGTTAAAAAATCTCATTTTTTAATTTTTTTTGTTTTTCCTTTTCTATCAGTATCTGTATCTATAATTGTATATTGATAACTGACTCTTACTCTGCTCTCTGGGGATTGACAGTTTCACTGTAGTGTCTATTAGAGATTCTCGTATTAGCTGAATTGCCTCTGACTTGTGCTTGGGGGCAGCCTTTAAGTAGTTTAGCATGTAAGTTTTTTCTGGCAGCCATTCCTGCCTGCTCCATTACTTCATTTCATAGTGTGTAACTTCATAAGCCTTCAGCTGGTATCCCAAAGCCATTCCTGAATTAGTTTCTCAGCTGGTAATGTAAAACATTGCTGCTGTTCTACTGGGCTGGCTCCAGAGCATTTCCTGTCAGGGTGCCAATGGGCTCTCCCTCTCATAATGAGAGTACCATTTTCTCTAATCTGTGGCACGTGTCAGAAACAGATGAGCTTGACCATAAGGGACTCTTTCTGAAAATGTTATGTCAGAGAGGGTTATGTTACCTTAGGGCCTGTAGCTAATAAAAGAAGGCAATGAAGTTGAATTCTTCTTCCTCCTCTTTTTCTAGTTGTTTGTTTGTTTGGGTTTCTTTTTATTTAATTTTTTTTTATCGACAGCTTTATAGTGAAAAGAAACCTTGGAACATACAAGCATTTAAAACATTTTCTATTTCTGTCACACCTGGGTAATTTTTTCACAATCTAATTGAAATCTGGCTTTGATTCTTTAATGCCCATTATCAGAATGAGCTCAGAGGTTTGCCAGCTCTGTCTGGAGGCTGTAACACCATTAGCAGAACAGTGTGCAAAAGCACAAGAAACAGATTCAACTCTTTTTCTAGCAACAAGGCACTTTCTTAAGGTAAGGCATCTGTGTTTCCTGTTACTTTGGTTTTTTGAATCCAGAGGCCAGACAGTGATGAAATCCAGATTAATCAGGATCACACATATAGTAAGAAACAGCCTATTACTTAAAAAAAAAAAAAAAAAGGCAGTTTAATAAGAAAGAGGGCATGAAGAACTGAAGATATTGGACTAGAGTACAAAGGAGGATGGAGGCGTAAAGGGAAGCAATCCCTTAATGCCAATAAACGAAAGACCTGAGCTTCTCAGAATGCAATTTATATTTACCAATGCTCCACATGTGAGCTCTAGAACTGATTAACAATTTTAGCAGTTATGTCTACTGTGAAAAGAAAGCTACCAGACTTGTGTGAACTGGAGACTGAGTAGAGCACTAAAACAAAAGACCAAAAAGTTCATAGTTGAGAACTAGAAAGAAAATGCTGATATTTATTCAGTGTATCTAATAAATTATGCATTTTCTTAATATCACATTTAGTACTTTCCTTTTAGGACCATCCAGTTGAACCGAATTTTGGAGTGACCTGGTAGCAGTCAGGTTCCTACTAATTAGCAACAAAGTAATTGTGGAATTTGTGTGCTTGTCGTCTGATTTTTGTATAGACTTCAGTTAAAACACATTGTTCTTCGCTTTAGAAGTCTTTTCTTATGAAACTGATATTGGAACTTCTGGGGATTGCTATTAAAAGGATGCATCAGCCAAGCTGAGAGAATGGGAAACTCTTGAATAATTTTGTCTTTATGTATCTTCTAAGTTAACATAGCTTCGTGCCTTATTTCTAAATTTCCACTTAAAATTATAATACTGCTTTTATTAATCTGTCCCCTATTTGACTTTCTGTGAGTCTCCAAAACTTGAGGAAAAAGTTCCATGTTTTATTCTGGAAGAGCAATGGCTTTTTTCATTATTTCTCTGGCATATCTGCAGCTTTTGGAGAAAAATACAAGAGGTGCCATTTCTTTCTGAAGAACAGTTGATATAAAACAACAAAAGGTTTCAGTGCTTTAAGATATGAATGTAAGGTGTTAAGCCAAGACTTAACTTCTAAAAGAACTTGGCTTCCAAATTACTGGTACCTCAATTTAAAAAAAAAAAAAGGGGGGAGGGGGCAACAAAGCAAACAGCAACCTTGGATGCTTGTAAGTACATGTTCATTATTATTACCAGAAGTGAAGATGACTTTCAGCAGCATATGTTGATAAAGTAGAAAGTTAAGTTTACACTTCTGTAACTACTTCTGTTTTGTGATTTCAGATGGTTTTTGATATGCTGGTACTTCAGAAGCACAATACAGAAATGACAACTGCAGCAGGTGAAGCATTCTACACATTAGTGTGTTTGCATCAGGTATGGCA
The DNA here is from genome assembly GCF_001604755.1 of Lepidothrix coronata. Taxonomy (NCBI): domain Eukaryota; kingdom Metazoa; phylum Chordata; class Aves; order Passeriformes; family Pipridae; genus Lepidothrix; species Lepidothrix coronata. The sequence goes on from NW_016690374.1 coordinate 333,608, forward strand.
TTTAGACACACCCTGAAAAGAAGTAATTTGTTAAAGGAGAGTAGTTAATTACTGTGTGCCTGGTAAATCATAGAATCAGTTGGGTTGGAAGGGGGAACCCTCACGTCTGTAGTCCAACTTCTTGCTCAAAGTGGAGTCAACGTTTAATTCAGATCAAGTTGCTCAGGACTTTCTCCAGCTGTGTTTTGAAAACCTCCAAGATGGATATTTCAAAGCCTTTTTAAGTGGCCCATTAGTCAAGTGCTTGATTATCCATATAATATGCTTTTAGCACCTGCCAGACAGACTTGTTGACCCACCACTGGATTCATTCAAGTTCATCAATATCCTTAAGGAGCCCGAAACTAGACACAGTATTCCACATCTAATCTAACAAGTGCAGTTTAAAGACAAACAGTAAATACAGCCCAGTATGCAGTTAGTGTTCACTGCTGACAGGACACACAGCTGACTTGCTTAGCCTGCTGCCCCAGGGCCTTCAGGCCCTTCTTCCAGCAGAACTGCTCCCCAGCCTGTCAGTTCCCATCCCTATTGTTGCAGGCGGTTAGTCTGTTTCAGCTGCAGGACTTTGCATGTGTCCTTGTTGAGTTTTGTGAGTTTCCCCTCAGCTCATTCCTCCAGCCTGAGTAGGTGGCACTGAATGTCAGTCCTGCCCTTGAACGTACTGGCTGCATTCCTCAGTTGGATTTCATCTCAGACTTGAGGAGAGTGAATTTCCTCTCCTCATCCAGGTCACTGACTAAAACACTTAAAGGGACGAAGTCCAGATGAGAGCTCTGAATGCTACTTGTAACCATCTTTCAGGTGGAGTATGAGCCATTAATCGCAAGCCTTTATAGGCTGATGATAGAGGTGTGTTTTCACCCATGTAGTAGCCCACCCATTTAGACAAGAAAATCCCATCTTAGTTACAAGGATGTTGTGTGTGACTGCTAAAGACTTGCTAACATCAGGCATCCACTGCTCTGTGCTTATCCACAGATCTAGTCATTCTGTCACAGAAGACACTTTGGTAAAGCATGATTTATCACTGGTAAATCCACACTGGCTGTTCTCAATCCTTTTCTCTTTCACATGCCCAGAGATAGCTTCCAGGAGTACTTCATCATTTTCTCAGTCATTCTAAGATGATAGAGAGCAGCCTTGTAATGATGTGAGCAAGCTTTCTGAACCCTTGGATAGATTCTCTCAGGTCTCATGAGCTTGTATGCATCAAGATTCTCAAGAGATTACTGGGTTGATCCTCTTTACTATGGATAGTTCCTCTCCTCCTTGAACCCTGTCTCTAGTCACAAAGGTCTGGAAAAACCTGTCAGTGAAGACCAAGGCAAATAAAGCATTGATTCGTTCATCCCTACCTTTTGTCTACTATCATTAAACCAGCTGTTCCCATTCAGCAGCAGAACCCACATTTTCTGTATTCCTTCTTTTACTGTTAAAGTACTGGTAAAAGCTGCTTTTGTTGTCTTTGATGTCCCTTGCTAAATTGAGCTTTAGATGAACTTCATTTTTGTCATTGTTCCTATCCAGACAATGTTTCTACTTTCCTCCTTTGTAGCTGTCCCTGCATGTATTGTCCTTGCACTGCAGTTCAGTCATGAATTCCCTGCTTAGCTGAGTCGGTGTCCTTACATGTTTATATTGCTTTCTTCAGTATCTGGACAGGCCATTCTTGTGCTTGGAAGAGGTTGTCCTTAAAGACCTGTCAGCTCTCCTGAGATTTTTGTTTCCAGAGCTCACTCCCACAGGATACCACCCACCAGTCTCTTGAATAAGGTGAAATCTGCTCTCATGATGTCCAGGTTCTGTACTTGGCTGGTAGCCCATCTGCTTTTTGAGCAAATGTCAGAGAGATAATCTCTTCTAAGTCTGATCTGGAAACTTCCTCAAGTTGCTTGAAGATGACTCAGTCCACTAAAAGCCACTAGGGATTTGTAGCAAGATCCCACCATGATGTCATCTTTGTCACCTCTCCTCTGATCATCATTCATAAGCACTCAACTAGATTGTTGCCCTGTCTGTAGAAGAGCATCCTTAATTTGAGCTGTCCTTTCACAGAAGTGGCAAGCTTCTGTCGTCTTCTTCTGTAAAGAGTCTCCGTCTCTTCGAACACTTCAGTCATGCCACCTGTCCCACCACATCTCAGTGCCTGCAGTGATGTTGCAGCTCTGTACCTGCACTTGGAGCTCTAGCTCCCTCTTTCCAAAGCTGAATGTATTGCTACACAGACATTTGAGACTGGCCTCCTTTTATCATGTTTAATACTTCCCAATGAGCACCATTAAACCCATCACACTTCTTTGTGTTCTTAATACTCTTGGTCTCTGTCTTCTCACTTATCTGCAAGCTGTTACCACCATCCCCCAACATACTCTTTAAAGCCCTTCCTGCCAGGTTGGCAAGCCTTTGGCAAAGATGTTCCTAAGCCGCTTTGTCCTAGGGATCCTCTCTCTTGCTAGCAACCTTATCCCTCAAAGAGGGACTCGTGATCATGTAAGACAAAAAGATCCTATGATATCACCCACAGGTGGCAAATTCATGTTGTGTCTACCTCCACCCAACCCCTCACTGGCAGAATTGAAAGGAACGCCATTCTGGCTCCTGTGTCCTTCACCCATGCTCCCAGATCTCAGTCACTTTGGAATCGCTCCAGTTTTGTGTGCCCCTTGGCAGTGTCCTTCTAGTCATGTTTGACATGTTTCTTTGTCGTCTATTTCTGTCCAAGTAAGTATGACAGTAAGTAGGAAGCTCTTAGAAAGGATTCTAACCTCTCTATCCCAGAGAGGGGACCCTAGAAAATGGAGAACCTGTGGGAGGAGATGGTTGGTATGGCACACCAAACACAAGACAGGCATGAAAAAAGAACAGTCCAGTTTGCAGGAATAAACCTATGCTAAGAAAGAGCCAGAAGGCCCTTTGAGTGTGTGCCTGAAATTGTCATCTTACTCTGTGCTGCAAAGCACTGTACCTAGCTTTGAAGACTTCTTTAGCCTTACAAAAATACCCAGCCTGGATAAAGGACTTTATCTGGTTTGGAGGTAGGTGAAAGGCTGTGGGGTCCATAGTTGCTGCTGGTACAGTAGTCAGTGAAACTGGCTAACAGGTGGAGAAGTATTGATAGTTTTCTGTCACAACTTTTATTCTGGATCTTGTCTTGATGAGAGAAGTTGTATATACTATATCTTTTTTTTTTTTATGTTTATTTAACAGGCTGAATATTCAGAGCTAGTTGAAACATTGCTATCAACTCAGCAAGATCCAGTAATTTACCAGCGGTTAGCAGATGCCTTCAACAAACTTACTGCAAGCAGCACTCCTCCTACACTGGACCGTAAGCAGAAGATGGCCTTCTTAAAGAGTTTAGAAGAATTTATGGCAAATGTTGGTGGACTTCTCTGTGTAAAATAAACAACAAAACTCTATGCCTAATTTAGACCCTTTCTGCGAAATGCACTGAGAAATGCTGAATGCTGACTAAATCTTGTACCTGTCTCTGGGTTCTTTGCAGCCATCTCAGATTCTAGAGAGCCTGGAAGTTTGAACATAACACAGTGGAATAGGAGAGGTCAACTTTGAATCAGCTTCTGCTATTATGTGTTAGCTGCAATCTGTCATACTTATGTGTGGGAGAGAATGAACAGAAAATTTGAATTTAATTTTTTTCCATATATGTGCAAACAGATATGGGCACAAGGAAAAATAAATGCAGTGCCTTTCCCCCTGCACTGGTTTAAAATATGAGTGGTCATATAAACATACAGATTTCTTTTCTACCCAAAATCATGTTAGAGTGTGATGTAGATACATGTAAAGCTCTAAACAGTTTAGCTGATTTTAAGCTTTATTTTTCTTCTCTTTGAGTTTGTGTTCCAATGGGGAAGAAAAACCAAATGGCATTTTAACTTGTGTTCAGTTCTGTTTTTCTACATCAACCCAACATTGCATGTTTAATGCAATGCATGTTTTTACATTATGTTCTGCTGCCTAAAGTTCAAAGAAAAAAAGGTGTATATTTTTGTTCCCCTAAAATGAACTTTAGGAACTGTAGCCATTTCATTGCCTTAATTTAAAAGAAGAAAAAAGCTCATATACTTTAGGTAAGAAATATAAGGCAAGATTTAAGGCAAGATTTGACTCTTCAGAGTTGGTTTGGGACGTTGGCACTGAGCTGCTGTGTACATGTTGCAGCCTTTCATGATGATGTGTCATTTTGGAATGAGTGTCTAATGCAAGGTTCGTGTGTAATTTTACTTTCAGTATCTGTTTTGATTCTTAAGGGGTTGCACGACACTGCAATGTATTTCTACACTGAACTGTTTGCTTAAGCAATAACAACCCAAAAGGTGTGAATTACCGGCAAACTTTGTAAAGTTGGGGCATTAGCTAAAACAATTATGCTAGCACAGGGGCATCAGACCCTTTTACTCAAGGTTTGTGTTTGTTTGACTCCAGCAGGGAAAGGTAATTGGGGATGTATACTGGTGTGGGAGATTTTTAGTTTTGCTGAATCTAGCTCCACTTCTGCAGAGCCCTCCCAGCTGCTCTGCTCTTGCTTGGTTTTTTGTATCAGCACTTTAGCTATTAGAATAGCAGAATATAGTGCCCTGATTATAGGGAACCAACAAGGCAGAGCTGCACATGAGTATGAAAGCAAGGCCTGCTTTTCTCCTGTCATGAGCCAGAGAAAACTGAAGCAAACACAAATGCTGCATGTCTAGTAAAATTATTTTTGTGGAAATACATGGAGGAAGAAGTGGGCCCTTCTGTTTAAGATCTCTGCTAGATTATGCTGTTGAATATTTCCTATGTGTTTTTTAAATTTATATAAAATGTACGGTAATACATCTTTATATGGCAATGTGTAACGTTCATGTTTGCAATTCTGTGGCATTCTTCAGCTATTCATCTCAAAATTAGTCACAATAGCCAGAATTTTTAAAAGACACAAATCTCTAATACTGTGCTATAAGTGATCTAAGGCTCTAAGGCTTTTTTTTTTCCTTAAGTTAAATTCATATGTGTCTCAAGCATGGATCCACAAGGCCAAAAATGCCATCTTTTTATTATACTTTTCTCTTTTAATTGATGTGAAAACTAAGCAAGGGCAGATTTACACATTACAAAGTGACCATAAAACTTGTTAGATAATAATGTACCTTCGCAGCAAGTATTTTATTTCTAAGATATTTGCATAGCATTTTAGAACAGGAGTATTGCTCTCAATTTTTTCTTGAAACTCTAATGCATTTCTTTAAAGGATTTCTCGACTGTGCGCTTGCACAAAAGATAATGATCTTGGCAGATCCTTCTGTTTCAAACTGTTGTGCTGGCTGATTTTTTTTTTTTTAGTTGTCTGGGATTTGCTATGTTTTTGAAACTGCTTCTGGAGTTTTTCTGAGTTTGTACATTGGATGGGGCAGTGGTTCTGAAACCTCGTTTTTTCCAGATGAAGGGCACTGAAGCCTGGGAACATAAGCAGCAGTAGGAGCTGCTAGTTTGTTATGATGTGCTCAATGTCAAATACCTTGACCAAAGTCTTCAAAGACATCATAGCAAATACTTTCAATTTGTTTGGATCTGACTGAATAACTGATTTCACTAATTTCTTTCATACCTAGCTCTGTCACTATTGTTTCATAAATCTTAAAGCTGACTCGCTATTTAAAAATATTTATTAACTTAAAAATTTTGAAATCCTCTTGCATATTGTAATTGAAGAATTGGAGCACAAATTGAGTTCATATTCAGGACAAAGTAATGTGCATACCCATTATTGTTCTAATCAGGCCCATTGTGTTGTAACAATCAGAGACACATAGCATCTTCTGAGTATCAAGTCTTGCTTAAGTATGAATACCTACTTTTCAAAGACTAGTTTTGAAGGTTATTTAAGAATTTCCTTTTCCCTTCATTTAAGAATAATATTTTATGTTAAAGGGAAGCTGTCCTAGTAAGGGTTTGGGGTGTTTTTGTAATTTTCCTGCTTAAATGTTATACTTCCCTGTTTCTTAATTTTTCTTACATTCTCATATATTCAGCAGGGATCTTTCCATGCCATTTTGTGTTTCTTTTAGAGCACATTCTAAGATGTCTCTGCTCAGTGACATCAGTGAAATTGGGAATAGGTTTTATTCATTCATACTCCTGCTGGTTTGGTGGCTGCTTCTATCTGAACTATTTGGCTTCTATATCCCTAATAAAAGAAAAAGAAAAAAAAAAGAAGTCCTTCAGTGATCTTCTACACATCCAATTGCTATAAATCGGGATGTGGAAGTTCACTGAGGTCCACAGGAAAGAGTCATAGACCATTTTTAATGAACACTGAGAGCTGGCTCCATAAAGTGTTCTGAAAGTTTTACAGCATCACTGCATTGATTTTCCATTCACTGTGCAAAGTGAATAATGGTTCTAAAAATGCACCTGTTTCTTGAAGGAAAAAAGGCAACTCAAACCGAATTATAAATGCTGCATGATACAATTGTAACTAATATATTTGTCTGGACTTCTCTTGCTAAAACAGATTATTGATCCAGTGTTTTCATTCTGAGAGCTAAAAGTCAAGTAGCTTTCCCATTTTGCTATCTCCTTCCCATTGTAATAGTTCTAATGCTGGCTTAATAATTTTCTGTTGTTCAGCATAGCATTTTCGATGTTGACAAGCACGACCATAGAGTTCAATCATAAAATTCAAGACCTAGAAAGCACAGATGCATATGGACAGGCAGAAGTGGACTGCTACTTCCACATGAAAACTCCACTTTCACATGCATTTATGCCTTAATTACCTTCATTGAATCACTGCCAGAATCTGCTACTTTTTGCCCAGAGGTTTGTGTTTCACTGTTTAGTGGTAAAGAGCTCACCTTTTTTCTCAGGAAAAAGAAACTTGTTTTCTCAGCATGTCCAAATCCTACTGGTTGAAAGAGGGGGGTTTGAACTGGAGTCATCTCTTTCATAGTGCATAGTGCTCACTAAAGCCCCAGTGTTTATCTGGGCAAATCCCTTTATGTCTAGGCCATGTAGTTCAAGAAAATAAGCTTGCTCAGAGCAGTCAGTTGTCCATTTAAAATATAAAATTCTTTAAAAGGGAAAGCAAATTCTAATTTGTGGTCTGTAAAACTATTAAAAGTACGAATTGCAGCATTTCTCTTGTAAAACACTTCAAGTAACTTCAGTTTTGGTTAAGTAATTACATAAGAAGGAGTGTTTGTTGGTTTTTTTTAATGGAAGTAGCTTGATGAATATAAGCGCAGGAGTAGGAGCCAGGCTCCTCTAATTTTCTAATAAGTTTTTCCGCTGGATCCTCTGTGGCCATTGGCAAGTAGCTAGAACTGTGTTGTTGAAATAGCATTAACATCTGCCTACCTCACAGGGATGTTGTGAGGATTAGTTTATGCCTGTAAAATCCTTTGAGGATCTGAGATGCTATGTAAATATTATATACTTTAGTTTGTGAGGTGTAAGATTTACTGTAATGAGAACAGATTTTCATAATGATAAAGCCCAGGAGAGGCAGCAGTGGTGCAGTATTCCCCAGGACTGATCTACTGCAGTACAGGAATGCTTGTTGTAAATTGTCATTATTTCAATTACAGCTGATTGAAATAGTGGCTTCTTCTTCAATAAGGTGAGATTCCCCACCAGTGTGCCTCAGTTCTGGTCTACACAGGGAGAGGACAGTTGTTGATTTATTCAGGCTTTGGTGCCTCTACTTGTGACAAGTGCTGCTTGTGGTAGGGTTTTTTGTTTGGTTTGGTCTTGGTTTTTTTATACTTTTCTGCAAGGAACAAACACCATTCATTTCTACCATGTCTGTTCCAGTCTCTCAGTATAACCAAAGCCTAATGATAACAACTAAATTTAAGGAGCCATCTCTGCCCCCCCCTCCTCCCACCCCGTAAATTTGCATTTAATATGAGTAGATTGTGCCCTTTTTACAGCAAATTAGATTAATGCTTTCTGGCACTGATCATGAAGCAAATCATGAAGTGTGTTTTGCTCTAGGGCCTTAAGCTCTCAGCTCTCTTATAAAACACTTTTTTCAATATGAGATTTCTTGGGGCCCTAGCAACTGAGATATCCCTGGCTTTCCCTTTTCCTCAGTGGATTGAAATTGATTCTGTTTTTTCATTCCTTCCCTTTCCCTATCCTGCTTTTCCTGTCCTTTTGAGCCATTCTAAAGTGGATTTGGATGACCACTCCAACCTCAGTAGAAAGATACTACCCATATGATTTTCCAATCTGTTACAGCTTGATACTTGAAATTGATAAAAACCTTTCTAGTAGCATTCCCCAGCATGTTTCAATCTCCCACTGAACCATTCTAGAATTTATAATTATGAAAAAACATATTATCCTCTTTTATTTGTTCCATTTGTGCAAAATAAGGAACCTCCATGCAGTGAACATGCAGTTTTAAGGCAATAAATGCTAGTACTGCTGTTGGTCAAGTGTGTAAATATTTTGAATGTATCATTCAGTACTGTGTTGAGTTTATATATTAAAAACACAGGGATTGAAGTGCTAGTTGATTTCAAGTTTTGTTTTACCTGTACAGTTGAAGATATGAAGTTGCATAGAAGTATTTCACAATTTATTGCAATAAGACTTGGGAAATGGCTGTGTAATCAAGCCTTATCACAACTGATTTTTCAATTTTGAAATGATCACTTTGTGTATTTTTAAGATCCATAAGCAGGAGAAGGATCAAATTGTTTTCCACTAAAGACTTTTATTATTTTGTTTTGGCCATGTGTGATTTGTGTGTATTCTTGTTTAATATTTTTCTAAAATCTCATCTGTGTTGAATCCCTGAAATAGAAGTTGTTATAACTCCTTATGGTAGAAACAAAAATAGGAACATTATGAAACCTTGGGCTACACATTTTGCTCTATGACTACAGTGAATGCACAGTAATTAGGTTAAAAGTTGATGGGGTAACTTTAACCTGCATCGGCACTTAAGGCATGAGTTTGTCCATCAACAGAAAAAATATGTGATTAGGGGTACAACAGGAGTATCTCACACTGCACTGCAATTACCAGAAATGGCCATGAATAAATATATAATCAAATTAATCTTCCCCCATCTTCCAAAAAAAATTTTTAACAGTGACCTTTCAGGTCACTATATTGGTGGTATTTGTCTACCCAGAAGGAATGATTTCTGGGTCTTTAATTTTGTGTGTGTATTTCATCTAAACTGTTTCTGATGATATCTGGCACGGAAATGTTTTCCATGTAAGGGACATCAACAGTATGTTACTTCATGGATATCAGAAAAGTTCAGTTACAGGCAGCAGTTCCTAATGTGCTATAAACTACAGTTATTTTCTATTGCTCCCTTCTTACTTCCATGCACCCACATCTTTTAAAAAAAAAAAAAAAGCTTCACAAATCCTGAAAGTAAAACTATGCGACAGGTATGGTGGTGACAGCTTGCTATGTATCTTGGCTATATGTAGCACTAGAATTTTACTGGTTTCAGAAGTAAAATTACTGCAGTTATATATTTATATTGGCATGGTTTAGTTTAGTGAACATTTTGGTGAAGGATGGAAACATTTAAGGTAATTTTGAGGAAATTCCTTAAAGCAGCTGGTAAGACTAACAGCAGCATAACTAAGCAGCCTTTCATGTAGAAAATGGAACTATTCTGATTTACCTTAAATACAAGGTCTGGAATAAACTTGAATGATTTGGGTACAAAGCCTTCATTCAGACTTGTCTGTCTAAGTGTACAAAACTCCATCAGTTTTGCCTTTATGAAACTTTTTTGCTTCAGTTGTGAGTGGTGGAGTTGTGGTGGGTTTTTTCCTTCAGTGGTTTGCCATGTCTTACAAGCAGAAATGTAGGAAAGCTCAACCCTCCAAGTGGAATTTGTCTGGCCCGTCAGCTGAGGAGGAGGTCATACATGAACTGGAAGAGGGAAGGAGGAGGAGAAGAAATTAAAAACTTTGCAACGTTATCTGGAGAAAGAAAAACAAATCAAGCTACTCTACAAGAAGAAAAAGAAATTGATAATACAAGTGTTATCCCGTAACTTTGTAACCCATAACATCTTGATAGGATTAATAAAAGCCTGCCGTTCCATCAACACGGTTGGGGAAAAGAGAAAGTGCTATTTTGGAATTTTGTGAAATGAAATGCAATATTATCAGTGTAAGTTTTGTTAATTAAATAATACATGCCTCTTTATTTTGGAAGACGTTCCAGACAAATCTGCATCTCCAAAGAGAACGCTGAAGTTACCGACTGTGAACGTAATTCATTACTAGTTTTTCTCTTTTCTATATTTGAATCTTATGGAACAGCTGTTTTCACCTTAACATCTATTAGATGGTATCACATTTGATTTTTCTGACATGCTGGTGCCTTTGCAAGTGAGAGTAGAGCAAAGCTGTGAGTGTCATGTACTTCCTTTTTTCTTTCCTTCTGTGTCTGGCCTACTGTTCATGATTGTAAAGACATGTATGTTTGATTTGCTTTAACTTATTGTTTTGGATGCTGCAGTTTAGATTTGTGGCATATTCAAACTGCTTCCAGTTGCTGTGTTTGGTGTTTACTGAATGAAAGTCATCGCTAGACTCCAACACAAGTATTGATGTGAAAGCCTCACTCGTAACTCAATTTAACAAGTTGTCAGCACATTTGCTTTAATTTTGGAACTGCAGCGGTACTGGTAATGGTCTTTCGTTCATTCAAATGATTGTTGTAACTCGGAAAAAAAAAAAAAAATGAGGCCCAAACCCCACCACCACACTGTGGAGTCTTTAGGAAGATCACTGATGTCCTCACACAAGGTCAACACTACTTTGGGGAAGGCTTATATTCTTCTGCCACTTTTAGGAAAGACTGTTCTTCTGAAGTACTTTTTTGCCTGCTTTTAGGCTGTTATGCACTTTCACGATTTCTTAACAAACTACTGTTAAAATGTACTGTACCATGGATTTTGATAAGCGCACATGTATTTAAACAATTCGCTCAGCCTCAGGAAAGCTGGAAAAATCGGATACCTGTTTTGTATCTTGATTAAAATGTTTGCATTTGTAAATGCATCCCTTTAGATGGCCAGATAATATCTAGATCCTGTGAGTGTAACTATTTAAGATACCAGTATAGTCTGTAAAATGAGGACTGTAATTTTGCTTTAGGGACAGAGAAAAGGGTGTCCTCTTATTTTTCTTAGAGATATATATAGTCTGAATTGAAGTTTCAAAAGCAAAAAGCAGTAATAAACCCCACTTAGTGTTCAGGAAAAAAATGTTTTCTTTCTCAACACTATCTGATTTCTATTTTCTTTCTTCTCCTTAAAAAGTGTGTATGAAATAAGTGCAGAGGTATGTGCAGGAAAAACTGTAAAATCTGCTGCTGTACATGTTTGCTACTTGACTGCATTTTCTGTTCCACTTTAATTTTACTGGTTTTGCTAAATATATTTTATATATTTTCCTTCCTGCTTCTTGTGATGGCAGTGATTACATCTTTTGGGGGAAAAATCAAAAACAACCATAAGAAGGCTTTGGGGCCAGAAAATTCCATAAAGGTTGTATGTTACTGTATATCTCAGGACATTTTTTGAGACAATTCCAGAAAATTCCATAAAGGTTGTATGTTACTGTATATCTCAGGACATTTTTTGAGACAACTGCATAAATCAGGAGCAATGGTAAAATCGATGGGGATACGAAAATGTACAAAGGTATAGATGCTGGTAATTCTGTTTCAGGGTTGTTGGTTTGGGGGTTCTTTTAAACATTTCTAAAATCCATTTAAAATGTCAGTACTAGATGCGAAAGAGTGACTTAAATAGAGCATTTTTCAATCTGAAGATTTAGCCCTCTTTGTGGCCCCTGAATTGCTTCCAAGGGTTCCACAAAACCAGGCAAAATAGAAGTCACAGGGATCATGTATCACTGTCATGTTTCTAAGACTTGCATCCCCATAGAGAAAGAATTGCGAGTCCGTGAACTGTTTGAGGATGGAAACTCACTACTGTACTTGAATTCATGTAGCGACTGCAAGCTTTTAAGAGGCTGACTAACAGTCTGTCCTCCCATGTGCCCCAAGGTCTCAGGAAGCTGTGATGCACCTGGCCTGCACAGCTACCCCATGGGGCTCCAGTGCACCTTTGATTCTGCATTTGTAGGAGAACAGCTCAGTGTTGAAGGACAAAGCACAGCAAGCTTCGCTTACAAAGGTGAGCTGTTGCAGGTTGTTCTGCAAGTAGAATATTTCCACTTCTGTTATTTTCCATCATCCATGTTCTGTTGACATTAACTAGAAGTAATCCTTTTATGGTTGTAAAGCATTGCCTGCTTGGCTGCCTTCCAAATCAACGTGCAATTGGCTTGCCAGCCCTAAAACTGTTGAGTTTTTTTGGGGGCGGGGGAAGCTAATAATTATTTTAGGCTTAATGGGAGCAGAAGAGGTTCTACAATTAGAATTTAATAATCTATTTTCATATTAATTAAAACTAATTGTACTTTTTCATATGGCTATGGCTAGTGCCTATAGCAAGAGGAAGAAATGTATAGAATTTCATTACTTGAGAAAAACTAGAGTAAAAATAATAAACATCAAAACACAAAAACCTTGTAAGTAACTAGTTGCTCTTGCTGTGTTTTTAAAAAACTTTCTGATACAGCAAATTTATTAGTGAAGAGGCAGTGGTGTATGTCATCAGGTTCATCTTAAGGACACTGGTGTCACTGCTGTGTGACATGACTTTGTCAGTGAAAGGATAAGGGGCGACAGCTTAACTAGAAACATCTTCCTGCAAAAAAAGATTAGGAAAAATAAAACCCAATTACTAATAAGAAAGTTATTGCAGGGTGCACTTTACAGGTGCTCCCATGTTTGTGGTTGGTTTGTCTTCACATCCCAAAGAAAATGTATTGCAAGAGAACCTCTTTTGTTTCCTGCAGGGTCACTCGAGCTCCTTCCAAGCTTTCCTTCTAGAACTGCCTTGTAACAGGATTCAAGCAAGGTCTTGAGATGTCTGTTTGCTGCCAAGTAGTGTCTGGTATCAAAACTTAAATAGTGTTGCCCCGCCTACCCCTCAAGCCCCCCCACAGCCATGTGCCCTTACATGATCTCTGTAACTCTTCGGGTGAGGAGGAATCACTTGTCAGGGGTAGACTGTTGCTCTGTGAAATCTGGACTGAGAGTATGTGCCATCCCAGTTTCCTTTATCTTTTCATTTTCAGTCCTGTACAAAACACTTTTCACATAAAATGTGCTACAAATACACATGAAACAGGAAATACTTTTAAGTGTCATTTCTCTGTAGTATCTAAACTGCATTTCTTGCTGCACTCAATAATACTGTGCAGGTGTCAGACAACAAGAACGATGGAGAGAGACTTTTTACAAGGTTATGCACTGACAGGACAAAGGGGGAATGGCTTCAAACTGGGAGAGGGTAAGTTTAGATTAGATATTCTGAAGAAATTCTTTACTGTGAAGGTGGTGAGGCACTGAACAGGTTGTCCAGAAAAGCTGTGGATGCCCTATCTCTTGAAGTGTTCGAGGCTGTGCTGGATGGAGCTCTGAGAAATCTGGTCTAGTGAAAAGTGTCCCTGTCTATGGCAGAGAGGGTTGAACTAGATGCTTTTTAAGGTCTCTTCCAACCCAAGCCATTCTAAGATTCTATGAAATTAAACAAGGAAAGGGAAAGTATTTTAAAACTTGCTATTCTTTGCAAGTATCTAAGAATCGGCTCGACTTCTGTTAGTATGCAAGAAGGCGAGGTCGTTCTAACTTGCTGATGCTTAACAGAAATGGAAAGCCTGGGCAGGAGCGCCAGATGTAGAAAACCATTCTGAGGCAGTGGGTTGCGGTGTAAGTCCGAAGCTCGTGGCTTTTTGAACACTTGTCACTCTCTCTGGAGATAACCTGTCATCTCCCACTCTGACATGACGGGCGCCTTTCGCTGTCTCACAGCCCAGCTCAGACTTCAGTATCTGTCGAAGTCCCTCCACAGATGCGGAATTCCTCAGCCTCCGGAGCCCGTCCAGCGCCGGCGGCAGCACGCAGCTCGTACTTCAGCTGAGAGGGAGCCGCTCCGCCGACCGCTGTGCAGCGGGAAAGGCGAGGGCATAGCGACACGAGAAACCCCCAGGGCAGAGTGCGTGTGCCGCCGGGAGCGGTGCGCGGGTCACGGAGAGGGATCCCACTCGGATCGGGAATCCCCGCCCACTCCCGCCCCCTCCCGCCGCAGCGCCCAGCAGGGGGCGCGCGCGACCCACGCGCGGCGTTCGGGGCGGGGCCGGCCGGGCGATCTCCGCGCGCGCGGAGGGATCCACGGGTGGTGAGTGGGGAGGAGGCGGAGGAGGAGGCGGACGCGGGGCGGGGGTGGTGCGGCACAGTCCCTCTGTCCGTCCTCTCGTGCTCGCCGTGAGGGCAGGCGGGCTCCCCGCTCCAGGGGCGCGGAGGCCGGAGCCGGGACATCGCGGAGCTTCCTGCCCGCCGGCCCCTTCCGCTCCCCGGGTTCGGTGTCGGCCGAGGCGCGGGCGGGCGGGCCGGCGTCACCCCGTAGCCCCCAGGGGTTTATTGTGGCCGCAGGGCGCCCTCAGAGCGATACACACTGGAGGGGCCGGGAGAAATGGGCCTTCTCCAGAAGCCGCCTGTGCCCCGTCTTTCGTTCACGTGTCGGAGGGTCCTGGCGGTGCTGAGCCCTGCCGGCGGTCCCTCCGTGCTCTCTGAGAAGAGTGGGAATAGGCTACGTCTCCACATATTTAGTAATTCTCTGAGTCAGTTTCTCTTCTGCGAACTGTTCTTGTGTTACTTTGATGCGCTGTGAAATTCAGTCACCCAGGGATTCCGTGGCTCAGCAACACTTTCTGTCATGAACCAGCTCCTTTTGATAGTGTTTTTCTTATTGTTGTTTTGGGGGGTTGGGGTTTTTTTTGGTTTTGGTTTGGTTTGGTTGTTTGTTTTTTTTTTGTGAAGGCCGTTGCAGCCTATATTTGGCCTTTTAATTCTTGCTTTGGAAAACCGTGGTCCATCTCTGCCCATGATCATGTCACTCATGATTACAGACTGTCATACTCCTTCTCAGGTACTCCTTCCTCATTGTCCTACAAACTCATTGTCCTACAAAAGCTTTTCTAGTCTTTGGATGTCTCAATACCCTTCCTGAACCTTTTCTAGTTTCAGTATTTTCCCTGTTTTTTGTTGAGATAAAGAGACCACAGCTGCTATTCAGTTTTATTCTGTATGTGTTGGTAACTTGGAGCTCTTAACAGCTCCTTTTAAATTTCTTTGTAAATTCTACTTAATCGTGTTATCAGACACAATTCCCACACAGTCAGGAGATGTAGGATTATGATACATGATTCTCAAAAAACACAAAATCACTGTTTGGTGGCAGCCAAGAAAAACACATCAAATGGTAGAATTTTTTGGGAAAAGAAATAGAATGTAACAGAAAACATCATGAAACAACAGCATAAACATGATCACTCGTATCTTAGACATTGTGTAGAGTTCTAGTCTCCTCAAAAAAAGGGTATATTAGAAGGATTCAACAAGGAAGAGTGAATGCATCAAAAGACTTTTGTAAACCCATCAGAGAGGGTTAAGACCCTTCAGGCTAGAAAAGAGCCAGTTTGCTGAGTGAGGGAAAGGGGATGTCTTAGAGGTGTCTGTGAAATGACACGTGGAGAGAGTGTAGGGCTCAACCACTTGCTTTCTCTTCTGACACACCAAGTGTCTGCACCATGTGAAGCGAGTGCATGGTGTCACAGCAAGAAGAGATAGTTATTCATAAAATGATTGATAAAATGAAGCTTCAATAGATGACATTGTAGATGAAAAACTTTTATGGGAATTTGAGGGATACTGGACAAGTGTTTCTGAGAACAGCATTCATGGAATGAACCACTTCGGATGGAAAAACAGCTTCCTTAGTAGAAAATGGTTAAAGTCTATGAGAGTATAGAGTGGGGAGGTATCACATGTATTTGCCTTACCTCAGTCCTTTTGAGGCAGTGGTTTTGGCTGTCTTCAGGATGGAATGACCAGTATCAACCCTTGAGGACACAAGAATGACTGGTATCAATGCTTGACTTGAACTAGTACAGCCTTCTTCTTGAACCATTTGCCATGGACATGAACAAAAAGTTATTCGAACTGAATCCTGAAATGGAACTGTCTCAGATCTGTGGCAGGTTGTCTATGGACACAGCATTTGGATTCCTGTACATGATAACAAGCTCAAGCTTGAGCAGAGTGCAGTATCTTCTGGCTTTTGAAGTATCAGGGCATGTGTCTGGCCTTTAGTAACCATTCCAGTCCCTCAGATCAGGGCTTGTTTACCTCCAGGCAGGTGGTTGGAGCTCCTTCCAGGTGATTTTCATTATGGTTGCGCACCATTGCCCAGCCTTTCTTGGTGTGTGCTACAGACACCATAGATGATGAGCTGCTTGTCTCAAAGACTGCCTTGGGCAGCTTGGAAGAAATACAAACAGCTATATTTAACTCCATTTCATGCTCTCTGTCTTTAGATCCAAGTTACTCTAGAATAAGATCTTTTCTGAAGCTGCACATGTGCTTTTTATATTGTCGGTAAAAGATCTCAGGTGCATACACTGTCTTCCTCCTCCCCCTTCCCAGCTATGAACAGTGTGGCTTTCCAGTTGTATTTCTATTCCACGGCCTTTCAGCAGTCTCTCCTTTCCCCTTCAGCTAAGGAACATTTTACTACAATGAGATGACATCTTTAGGATGCCACAAAAGAATGAGCGGTGAAAAGTGGCTTGTACACCCAGCAAATGGTATTTCCAAGTTGTGTGGGCATTCAGGGAGCCCTGACTTACAGGTATGGGTTTAGGCTGACGCAGCCTCTTTGGCAGAGAGACATTGGAGTCACCTTTGGTGCAGTCTCTTGGTAAAAGTTCTGAAGCAGCAATTGGATACTTTACCAGGAGAGTATTTTTTGAGGTGACTTTGTAAATGTAGATCCCACCTCCTGCCTGCTTTTACCTGTATGAGAGGAGCTTCCTCTTGAGTAGTGCTGTGGATCTAGAAGGATCTAACCTCTGGAGCAAGCTACGTGTTCTGTCTTTGTGGGGTGAGGGCATGTAGGGCACTTGTCTCAGCTGACCTATGACTGCAGGTTTCCAGACACCTCTGGACAGGGGCACAGTTCCATTTGGGTGTAAGGGCTGTGCTCTGTCTCTGAGAATACAGTTTTTCAGGTGATCATAATTCCAGGTGGAACAAATGTACCAGGGACCAAAGACTGTTAATTTTTCCTATAGCATTGATACTTATGTTCCTTCTAACCTAGGGTATTTTTTTCCTCCGTTTTAGAATTTGACTGTATAAGATTAGAGTTCTCATACATGACATCTGGAAACTGTCATTAAATAGGTACAGGATTCTTGTGTAGACAAGGCCTTGGAGTCTCCTGTGCTACTATTATCTCTTTTAATTTATTTTTTGTTTTCTTTGAAGAGCTTTCACTCTGTAGTGATGACATTTGCCTGAACAGTTCATGAGCTAATAAGAGGGATTGAGCTGTGCAGAGGGGAAGGGACTAAGGAGTCTGCAGGCACCTCCACCCCCTTCCTCCTGCCTGCTACACTGTAGGCCATGTGGTGCAGTTGTAGTCACCTCACTTTTACTGTTTTATGGGTAGATCTGGCCCTTTAGAGACCAGTAGCATCTAAATTTGCCATTTTACTGTATGAACACAGTCCTGCCTTAAATAGTTCCTGTTCCACTGAATCTGTGCAAACTTACCCCCTTTTTTCCTCCTTTCCTTTAGGCTAACTTTGACTTCACCATGAGTCTTATTTTCCTAAACTTCATGCAGTGTTCTTGAGCTATTCTTGGAGATCTGATTTTTTTATCATTTTGCTTTTTTTATTGTGTGCAAATGCAACATGTAAACTAAGAATTAATAGTAAAGAAGATCTGTCACTTTGCTACTTTTAAACTTTGCATTCCTATTAACACAAGGGTTTAGTGTAGGTAGAATGGCTGGATCAGCACTGTATGTGTTATGAATGCTCTGAATTCCAGGGCATTCCTAAAACACAGCCCTGAACCCTTGTGTGGCTCATGTAGGGAGTCTACATGAGGACAGAGAAAGGGCTGCTGGTGAGGGACCCAGGGCCTGGGGCAAGCACAGGTGGGTCAGCTGGAGCCTCAGGGGTCTTGGGAATTAAGAGTGTAAAGGTTCTCTAAGAGCCAGAGGCACTATGGGTTTCTGTGCTTCTTCCCATCCTCTCCCAAATGTTTCAGGGTTGCTTCTGGACTTGAGAGCAGTGAACTGGAAGGGGTATAGAGGGGCTTTCAAACAGCAGAACTGTCTCCCTTAAAGGATTTACAAGTCTTTTTCACATAAACTCACTTTAATATTTTTTGTATGTAGTTCTTAAGCACAAGAATTTGTTCATGCTAATGACCTAAGTCAGAATATGTGCATTCAGAAAAATATATTGAATTTTGGGAGTATTCGTAATAGATGTACAATATATTTCTACCATATGTTCTGAGTTACCTCTCCTCGCAACCTCACAGTTAATTACTGCTTAGTTCCTAAGGCTTTAATTTACAAACCAAAAGGAAGGCTATTAAAAAGTAAACTGAAAAATTATTAATAGATAAAAGATGTCTGTGGGAGTATGCCTTTTTATCTACTGAAACAGTGGGAAACTCTTCATCAGCAATTTTGTCTGTGAGGGTTTCATTTCACGGGCATGGATTTAGTCCTTGCAAATGCCTGTATGGGCTCACTGAAGAGAAAATAAAGATTCCAGCTTTTGACTTAAGAACTGCGACTTTGCATCTGTTTCAGTTTCTTAACGTCAAAGCATAGATGTGTCCTTGCTTAGGGGATAATAGCAAACCAGATTACTACATGTATCAGTCACTTAAAAAAAAAAAAAGAAGTTGTGAGTTAAGGAGCGATTTTAAATTTTTAACATGTCCTAATGAAAATTCATTGTTGTATAGGGCCTAAAATGGATCATAGTGTTTTGTATTGTAAGAGCATTGTGTCTAGAAACTGTATTATCTGGCTGAACTTGCAGTCATTTTTATAAAAAATACTTTAATACATAATTTAATAATGTATTTATTTTTAAAAATAGGGGGGGGAAATTACGATCTTGGTCTTACTAGGGAGCTTGACTTTGAAATTCTCCTCTTGCTTGAGGCTAACACCATAGGTGGGTTTTTAGGCTCTGAATGATCCCTTGTTTTGCAGGCCTGGCCTGAGAAGCCAGCAAGTCAGTAAGCAATATTTTGGAAAAGCCAAGTGCTTTCCTCTTATCCCATGTAGGTGCGTACGGTGTCACCGGAATGGTAGAGTAACTGTGTGAGTCACCCCACAGTGGCAGGTTAAGGTATCTTTTTCCAGCAAGCAGGGAGAAGCTGTTTTAGGAAACTTCATCTTGAAAGCTCTGCAAGAGTGGAAGGAAGGGTTGACGGGGAGGAGACTGGAGTTGTCATTGCAGTCCAGGGGACAGGGAGAAGAAAAACCCTGAGCGGCTATACTTGAGATGACTCACATTCACGCACTGTTCACGTGGTACGTGGTTCTCAGTGGCTTCTGCATAAAGTCAGGCGTACTCCCGTTTCCAGGCTCTGCTGAAGTCATTGCTTGTGTGCTAGTTCTGAGATTGGGTGCAGAGAAAATGGGTTTCTTCAGAGAAGAATATTTTCCGGTTTCGTCCAGTAGTTTCCACGTGTTGGGTCATTTCTGGCACCGTCGTTCCACGAGGTGGCACCGTCCCTTCTGCAGAGGACACAAACTCTGCTGCACTGCCTGGGGTCAGCAGGGCTCAGGCATTCTGCACAGCAGAACCCATGTCAAGAGTTCTCTGGAAATGGCTGTACTTTTCCATTAGTATATACTGCGTCTCTTGACACAAGTTATGTCCAGGTTTTTACACGCAAAATGCACAAGTTTTCAGTGGAGTAGGGTTAGAAAAACATCTTTATGAGCTTCTTGCCTGCCTTTTTTTTTTTTTTTAAAGTTTCTGGCATTCAGAAGAATCTTTTTATGGCAAGGAAGTTAAAGCCAGGTGATGCTGACCTAGAATGCTGGTTTACTTCATTTTGAGTCAAAATTGTGTAACTTTGAACATGGAGAGGAATGACCAGTAGCTGTCATTATTTCTAGGAGAAAAGGGAATAATTTCTATGGGATTTTTCAAATCCACTAAAGGAGTTTTTTTCTGAAAGGTGATACATACAAAGTATATGGATTCAGGAAACCAAGAACTGTAATGACAACTTCCTTGTAAGAATAAAAGCCAAATCTGTGTTGTACAGAAAGGGAACAGTGTTGCTACTGTTCCTAAATTCTCTGTGGAGACGTTATTTCCGATTGGCCTCTCACTGATTTAAGACCACCTAAGTAGAAGGAATATGTTTTCTTTTGTTAGGAAGTTTTTATTTTTAGCTGCATTGTTGGTGGAATTTGTTTTACCTCAGAAGATTATGCTGTTATTAAAAGCATTCACCATTGAAAAGGTTGATTTAGTGAATTTATTTTTTTCTGTTTGACATCTAGGAAAATGGATGATGATGACGATGACATTCCTCAGCTTTCATCCCATACATTGGCTGCCCTCCAGGAGTTCTATTTGGAACAGCAGCAGAGAGAGGGCATGAAGACCTCCCAAGGGTTTAATCAATATTCCATTGGCTCAATAGAAGAAGATTGGGTAAGAAACTATAAACCTCCATGAATGAAGCACAGATGGAGGAGTAGCCTTTACTGAGTTTCTTTTGTGGATGGATAATGAAATTAAATTAAAAAGGGGAACACTCAAGATGTTCCTATTCATGGATGGCAACACTGTAGGGAGATCTGTTTTACTATTTAATCTCGGTATAGTTGTCTCTTCTACATGTGTGGGGGAGTACAAACTGAAAGTACATGGAGGGGGAATAAAGCTGCTGACAGAAACATCTGTCCCTTCTGGAAATTTTAACCTGAGTTTGGCATGGGAAGGTAGTGAAGACTCCTCCCTGAGACTGAGACAAACACAGTGTAACAAGATCAAGTGATCTTTCCTTTCACTTCATATTTCTCTCTGTGTTTTATTTCTTTGTTTTTGTGGATGGCTGTTTCACTGCTTGTTTTTATTTGTGACAGACTGACTTTTGATTTGTCTCTGGATTGTTTGGTGGTTTTTTTTGCTCTTCCTTTTCCTGATCCCTTCTGATTTAGTAGTTTATCCTTTATTTTCTTCTATACTGTCACTTTTCAGGGTCCTTTTTCTTCTTCTGCTAAAGTAACTCAATTTAAGAGCACATAAGTATTGTGCATCTGCACATGGGGTTTGAAATAGCCTTGTCAGTGGTTTGGATTACCTGGTTTTCCTGATAGTGCCATGCATGCTTTGGAAACATGTGGTGTAAGCTACCCGGATTCCAGAAGTAGAAAGACTGTCAGGAAAATAGTTACTTTTCCAGCGTTACAGTTTATGAACTGGGAGGTTGCTGTGGATTTTGGTTTTCTTCAGTTATGACTCACCACACCTCACTGTACATAACACAGTCAGAAGTTTTGATGTTGTTTGTAATTGTGCATTATTTCTCAGCAACTGAGCCAGTTTTGGTACAGCGATGAAACTGCGTCGTGCCTGGCCAAGGAAGCGGTTGTGGCAGCTGGAGAAGGTGGCAGGTAGGATTTAATAATGGCATTGTAGATTTAACATGTCTTTTGTTTCTACTACAGAGAGTATGCAGTTTAATTCATTACTCATTGTACTTCACCTTTGTTCAACTGCAGTATTGCAGAACTGCTTTGCTGTTATTTAGTTAATAGTTTATACTGATCTTCCCATTTACCATTTTACTGAATGCTGTAGGCTGTGTCTTTTTAAAAGTTTACTATGAATCTTTTTATTTTTTGAGAAATACAGAGAGCTCTAGAGCATATTAGTAACTTGTAATTATTTTCTCTGGTTTTATACAATGTTTCTGTAGAACAGATGCAAAAAGTTGTTTTCTTCCTATTTCTATACGAAGTAATTTTTAATTTTAAGTTTTCAAGTATATTTCCTTGCTTTTCTGAAACAAGATTTTCTCTGTAGTTAGGCTTAAGGTCTTTGTGCAGCATGGAGGTTGAATAGGTAATGGCTTAAAGTTATTAAAGTGTAATTAGTTGTCAGAATGGAGAAAGAATAGCTTACATTTTGGGGACTAATGTTTAAAAATGTTTTTCCCAAAGCAGCTGTGACGACTGGAGTAGGGGTTTTGTTGCTGTTGTTTGCCCTTTAAATCAATATTCTCAGTTATTGTGTCTTTTTCAGGATAGCATGTGTTAGTGCACCGAGTGTGTACCAGAAACTGAAAGAACTGGATGGTAAAGATTTTTCAGTGTGTATACTTGAGTACGACAGAAGGTTTTCTGTATATGGAGACGAATTTATCTTCTATGATTACAACCAGCCTTTGAACTTACCTGAAAATCTCCTGCCACACAGTTTTGACATTGTAATAGCAGATCCACCCTATCTGTCTGAGGAATGTCTTCAGAAAACTGCAGAGACGATCAAATACTTGACAAAAGGAAAGATACTGCTTTGCACAGGTATAACTAGTAAAAATATTAGGTCCCCATAAGGATCTTTTTCTCTCTCTCAAAAGACAAACTCGCTCATGTGAGAGAAATATTAATATTAAACTATAATATTAAATTATCGTTAATTTAAGGGGCAGTATGTGTCCTAAGCTTTATATTTGAATACTTGAGTTCAACCTTTGTTTTAAACTGGAGGAAATGGTTTTTAATAGGACTTTTGAAAGTCAGGTTTTTTTCTTACAGCATTGCGAGTTTTACTGAATTTTGGAAGAATTATAAGGTCATCTTGCAAAGTTCCAGAAATACTTTTTCTCTTGTAAGAAGGCCACTCTCTGTAATTGCAATGATTGAAGTCGGGGTATGGCAAACATAGGTGCAACTTACTGTTGGTATCCTAGGCACTGAAATACAGCAGGAGGAATTAAAAACCAGTGATAAAAGCAGTGAAACTAGATAACTAGATAATTGTACTTGCAGGTCCTTCTTTATGAAAATGCACTTGCTGACTTAAGAAGTGATGTGTATCTGCCTTAGTCATGTCATTTCCTAAACTGTATTGTTATTACAAGACACCTGAAGACATCTGGGAAACTTTTGCAAAAAGCAAAGGACAAAAGCCCTTTTTACGTACAACTTGGGGGAAGTCAACCAAGCAGGCAAAGTAAATAAAAAATTAAAAGGTGGCCATAGAAAGTCTACTTCTTGGCTTAATTGCTCATGGCAGTCACGGGGTGGTTCTGCCTAAAATGGGTAGGTGGTCCTTCAGTTTACAAAGTTTGAGAAATACTGTTCAAGAAGTGATTTCTCAGTGCGTAGCTGTGGTTTATTTAAGTGGAAGAGTATATGTAATCTGTTTGCATTTCCCATGGCTCCCTACCATTTAACTTGCTACATACTTGGCATGTAGCAAGAAGACTGAGTTCGAGTTTCTTTTCTGTATAAAGGGCACTGATACCCTCTACCTATTTTTATGAAAGTTTTTGGACATTTGTTTCCTTGGGGTGTCTTCCATTCTTTTAGATTTATTTTAAATTTCTCAATAGATTCAGTTGTTAAGGAAGGCTGACAATGTAGCTGCTTTAAGCCTTCCTTCCGTAAAAAAAACCAGGCTCTGTTATATATGCATTTGTGAGGAGCTACTAAAAAAGTCCAAACATTCTGTTACTGTTTTTCTTATTGAATACCAATTATTTATGCTGCAGGTGCCGTCATGGAGGAACAGGCAGCAAAGCATCTTGGTGTGAAGATGTGCAAGTTTATTCCAAAACACTTGCGAAATTTAGCCAATGAATTTCGATGTTATGTGAACTATGCTTCTGGACTGGACTGATTTTCATAAGAAGATCTACAACTTCTTCAGTCAAGCTGCTTTCTGGTTTTTATCAGTGACTCCACAATTCTCAGTGCTGAAATATTTAGCTCTGAGTATTATTTCCTGGGCTAGCTTTAATCAACATGTGTTAGCCTCTCTCTTTTAAATGAGTAAGCATTTGCAGTTACTGTGTTTGTATTTTACCTATTAGGTAAATGTGGACCAAACAATGCAGGGGCTGGATAACAGGAACTTCTCTGTTCGAATTTAATTCTAACTGGTAACTTTTACAATTCAGAGACCTTTTTGAAGTGATTTTAGCTTATAACAACACATAGGTGCTTGCTTTGCAGACATCAGAATTGTCATTGCAAAAGAACTTGATACTTCTGTAGTAATGTTAGTCCCTTAAATCTTGAATCATAGCAGTTCTGATTAAATATATTGCCTGCTTTTTAATAGATTTCAATATCAAACTAAAGATGATTTACAGGTATATCAAGTTTATAGTTACAAAAACAGTTTGTTTTTTTCCAGTTGCCCAGTTTTCTTTCTCTCCTGTTCCACAGACAACAGCAGAGCAGTAGAAATTGTTGAATTTCTTAGAAAATGTTGAATCTTAAAAGGCCACTGAGGAATAATGTAATGTATTGATAAACCCCCACTGTTTCAAATGTTAGATTTCATATACAAGGTTTGGACTATATTTCAATCAAAATAGATTATACATCATTAGAAAAATTTTGCTTAGGGATAGTAGACATTTTTGGTAACTGGGAATTTCTAAAGTTAGTTTTGACTAACTACACTACTAATGTATTTTTGGGTGAAAGTTGGTTCATAAATTCCAAGGCACTCAACAGTTTATAATCTATAAATACACTGTACAAAACACAAGTAATTGTCTTTATATGCCATATTGTGTAAAAGGCTAACAGAAATGCTTCATCTACAAAATGTATCACCTAAAACGAAGTATTGAGAAATTTATTTTGCAGTGGGAATAAACCTTATTAAGCTTGTGAGACGAGATCTTTTTATAAGGTAGAGATAACACTCATGTTTCTGTGCATTCCTGCTGTTTACATGCAGATTTTCCCATCTGGTTGAGTAAACAACTGAGGAGGAATAATGTAGATAGAATTTAATCCTCTCTCAGTGCTCACAGTATCGTGCTGCCTGAGCTGGACACAACAGTGGTTCATAAATAACCATCCAAGCCACTGTAGCTCTCTTCTCCATTTTCCAAGAAATCTGTTTATTTCCTAAGGCTTTTCCCTCCTCACGCTTTATACCTGCTGTTCCTGAGTTTCATTATAACAGTTTTCTTTCTCTTTCATGGCCTTGGCTTCTGTCAGACAGGCAACAGGTTTGTTAAACGAGGCAGCGCTTGCAGGAGAACAGGCACCAGACTCTTCTGACAGCCTCCATGAGCCCATGGCCAAAACCAGAAGCCATCCTTGCCGCTGAGCCAGGATCCCCCCTGAAAATACCTGTCCACGGGTGACATACAGCTGGGTTTAGTTGTTTTCCAGGAGGCTTCACCATCACTTTTATGTGGCCAGTTTAAAAAAAAAAGCAAACCAGAGTGTTAATTGCACGGTTATTGGCACAAGTCTGTACTTCACAATTGTAAACTGGTTTATTACCAAGCAGATGGAGACAATGAAATAACTCATGAAACTTTGTTTATAACTCCATGGAGGCTTCAAGGGGGACAGGTATGATTGTCAGAAGGGAGGATATTCTTCCCCTGCCATCCACCTAAATTAGGATGTGCTGTTCAAATCGAAGCTTCACCTATATTGCTGCTTTGCTATTAGTTCCTTCAGTTCTTTGCTTTATTTTGGTAAATGTGTGTTGCTGGGCTCTCTACAGCAAAATCAAAAGACAACTTTGCTAGCTTCATCAGAGACCTTTCTTAAAAAAAAAAATAAAACTGCACCATTCAGTTATACCAAGAAATTCACTTCCAAGAAAATAACTGCTGCTTCTCACATGTAGGTCAGACAGCTTTGAAAAGAGGCACTGTGAAGATGCACAGTTATGAAAATGAGAGTACATATAAATCTGTGCAGATGCACTCAACAGAGCAGCCCGTTGTCCACCAAATTCCCTCTTAAAAACCTGATGAGTGCAGGCAGTTGCCCAAGCAGAGCTTGACTGGTGGCTTTTACAGACTTCATCAGTGATGGAAGGTAAGCTGTTTTTGTCCTACGTGATTCCAAGGCAGAAGCTATTTCTGAGAAGGTACAAGTCACAAAAATTCATAGTGAATTTCTGCTTTGTGCCATCGTGGTAACATTAAGAAATATTATGTGACAACAAAATCTCTTTTCTGTAATAGGATTATGAATAAAAACATCAGTGTCAAGTAGTGATTGATTTTCCTTACTGCTGATGTCTCATGGATGGACTTTCCGTTGGAGCAGACTGGTGGAGTGTTAGCACCATGCTGCTTTTCCGGGGGCATTTATGACTACAGAGTCCCGTGCTACAGCCTCTTATCTGCAGTAACAGGTACTGTGCAGGAGCAGGACATCTCAGTGCCCTGCTGCTGGTATGGCTGGGACACTTGGCAGAGAAAATGTGGAGGCTTGTTCACAGGCTGGTGGCCGTAGGTGAATAGAATACACTGCAGCTGCCTGCACCTCACCCCAGATGAGAAATGAAATGTTTCTGGAAATGCAGTTGCATGAAGTCCAAGGTACTGCTGCCAATAAGTTCTGCACTTCTGTTAAAAATATCACCCTCGGCTTGGTGTTGCAAAGGTAGCCTGTCTCTGCCACACAATTGCTTCCACCCCTCTGCCCGTGCCCCTCTGGACCAGAGCAACTGGGAGGTATCTCTGATAGTTGGTTCGGTCACTCTGCCTTCGTTACCTGGGAGCAGCCCCAGTGCCATGCACTGAGATGGGAAACAGGGCAGCTGGAAACAGGTTGCAGAAGCCCCTCGTCAGCCAATGTCAGAGCTGTGCTGCTGCTCTGAGTCTGCTCATGTTCTGTAGCCTCCTTAGATGGGAGCACCGCAAAACCAAGTGGTAGCTCATGCCACCAAAACACGTGGGATTGACTGAATCTCCCTTGTGCCCTAGTCTAGGTAGTTATGGCTGTTCCCTAATCCCACTGAGATTAATGGGGTTAGTGGGGTTAATGCTTTGTGACCACATTACAGCCTTTTTCCCTTTTCCCCTTGTGGCTTTCATGTTCATGTTCCCCCACGCAATTCCATGTACACTTGCAGCTGTAGATCTCTACCTATTCAGACAAACATCTTCAGGTAATGACTGGCAAGTAAACCAAAACTAGCATCTCAGGCTTTTCTCAACCTTCCTGAATGACAGGAATTTTCCAACCTATCTTAAGCGATACTACAGAGAAGAAAATAATGTCTTTACCAAGGATATTGTTCTGTGTTTTGTGGCTTCTAATATATTCCAGGGACAACCTCGTTGAAGGAAAAGATTTTCCTGGCACAACAAAAAATTTTCTCAAATCAGCTGCAGCTGCCAGATAGTTCCAGCTTTGAATTGTTTGCATTTATTGGGGCTGGAGTTGGTTCAATGAGGCATTTCATGTCTGCCTTCTGTCAACAGTTTGTGAAACCTTGAAGCAACTCCAATGAACCCTCCCTCCCCCATGCAAATTAAAGGCAAGGCTGCAGCAGCTGTAACCAGAGGGCTAGAAGCTGGAAAATGTCACACCACATTTGAAGTCAAACTGATATAAATCCATGATGTGATGACCTCGTTAAAAAAAAAAAAACACAATTCCAAACAAATGCAAACTACATTTAATACTCAACCTTTTCAACATGAGTAATGTGGAGAGAAAGAATAGATGGAAGGGTATTTTGAAGATGGACAAATGTTTGCGTAGCTAATGGTTCGTTAAGTATTAACAAACAGTTGTTCACTAACAAACTATCAAACAGTTGCTGGTGCTAAAACATAAACACGGATTTTAAGAGACACGTAACTGGAAAGCTGGATTGGGAAGCAAATTGGCTCAGCTAAAAAGTCTGTCACAGAAGAGGGTAAAGATTAAAAAAGGAAAACAGGCTTCTGATCAAGATAACATGAAGATGCTTGTAACCATGGGAAACTTTCTGCACTTGTTGCAGTGTGACGAGAAGGAGGTTGCCAACATACTCATTCTATTGATCCACTGAGATTTTGCAGTTCTGTAGTACTTTCAGTCATCCAATTTCTGAAGCTCTACGTAAACTAAAGCATCTGTTTTACTGGATTGAAGAAACTGATTATGTTCCATTTACCTAATCTTGGTTTGCAACTCCCAGGAATTCCCAGAACATGCTCTAGTTACTTGAAAACCTCAAAATTATTCCAATAACTAATGCCTGCAGGACAAGAGTTGCAACAAAAGAAGTGAGATTTTTTTTTTTTCCTCCACATCATGCAAATATATCCATGTGCTCCAATAACTAATTTGTTGCAGACAAATTTGTATAAGAAAAGTGTGTGGGCAGACAGATGAGTTCTGCTGGAGGGCAGTGTTTAGCCAGAGGTTTACCTGGTAGCCCCTCTGGGTATTTACTACATGTTACATGCTGCGTGGTTTGACATTTTGTTGTTGTTGTTTGGGATCATTTTACTGCCTTTTAAGATGAAGACGTTGCTTTCTATGCTGTGAAGTCTGAAGGTCCATCTTCACCCTGCCTGAAGTGTGTGTGTGGAAAAAAAACCCACAATGTAGTAGTGAAACTGTAAGATGACAGGCTGCTGAAACATCATCCAATGCAGTGTTTCTCCAGTTTTGTGGGTCTGTCTCCCTTTTGAGCCCCTCTGATTATCATTTCCCTCTGCTCAGAGGGTAAGAAGTTCTTCCACATTAGGAGGAAGGAAAAGTGGTTGTAACTGCTGCAAGTATTTACATTCTCTGGGGAACAGGTAACTACCTCTAATTGCTGGCAGCAGCTAGGCAATTAACTGTTCTCTGAGTAGTATAAACACTTTATGACCTTGTTTGAACTCTCCTTTGAGGATTCCCTTGAGATAGAAGCATCACAATTTGAGGAAACACAGATCTAAAGACAAGTAGAATTGAGGAAAAGCATCTGCACAAAAGACACAGTTACAAACTTCAATCTGACATCATAAAGGGAATCTTTTATTCATTAAGCTATTTTAGGCTTTGTACGAAGTTACATAAATTGCACTGAAAAAATACTGTTATGCTAGACTGAGTTATAGAGAGCACAGTCCATAATTGTGCACCAAGATAAGTAGTTGTTGTATGACTTTCATTCTCTGTTTAACTTGTTAATTCTGGTTAGCTCATAGTCTTTCCATTCTTCATCCAACAACAGTCCAAAGTGTGTGTTTGTGTAGTGTAGGGACTTTCTCCACTATGAATTAAAGGCCAGTTTTGAGATTCTTGATGTGGCAAATGCATTGCTGCATAGGATGTTTATTCTGTAAAAATATTGCAGTCATGCTCCTTCAGCTGTAAAAGATAACTCTGCTATGCATTCAGAGGTTGATCAGTTTTGGCGAGTGTGGCCCTCTGAGGAATTATGTTTGTGCAAGGCATGCCTGGTTATTCCTGATTCTCATTCACTACACTGGTACAACATTCAGTCTCTTGTTCTGGAAATGCAAACTTTTGTTTATCCAGGGTTTCTGCTTAGGGCTTGCCATCAAGTTCCATCAGCACTAAGCTGCACAGATGGAAGATGGTGCTTCCATGGACTAGCAGCTCTTGCAGGTGATTGTTACGTGTGGCATAGGGAAAACTGAGTAACAGTAATTGTATAAATTGTTTGGACTGGGACTCACTTCAATAAACTTCTTGTAGCATCTAGAAGTTAAGACCTAGCCTGCTTACTCACCTGCAGTGTACTTGAGATGGAGCCTATCCTCTGTACTTATTTTTTAAGTGGGGAATCTCCTCTCCTAACATGAAAAAGGTTTTGGCCTTTCAACTGTACAGATACAGTTTTATCACAGGAAACAGTTAAGCAGTTAGTGATGGATGAAATCTAATATAGAATTCTTGGGACCCAAAGTGTGTTTTTTCTAACTGATATTTTCTGTGTAATTAGATTTGGTCCACATCAGAAAAGTCTGCTGCAGTTTTACAATATTCTAGCATGTTTTTTCTCAACACTTTTGTACCCTTAGCAATTTGGCAAATTTAAAAAAAGCAAACACATAGAATATTGTTTCATTAATAACTCTAACTCAGCAAAGGTTTCCTTACTGTAGTGTTTAAATAGCCAAAGATGTAACAGCCAAGAACACTGCTTGGAGTTTATGCAATGTAAAGGAAGGCTCTCCCAGCCTGAGAAATTATCCTTTTAACTGCTGATTTGGCACATGTCCGGCAGCTATGTGATTTTTATTTAAGGGTACTTAAGAGTATAAGAGATTCTTTAAAAATATCTACAACCAGCAGCCTGCTATAATAATAGTTAACATGTCTTACAATTGCATCATCTTCTAAAATTTACTGTGAATAAGCAAGGATAAAATGTTCTGCTCTAAGAAAAAGAAAAAAGGCAACTTTGGAATTTGCAACAATGAACTCAACAAGTTCACTAAACAAGTGTACATGAACTAAAGAAGTTCTTCATACGAATCACCATCTCTAATGATCTGAGTGACTGGACAAAACTTTCCATCTTATAACTGAAATAACTGTAAGCAGAAAAAGAGGGCAAGTCAGTGTGTTTGCTGCTGTGTCGCGGTTTCCTGAGGTGGTGAAATGTGAACGTGAGGCCAGTACTGTAACACGATTCCTAATATGTTCTTCATTCTGATGAGGGCTTGTTCTGGCTCACCAGCAACTTCACCTCTTGCTTATCTATGCTGGAATTTACGCTTTCGGCCTCCTTTTCTGGCTCAGGCACACAGGTGCAGCCCACTGGGATGGTGATGTAATCCTCTGTGTAGACGTAGCGGCCCCCGGCACACGAGGACGTGCGGCGCAGGATGACGGTCGGCATGTACACAGGGGTGCTGCGGAAGTGGAAATTCTCCTCCCCAAAGATCCCCATGAGGCAGCCTTTGCACAGACAGTATGCTTCAGGGATGTATTTGGGATATCGTGTGGGATCATAGGAAATTCTGTAGGAAAGCAGATAAAGATTCGTTAGTACCTCTAAAAATAGATATATTCCTTTGGAGTTATATAATGTTATTTATTATTATTATTTAATTATAATAATTATATCATGTTTTTGTTGTCTTTGCCGGGGAAAACAGCTGTGGCTATTGGTGTCTGGGTTCTTATTTGTAAAGAAAAAAACATGCACAACTATCAGAACTGATCAGGTCCTACAGTGCACACAGAAGTATGAAGCATTTGGCTTTCTGAATTGTGAGATTCAGGGGTTTAAGAAGAATAAGTTTTGTGGTTTGGACTGAATGGGTAAATAGAGCATCACAAAGGACACTTGGGCATTTGATCTGCCTTGAGTTCTTCAAAAATTGGTACAAATCCTTGTTAACATTATTTTGTTAAAAACATGACATGATGTTTAAAGATTAATAATTTAAATAGAATTGAATTGTACTATTATTTCTGCAATAGCTTTTGCCTGCCTGCATTGGAGTTTTAAAGGTGCCTTCCCCTTGAAAGCAGAAGTCTCTAATTCACCTCTGTCTCTTCCTCTAACCAGAGAAAAGTAGTATTTTCATGCCCACATTGAGATAAACTGCAATGTCAGTGTTTTTTCTGCCCTGACCTGCTATATTTTGAAGTAAAGCATTGCCTCAAAGCTTCAAGAGTATAGCCTCTATTTTTTGTTGTTTCACCATTTGTTGTTTTTCCCTTTCTTTTTGCTTATTAATGCTCTATCTCTAGAAGTTCCTTATTAGTAGAAACAAAGCTTTTAATCTAAGCTTCA
Organism: Lepidothrix coronata; assembly: GCF_001604755.1. NCBI lineage: Eukaryota > Metazoa > Chordata > Aves > Passeriformes > Pipridae > Lepidothrix > Lepidothrix coronata. The sequence goes on from NW_016690374.1 coordinate 365,341, forward strand.
GGTTGGACATTAGGAAAAATTCCTGCACAGGAAGGGTTGTCAAGCACTGGAATGGACTGCCCAGGGAGGTGGAATCGCCACCACTGGAGGTGTTCATGAAGCAACTGGACATGGCATTTAGTGCTATGGTTTAGTTGACAAGGTGGTGATCGGTCAAAGGTTGGACTCAATAATCTTGGAGGTCATTGCCAACCTTAATGGTTCTATGATTCTAAGTACAGCTTGGATCAGCAAAGCCCAAGTTTTGTCATTCCTCTCTGGATGTTGCTGGATGCGTAAACAAGGATGTGATACTATGGTCTCAAGTCACACAGATCCTGGCTGACCTATTGCCATTGCTTTTAGCAAGGAGAGTAAAAGCTGATAAAGTCTGCTTGTTTTACAAAATAAAAGACTAAGTGCACAGCAGAGTACATATACTGGAGTGTGTAGCCACACTGCTTATTGTGATGCTGATGTATTTGTTGCCTTGTTCTTTACCTGCTTTTCCTGCTTATACTGGAAGTAATTACCAGGCATGGCTGTAACTTGTACATTATTAGAATGGTGTGCCCTTATTGTAGAAAATATGTTTACACCTCCAGAAAATGAGGATTTTTAAAAATACCTTCAACTCCTATGCCTGCCACTCTCCTCTTTGCACCTTCAGGTTTCCTCCAGATAACCTTCTGCTGTCACACCATTACAGAACTAGCCCTGCTTCAGCACTGGTTCTGCTGTCCAGCTGGGGAGGGATGATGGCTCCCTTTGACTGGAGAAGCATTCAGCCCAGAAGCACAGCCAGTGCTCCTTCCTCAGGGCCCATCCCTGCTTTGGGAGGATGCCAACCTCACATATGTTATCACGTGCCCACCTGTCAGATAACAGGAAACCCTTTTCTGCCCTTTCCCCTGCTCCTACTTTCACACCATACATGGTCAGATGCACACAGTGCACAGCAGAAGTGTCCTATGGGCTGATGCTGGCATGGAGAGAGTATGAAGACACATCAGAAAGTCATCTGTGACTCCATGGGGCAAGATCAGTTGTATTTGCCCATGTTTGTCCAGCCCATTCTTAAAAAGCTCCAGCAGAGAACCCCAGCCTGCCCAGAGGCTCCGTTGCAATACTTTGCTGCCTCTTTACTTGATACATTTTCCTGACAGTGAAGTGGAGCATTATTTTTCTTGAAAACTAAATCAATGACTTCCCATGTTAGGGTGGTAAATCACAGCAGCTGAGGATAAAAATTTGAGTAAAAAAGATTTGATACCAGAGAGAATGGTCAATCCTGTAATGTTTACCATGAATTGCTGTAAGAACAGTAAAAATTCTTGCAGTGGGTTTTAAGCCATCCTCTACTTGGGATCAGGATAGAACCACAATGCAGTAGATGAAGTAAGGCAACTGCATAACAAAAATGAATCAAATACCAGTCATCAAGATAATTATTTATAGGATAAAACAAACTACTGAGTATACAATACCCCTTTCCACAGCCATTTTAAAGTAACTGATTTTGAAAACCACAATAGAACCATAGAATCATAGAATGGTTTAGGTTGAAAGGGACCTTAAAGATCATCTAGTTCAAACCTCACTGCCAGGGACACCTTCCACTAGGCCAGGTTGCTCAAAGCCCCATCCAGCCTGGCCTTGGACACTTCCTGGCATGCAGCAGCCACAGCTTCTCTGGGCAATCTGTGCCGGTGCCTCATCACCCTCACTTACTAATTCTTCTCAATATCTGATCTAAACCTATCCTCTTTCAGTTTGGAGCCATTACTACTTTTCCTATCACTACCTGCCCTTTCCTGCTCTATTGTAGGCCCCTTTTATAGATCCTGAAGGCTCTCAGCCTGTCTTCATAGGAGAGGTGCTCCATCCTTTAAAGCATCTTTGCAGCCCTCCCCTGGACTTAATCCATTTTATGGTGGGGTCCCAGAGCTGGATGCACTGCTTCAGGTGGGATCTCTTAACAGATCTTAAAGTGATCTTAAATTTTAATAGATTTAAAGTGATTTCTAAATTATGTTTCCCAGGGTTTGCAGCACTTCCTTGGGTATCATAGCGTTAGCCTTTTATCTTCTCAGGTCATCTCTTAGGTGAGAAGAGGTTTCAGCTGTGGAAGAAGCAGCATAAGTCTGCCTCAAGCTGTGACTGCAGTCACTGCTAGTCAACAAAATCTGTACTTGCAAAACAGGCAGCCTGGCTCTCCCTCTCACACCCACCCCTGGGTTGATGCTGATGTTTTTCTGGTCACAGGATTGATTAAAGAACTCATTCAACTAAAAAGTAACTTCATTGAAAGCTGTGTATATCTTGCCACATATACACAGAGATCTACACCAACAAGCCAGCGGGAACAAGTAGCTGTTGATGGGGGCAGAAGGGAGCTGCCTTTTTCAGAATCGTCACCTGTTTATCAGGTTAAAGGAAACCTGGAATCACAGCTTTGGCCAAACACAAACTTGATTATCCTGTCATCAAAGAAAAGAGACTTTTTAAATATATATATAATGGCCATTATATATATATATATATATTTAAAGAATTGGTTTTCCTCACAGAAAAACCTGTCCAGTTCTCTCATAGCCAGACACCGGTGATGTTGCAGATATTTTCTGCAAAGCTTCTCTGTTCCATTTATACTTGTTTACTTTCCCCAGGAAATACCTTCATGTTACAGGATCTCACATCAATGTGAAATAAATGTCTGGTAGCTAGCAGAAGGGAAGAAAGGGGAATACAGGTCTTTCTACTGTGATACATTCCCGTTTCAAACTCAAGTGTGAGTAATTTCAGTGGTAGATTGTTAAACACACCATATGTCAAGTCATTGGTATTTTCTCTACTGTATTATCTCTAGCACCTGGTTTATGATGTTACTGGAAAGCATGAACATGCTTCTGCATGCAAACATAAGAGTTTTCACTAGTAACAGAAGAACACTGGAATCATGGTCTACAACAAACTTTCCCCTCCAAATTCCCACATGGAAAAAGTCAGGTATAAACTGGGGGCTTTTCTGGAAGGATGGTGTGGTTGTGGCATGGTTTTCTACTTTCCAAGGAAAAAATCTCTTGTATTACTAAGTTTGATGTAGACACCTCTACTCCATCATGTGGGGAATTGGAAGGATGATGGATTGAAAATATAGATGTGGTTTTGCATCCAGATCCAAGCACTAAGTAATGCCTCCTGAAGTTAATAGCTTAACTCAAATGTCACTAAAATTTGGAGCCATATCCAAGGTACTACATCTTCAGCACAAACCTGTTTGGCAAAGCCATATAACTAAAGCCTTATTTTTATCTTTCTAGGCAGCCCAGACCTTCTTGGGTCTGAACCACTAAGAAACACCAATGACCTAGCTGGATAAATGCAGTTGTGTGACCTGTTTCCTCTGTTTGCATTAATGGAACAAGACCACTCTGTGCAGATAATGACCACTGCCTCAGCTGCTTCAGTTTGATGCCTTTCCATTGCTCCAAACACTTACAAGTCATGTTTTTACATCCTCTAGAACAGGGCCTTTTTCATCAGGTTAACTAACCAGACAAAACACATGCTCCAAGTTCCCACTGACTCCTTCCTATGTGTAGTGTAAGATACACCCAGCTGGGATGGATGCAGCTGGGAAGAGTGGTGGAGGACCAGAGAAGTGCAGCTTTTTACTGGCATCCAGCTGTCCCCTGCAGCCTTGTGTCATTTGCTGTGGCCACTGCTGCAAACTAGACAGCCCAGACATTTTTATGAGGATTGCCCTTGTCCTGTGAACTCGGGTCACTGGTATATAAGGCTAACTCTGCCTCACCAGTGCTCCTGATTCACAAGCAACAGCAGCCCAGAGCTCTGCTGGGCTGCTCTGTTTCGGTCTGCTGGAACACGAAGCAGATTTGTGCTGAACTGGAACTGCAATGAAGTGTGACTAGGCTGCTTTTCCTTATGACCCTACAAGGGCTTTGAGGGCTCCCAGTGAAAAACAAACTTCCTGCCATTTACATTCTAAGCCTGGAAACTCAAGACAAAAGTTTCTGTCAGAAGTAAAACTCTTGCAGAGACTTTATCTGTCTTGTCCTGTGCTGCTACTTTCACTTGTAGTATTTTTAATAATATTATCACTTCATAGTTTCCAAGCTTCTGAATCCAGGGAGTGAGATGCTGTGCTGGGGCAGGCAGCCGACTCTTCAGAAAATGACTCAGGACTGGGCTAACAGCTGGATGTTATCAGAAGTCTAATAAGCAGATCATCATCCCCTTCCTTTACACTCCAAAATACTTACAGGATTAAGAGCTAATAACTTTTTTTCCCTCTTGGCAAGACATTTATTTTCCTATAGCAGGTGCTCTTTTGTTCACATTATGTTAGTTTGTTTTATATACAGGTAGTAACTACAGTGCTTGCAAAGAGTAGCCTAATGCTATAACTGACTTTCTGAAGAGCTGTACGAACATGTCCTCAACTGAAAAGGATGGCAGTCTGTGAACCCTTGTATTCTTTCCCTTGGCTGTATCTTTGGGATATGCACACTGTGCCACGCAGTACTATTAAGTCCTGAAAAATGTCTTGGATAAGCTTCTAGAAAAGCACTGGAGTATTATGTAAAGGAAAGACCTCTTTTTCAAACACATTGCAGACATGCTTGGCTTTTACCAGTAAAAAAAGACTTGCCTGTATTACTTTTGTTAAATTTTATGTAAATGAACACTAAACCAAGGATGCTTATAAACTGAAACTGGTTTTTGAACATCAATAAAAACAAGCTGGGCAGTGTTTGAGAGAGGGAGCGGATGATGTGAGATTTCATGATCAGAGCAACACTAACAATAAAAGTTAAATCTCTGTAAATAACCCTTAGTATACATAGGATTAGGCCCCAGAGGCAGACACGGAAACCACGGGATTTGGAAATTTAGAAACGTGAATGACTTCTTGAATACACATAAAGAATTTTTGCTAAAGTCACGCAGAGGTGTGTTTGCAGAAGACTCAATGTATTCCTACAAACTGGCTATGACTGTTATTACAACCTTAAGAAAACAGAAAATAAAAATAGAGGTGATGTGTACAGCTAAATAATGAATGGCATCTATGCTCTGCAGCCCCAAGAATGGAATCACAAATTAACACTACCTGTAAAAATGCTGTTGACTTCAGTGGGATTTTTCAACCATTACTCTGAGCTTTATGATCAGACCCTGCAAACATTTAGATATGCATTTAAAATTAATCCTTTTTATAATGGTTCTTGTCCATGAGAATCTTGTCTGTGCACCTGTAGAGCTGAGCTTGCATTGGTAAAGATTCACCATGATTATGGCTTCTGTAAACTTTAACAAGTAGCACCCATCCTGTGCTATTGGCAGAGTTTTGTAGGTCAGCCCATATCACTAATACTATTTAAGCAACTCTGAACCATAGGAGTAGCCAAGGACCATGACCCTTGCAGAACCTCCTTGTACAAGCAAGCTTTCTGGATATCATTGACTGTCCATTTAGTAATGCTGCTAAAAAGGACAAGCAGCTCCTGGATGGGTGCCACAAACTGGCACACAGTCTGCCTGATGGATTTCATGAAATGATGATTTCATGGCAAAGCTTCTGCTGCTGGCTTTATTTTTTTAAAAAAACTGGGTAATTTTTAGGTCAGCTTCCTGAACTGCTGAACAAATCCAACATGCCTAACTGCCTTCAGGGAACTCTGCTGTCTCTTTATAGGTCTGCAGAGTAAAGAGCAATTCATGTGATTAAACTTTGTGCCCTGAGTTATATACTGATCTCCTGTGGCCATCAGGGTGGAATTTCAGTATCAGACAGATGAATACTTTTCTGCTAACTTTTGCTTTAAATACCACCTGTTGGTTGCTGCTAGCAGCAGGACTGGGGACCAGATGGATCTGTGGTGCAATCCATGTACAACCCCTGTATCTCTGGGTTGCAGCAAGCCAAAAATGATGTAAGTCTTGATTTTTGTATAACCAAATTAAAAGACCAAGTAATGGAAAATAAATAGTAAGCACAGAACAAAGATAAGGAAAGAAGCTACATAAGGATTATCTAAGCTTTAAGCCAGTCAAACCTAATTCTTCCACACTTAGAATGACAAACTTGGGATACAGGCGATGCAGGGGGGTGAACAGATCTCTGAGTAATATATTTGATTCTTTCTCATAAATGCTGATATGAAAAAATTTCAGTTTAACTGAACAGTCATCTGAGCAGAAGAATTACAAACAGCAGTGTTAAAACAGCTGGGAGCAGGTGCCTAGGGAGATATACAGGGGAAGGTAAGTAGAGCCAGACTTAATATCTTTAATATTAATGACCTGGAATAGGGTGTGTAAACATTATGTTAATGAAATCTGCAGATGGTAACAATGGGAACTGCTGCAACACCACTGAAGACATAGAAACAGCATAAGATATCTCAGACGTTAAAATGCAGGTCAAAAAGAAAGACTCTATGCACAGAGCAAAAATGAATTGCACCGTAAGTTTTTAGGTGCAGAAAAGAAGTCAGAGAGCAGGATGTCTGTGAGACACACCAAAACAGAGCAGGCATCTTGATGCAAATTTAAAGTAGTCGAACCCAGCCCTTGAGCAGTGTCCTATAGTGTACAAGAGCAGTCTACTTAGTGAATTTATTTCACTACTAAAACAACTTCAGTGATTCAAAAGACAGTTCAGGAGACAGCAATGAATCAGTGAAGGGGAGAAATTTATGAGGAAAGATTGAATTAAATGTGAGTAGGCTTGTCAAGAAGGTTCTGTATTGCAGAAGACAGCTGTAAGCAGTTTTTCAGATTAAAACCCCAGCCATGGAGAAGAAATCGTTGGGATTGTGTAAATTAAATCGGTTAACCATTGACAAAGTGTCATGTAACATCACTTGCAGGTTCTTAATGGAGAGCTGCATGTCCTTATCAAAGATACACAGTAGCTCTAATGGGATGAGGGAGCTTGCTTCCAGAGTACTTGGGTGAAGACTGTAGAATAAAACTGATCTTCATATCTAGCTTCAAAATCTATGACATAGCAGGTTGGAATAGCTAATGCACTTTAGCAATCTTATATTTTACACTTTCATTACAAATCTTAACGTCTGTTGGTTTCTCAATGCACACTAATGATACAGTAAAACCATAGTCACAAAAAAAAAAAAAGCTGTAAATGGGATCTGTTAACTGGACCGTGTGCTCAGTTCTCTTCAACCTAGAGAAACAGTTTTTCACCTAAATATATTTTTAGATTTTGCTTTTAATAGTATACTTTTTTCCCCCCGCTATCTTTCAAAATTCCTAGCTTGGAGATGTCATCATGTTACTTGTATGTGAATGGTTAGTGGTTTGTTTGAAAACATTTTGATGAAAAGTACGGTGGATTTACAGCTTCTTAATAAACTTTTTGTAAGCAAGCCCCAAAAAGCAACTGGTTCTCTGTTAAGAAATAAGCCTATTCAGAGGCCCAACTGAAAATAAACATCTGCCTAACGAGATGTAAGCATGGAAGGCATTGTTTTCAAAACAGAAGAACAATTTTCTGATAGCAATACTTGATGTATCTGATTCTGATAGCAAATATTTGGCAAAACCATCATAAAAATTACCTGAGCCTAGTTGTAGGTGTTTCATTCATCATACTTGCTTTGTGCACGCTTAGGTAGCTTAAAAATCCTCAGTCTGCTTAGAGAAAATGTATTACTAAAAATACTTTGTTTATGAAAAACTTACTGAGCAAATAAAGCATTTTTCTCTCGGTAGGATTACTTCTTAAACTAAAAGTGGGCAAAACCCATGCCACAGAATGAATGTTTATTGGAGACCACTAACAAGGAGATATTTGTTTGCTGAATACACGGTAACTGCATCAAAGCATATGGGAAGGATAATGCACAGAAAGTAGCAAGAAAGTCAGTTCCTTTTAGGTATGGGCATGTTTTACCTTCCTATTGTCTGCAGTATCTTTACAGAAAGATGAAAACAGAGAACTCAGTTCTCTTAGTTCTGTTAGTCTTACTAAGACAAACCACCAGAAGGCTTGATAGTCTTCTGAGAATGTGATCACACATTGGGTTTAGTGTTCTAGATAAGTGGTTTCCAAGCTTTTCCATAGCTCCCTGTAGAAATGCAGACCCTTGGTTTGTGTATTAATTAGCCTAAATTCAAATTTACTTTACTAAGTTATTTTTACGCCCCCTTAAAAATAGTCTGTGAGCCTCTGTTCCACCTCAGGGGAAGGAGGTTTGCAAAGCATAGGCTGAAAACACAGATGCAGAATACTGCTGTACTCATTCCTTGCCTACGCTCCTACAGCAAACTGGACAGCAATCCCTTGGGAGTGTTTGGTAAGTGAAGATACGGCTCTGCCTGTATGTAACACGAACACTGAGTGTACTCATGTATTTTAGAAACAGCAGAGCGTCTGGAGTTACATCTCAGGAAGAGATCTGAGCCCCCCTGGGGCTGCTACAGAGTCAGGAGGTGCTTCCTTGGCGGCGGTTCTTTGCTGAGGGTCCTCTGAGTGAACTTCACATATGACAATTTCCCCAAGCAACTTTCTGAGGGGTGGTCTGTGCTCCTGGGTGGGTGTGAGCTCCATCTCACGGCTCACTCCACCTCATTCGTTTCTCTTTCTGCCCATTAGACGTATTCCTCAGACAAGCTGTTTTTACGTAATTACCTTATATCGCCTTACCTAGACGGCTGCTTTAGCACCTTTCCTCCCGGCTGCTGCTCGGTGCCGCGGTCACCCCTCGCCCCCCCGATCATCCCCCGGGCACCGCGCAGGGAGAGCCGCAGGATCCCGGCGCCGCCGGCCCCACACGGGGACACCGGCCCGGCTCCCTTCAGCCCGCAAAGTCCCCTTGAGGCAGCTGGACCCCCCTTCCCGCGGCTCCCGGAGTCACCTGTAAGCCCAGGGCGATGCGCTGCGCAGGTTGACGGGGAGCCGGACCCTCTTGTCGGCGGCCGGGCGTCCCCCGGCGGGGCAGCTGGCGTTGTGCTGGCGGCCCGGCGGCTCGGGCTGCAGGGTGTGGTGGAAGGCGCTGAGCATGCCCGCCGCCAGCCGCCCGTACAGCTGCTCCAGCAGCTCCTCGGGTCGCTCTCCGCAGCTCCGGGTCCGCGCCGGCCGCTGCTTGTGCGCCCTGGCGGGCTCGGCGCGGAGCGGGAGCAGCGCCGCGCAGAGCAGCGCCAGCAGCGCCGCCGCCGCCCGCACCTGCAACGACGGCGCCGTCAGCGGGGATAGGACCGCGACCCGCCGGCACCACTCGCGCCCCGCAGCCCCCGGCCCGCAACCCGCAGCCCTTACCCTGCCTCGCTGCATGGCGGCCGGGCTGCTCCGCCTCGAGGGAGCCGCGAAAGGCGGCGGGCTGCGGCGCCGCGCCGTGCCACTGGCTCTCCCGGCGGAGGAGCTGTTGGAAAAGTGCCCCGCGCCTCACTGCATCTCCCCTGGCCTCGCCTGCCAGGAACATGTTCGGCGGAGCTCACGGAGAGGCGGCGAGGGCTCGACGCCGGGCGCGGGCCTGTCCCGCTCCCCGCCGCGCTGCCCCCGGCCCCGGCACAGCCCCGCGGGCACGGCCGGGCTCGGTCCGCCCACAGCTGCCGGCCCGGGCCCGGCCACCGGCCCAGCGCTCCTGCAGCCCGCGGGTGCCGTCGGCAGCCGCGCTCCCTCCCACCGCGCCCGCGGCACGGGCAAGGCCGGGGTCTGCTTGGCCCCGCCGGGACACGGCGTCCAGGGCTCGAGAGTGAGGCAGAGCCAGAGGGACTTGGCCCAGTCAGAGCCAAAGGGTCAAGGCTGGTGTGAAAAAACGCGGGGATTTACAGCTGGAAATAGCCCCGCCCTGGCTGTGTGACTGCAGCTGGGGAAGGGACCGCTGCAGCCCGGGCTCTCCCAGTCACTCTAGAGCAATTGGCACTGTCCCTCGTAGCGGTCTGGGATCTCCGACTTGGCAGCACCTCTGGTGCGTTTCTCCAGAAACATCCCCAGCAGGCACTGGGGTGGTTGATGTCCCTCATGAAGACTGGAACTGGCGAAGGTGAGGGCGCTTGGAGCTGTCTGTGCGACAGCCTGATCCGCCAGTTCCTCCTGCTCAGGTGGCCTGTGGCAGACACCCACTGTAGTGTCACTCTGCTCACTGGAAGAAGAGCCGCTTCAGAAGGTGAGAAACTTGCATGATACACATCTAGATGAGGTTGAGGTGAGTCTCACCTCTAATGACTTCTCCATCTATTCTGTGCTGGCTTGCTGGTACTTTTAAAAACACATAATGCAATGTATTTATTGTCTCTGGCACAACCTACAAAAAAAAGCATCTGTAGTATTCTGGATCATAAAAGATGTGGTACACTGAACTGGTCAGCATTAAAAACAGCCTTGAGAATTTATTACTTGAATCAAATGTTTCATGGGCTATATTAAAGCCCTGTACATCTATTGAGGCATTTAGTATAAGGATAGTCAATATGAAAATACTGATCAGGAATGAGGGGAAATAGGAATCATAAATCATACAAGGACTGAGAAACCCCAGCTTTGTACCACAGAAATACAAGACATCAGGTTCACCGACCAGACTGGAATTGAAACAGAACAAACTGGCATTCATAATGAAGTGACTTGATATCATGATTTCTGAAAAGTCATTGAGTTAAGTCTAACTGTGATTTTTTAGTGATTTTGGTACTGTATGCACCACAGGTCAGTATCACTTATGAGTAGTGTCTTAACCTTGAACTGTGTGGGATTTGAATCAGGTTTTGACTTTGAGGAAGGACTGTTTAAAATTGAATTAAAAACTTTCCTTTGGAGTCTTATCCTCAGGTGAGAGACTAGGGCAAGGCAGATTCCATTTAACTCAGTACAGTCTAACTCCTGAGCTCGGCGCTGCACCTGGCCTTGTGTTACTTCAACACCTTCCAGTGATATGTGTGGTACCATGGCAAATATTTATCACAGAAGATCTTTTTATATTACTCCTTCGTAGATAAACTGGTATCTTTTCTCAGTGCTTTCTGAGTAGCGTAAGGATGTCACACTTGGTTTTCCAAAAGGAATTTTAGGCACTTCCTTTATATTGGCCTTTCTGGGAGAGGTCTGCCTCAAAAAATCGGAGCAGATGAAGAGAAAACAATGGCACAAGCATCAAATTGCCAGTGAATTTAAGGCTTTGAGTCTTATTTAGGCAATATTCTAATTCTGTACATTACTTGCATTGTACTGTCTTATTAACAATCTCATTGATTCAAATAATAAGAATCACAGAAGGGCAGCAAATGAGATTCTATTACACAGGATCTGAAAGAGTACAATGACAGTTCTCGTGGCATACTCTACCCCAGAAACATCTGAGTTATAAAAAATTCACTGATAGATTTGGCAAATTAGGTTCTTCTCTGACTTCAAGAAATTACTAACCAGTGTCATTGTCATTGCAGCTGATCTGTAAGTTTCTCAGAATTTGAGGGGGGCTTAAAACATCTATGTAATTAAATACTGGAAAAGAATATTTATTAATACAAAGTCTGTCCTGAATTTGATGCAATACATGATAATATTTCAATCAATGATTTCAGAATAACAGGCATATGCACCTGTATGTGAATCTATAGGGAATTCCATGGCTCATGCTGTTTGCTAAGAGAAAACAGGGCAGTGAGATGTTTTCCTTTGATAGCCTCAGCTGAAAATTCCCAGCAACGGGAGCACAGAACATCCAGCCCATGCTCTTGACAACAGGGTCAGCTGGAGCAGCAACCCTCCATTGCCATGGGCAGCCCCTGCCTCCCTGCCTGTGGTCCTCCCAGCCTCATGCCAAGGCTACCAGTGCCAAATCTCACAAGCATCCAAGAGACACCCATTGCAGGCTGGCTATGTCACCATCCCCACAGTGACACGGGCCATTGCCAGTCTGCTGCCCACCATCCGGTTCCCACTGCATCACTGGGCTTGATGCCAGAAGTTGGTGTCATTTTCAATTCCTTATCTTTATATCAGTGTCCTTGTAGAAAGTAGTAAATCTCTCTGGCTGAGTGGGGGAGGAAAGGAGTGGACCATGGTCTGGTCATGTCCTTGGGGTGAGCCTCCAGTTCTGGAGGACAAAGGAGGAACAGCCACCATCTGTTGCACCAAAGGCGCCCCCTGCCTTCGCCCTGCTCATGGAAGTGCAGGAGCCCTCCCTTCCCTGCCCTCCTCCCTGCCCTCTCCTCTCAGCCCCCCCTCACCTGCCAGCCTCCAGTCATGAGTGTTCTTCTCGATGGTGTCCCAACCTTCTGGTGTTTCCCCTTAGTGTTCCAACAACATATTATCTTTAACTTTCCAGTTTCCTGACCCAAATGTATTACAAATGAAGATAACAGTTCATCTCCTTATATGAAAACATTTAATCTATAGCCTGATCAAATCTTCACATTCTATTTTATTGGATTCTGGTGACCTTCATGGTGTGCCTTACCACTTCTTATCCTCCTTTATTCCCCTTATATTATCCCTTTTTAACCAAAACAAAGAGTAAATTTTGAGAAGAAGGGGAAGAGAAACTTGTCACTTATAGGAGAGACAGAAGGAAACGTACTTCTTTCACTTTTACATAATATTCTAAATACTCTTTCTGGCAATTGTCATTCAACATTTATACTTGGGAGGGGCATCTGCCTCTCTCCTGAGATTATCACCATAGTGATCAATGCCAGATAATAAGAATTTCAGTTCTACAAAACCCTGCTATGAGAAAGTCAGGATGTTCAAAAGAAAACTAAGCTGTGCAAGAATAAGGCAGACATTTTTAGTGAGTTGGTATGAATAAGAAGAAACATTTTCTGATGTGGTTCCATCAGAGCATTTCATGCCATGTTAAACACTGAAATGTGTTTAATGAAAAACACAGAAGGTTTGTGTCTTCATTGTTCCAGACACATTAACGAGCAACAAGCAACCTTGTCAGGACTTTTTCTTGGTTGGGATTGTTGTCTTCCATAGCCGCCCTTGCATGATAGCTGATTCCAGATACTTTGGCTCACACATAAATAAATCACATTATTTTGACAAGCATTATTAATGATACCACATAATGTGCTTGTCACAGCAATGGCAGAACTGCCCTAAACTGGCATATTCCAAATGTTTATCCCCATCCTGCTACAGCAGTGTGTACATTAATGAGATCCTGTCTCTATCTGAAATAATGATCTGAAAAACATTTAAAAAATCATCATAGAGACCTTAAAGTTGAACGACTTGTATTGTGGGTGGACCAAACATTCAGCTGCCATCACCAGTAGGTATAAATCTTCAGACAAAGAATTAAATTATTCCCCAAAGATACCCTTCTCCTTCGCATTCTGTTTGCAGATAACCTGTCACCCAAATTGTTCTGTTCCCATTCATCTTCCCTGCACTTGTAAGGATTGTAATACCACTTTGCAGCTTCCACGGCATAACATCTTCTACAGCAGGATCTCAGCATTGAGATTTACAGTTGTTAGGCAATTCAGCATTGCAAAAGTGAAATTCTTGCAAAGTGAAGAATCCTCAATGGACTTCATTTTGCAAAGGTGGAAACCAAGGAGCAAACAGGTTAAAAATAGCCTTTCTACCAAAAAGGTGCCTTTGACATCAAGAACAATTAAAGCCTAGCAAATTAAATTAATTTCTAACAGTCTGAGACTATGCTAGCAAAGGAACCAAGAAGAGAAACAGCACTTCTTCATAATACCTGCAGATCTATTTAATGGCAATTCCAAGCACAAATACAGGCTATGTGGACAATGGATTGAGAGCCCTGAGGAGAAGGACTTGGGGGTGTTGGTTGATGAGAAGTTCAATGTAACCAAGCAGTGTGCACTTGCAGCCCAGAAAGCCAATTGTATCCTGGGCTGCATCAAAAGCAGCATGGCCAGCAGGTTGAGGGAGGGGATTCTGCCCCTCTACTCTGCCCTTGTGAGACCCCACTTGGAGAGCTGCATACAGCTCTGGGGTGCCCTGCATTGACCTGTTAAAGCAAGTCCAGAGGAGGCCATGAAGATGAACAGAGGGCTGGAAAACAGGCTGAGAGTTGGGGTTGTTCAGCCTGAAGAAGAGAAGGCTCCAGGGAGATCTTAGAGTAGCCTTCTTGTACATAAAGGGGCCTACTAGAAAGCTGGAGTGGGACTTCTTACAAGGGCCTGTACTGATAGGACAAGGGGGAATGGCTCTAAACTGAGAGTAGGTTTAGATTAGATACTAGGAAGACATTCTTCACTGTGAGCGTGATGAAACACTGGAACAGGTTGCCCAGAGAAGCTGTGGATGCCCCATTCCTGGAAGTGTTCAAGGCCAGGTTGGATGGGGCTTGAAGCAACCTGGTCTAGTGAAAGGTGTCCCCTCTACACATGGGGGGTTAGAACTAGATGATCTTTAAGTGCTCTTCCAGCCAAAAGCATTCCATGATTCTATGAACTATATATCTTTTCTTTGTACAGCTTTTAATTCCCATGTTACTCTAGAATAGCTTTCTTTTAAAAGTAATGAGTTATGCAATCTGTAGTGAAGAATGTTCAAAGTAAAACATGAAATATAGGATTAAGAATACTTTGATATTGTGGAATTAGGTTTGTTTAGAAATAAATAAATAAATGACTACCCAAGTAATCATTTACATTTGGCTACTGTACATTTTTCATACATGTAAAGAGAAAGGCAACTTTGTATGTAACTAAATCCAGCAAATCCTGAGGAAGATCTCAAGTCTGAGAGGTCAACTGAGGATTGTTTAATATTGGGACCAATACATTTTTCATGACAATACAAGCTAAAATAGCTCACAAGTCAGTTCCTCAAGAGGATTAGCATTTTCCTAGGTTTAATACTGCTACTCTTCTAATATAAAAGAATAAATTAATATAATAGCAGTCCTATTGCATTTGCTAAAATTTATTCAGGAATTTTAAACGATTGATCTACTGATTTAAGAATATAAACACAAAATTGGGGCTTAAATGTTGCTGGAAGCACATGCCCACAGTGTGGCTTCTGGAGATGAAGTCTGTTTTGTACAATCAAACCCGAGGAAATGTTTCTGTTTGAATTTCTGGGATGAAGGTAGAATTATTTAGCTCATTCAGTGCTTCCACTCCTGTGGTTTCTGAGACTTATCACAAGACCAAGGGCATCCTGCATGGCAGCAGGCAATGTAACTCATTGCACCTGAGCTAAATGCCAACCAATCTTCAGGACAGGGGCAGTGTGATCACATCAACATAGCACAATAATCCCATATAACACAGGTAATTATTTTCGACACAACACCCCACTGGCCTGGCCATGCTTCCTTCGAGACCTGAGCTGTCTGAATCTTGCAGGTGTGTTCACCTTCTGACACCTTGAGGCCTTCCAACAACACGCTGACATAGCACTTTGGACATGCCTGCAGCTTCTTTCTCTACAGATTCCAGTGTATTAGTCCCCATCAGGGATCACTTTTCAGCCTTGGGTCCAGCTGGGATGTCACATCTTGTGTTCCCTCACACAGCACGCCTCGCACCAAAGAAGAAGGAAGTTGCACTGAAACTGCTTACAAAGAATGCTTCCTGGCCCAGGCTCACCTTTGGATGATGCAAGGCAATTGTCTGGGAGATCATTTGTCATGGTCCAAAACTGTACTCCTGTGCACCCCTGTGCTACTGGCCTTACAGTACAGACAGTTACACATCAGCTCCTCTGCTCTGGTCCTGCCCTGGCAACACTGCGATTCCAGTAGAGATGTAGCCACATGGTTTTGAAGTAGATGAACCTGGGCTACATAACTTTGACTGTCAGTGGGACTGATTATTCTGGTGTTGGAGCTGGATCACATGGCTTTCTGTCAGTTCAGAACGAGCTCAACTGTGCTTGCAAAATAACATGCAAATACATTATAACCCAGAGCATTATATAATCAGATCCTCATGCTGTAGGAAACAACATGTTCCAGAAGTTCCTGGGAGTTTGTGCATAGGAAACAACATGTTCCAGAAGTGCCTGTGAGTTTGTGCAGGACTGGAACAAAAGTGCAATTCCTTGTAATCCACAGGATTTTACATAATGTACAGTTACTTAGGACAAACTGAACCAAGAAACTGCTGCTGGTCAAAATCTCTCTGATGTCCACAGGAGTGTTTCTACACTCACTAACTTGTGAACCATATCCCAAGTTATAAGTAATTCCTACCACTTCATCATAGACATGTCTGTGTGATTGCAATGTTTGATTAGATGCTCTATGCAAATGTTTTTGTGTTAGAACGCCATGACAGCATCTTGTCTGTCTTCTCTTTTGCACTGTTTCACAGGTTCATTTATGCTCCTTGCCATGGTCCCAAGTATTTCCTCTCACTGTGATTAAGTCAGATATCTCATACCACTGCTGTCTGTAGCTGAAAATGCTCCCTCCTGCCTGGCACATTGCATCCTGGGGGTCCAGCTCTTCCAAGACTAAGCCTGACAGAAAAGAACTACTATGACATCCAGGAATATGTCATTCCATGACCAGAGCAACAGATACAGCAGGACTGAGGAGCAGGCAAGAAGACGACTTGGA
Source organism: Lepidothrix coronata (assembly GCF_001604755.1). Lineage (NCBI taxonomy): Eukaryota > Metazoa > Chordata > Aves > Passeriformes > Pipridae > Lepidothrix > Lepidothrix coronata. The sequence continues at coordinate 381,873 of NW_016690374.1, forward strand.
GAAGTAAGACAGGTGCCATCCACATCCTTCTTGTGTTGTTTTCCATTCCTTACAGGGATCAGACCCCATAGCTTTCTGTGTCTCTCTCCTTTGATGAGCTCCTCGGGATGTTCATAAGCCACTCTGCATATGTTCTGCTCATCCTACCAGAAGGAAGCTGGTGCAGCCCCAGGCCAAGCGCTGCACCAGTACCATGGGAAGCAGGTACATATGAAGTAGCTCATTAGCTGTACCATAAACCCCACAGGACAACATTCCTGATCACTTGTAGAGACACACTATGAGGCTGGGCAGATATTTTTAAAACATGGAAGGAACCTTTTGTGAAGATATGAAGAGACCTCTCCAGTGTCACTAGCTGGGAAACAGTCTGAGCACCAACACCAAGCACTGGAAACACCAGTGTTGGAAATTTTAGAAGACTGAATCCTTGCATTTCAAAGTACAATAACCAAACTCTAACTATTAAACCAAACTCATGCTAATGTTCTAAAAACAAGCCACCTCAGTGGACTAGTTTTTCAAATATTTATTAGGAAGTTCTGAACACACTAGTATTTTTATCACCCAAAAGTGATATAAATAAGGAATTTAATGTGTCTCAGTAACTTCAGGTCTTACTTGCTCAGTTCATAATCAAAATGATGATTTCTGTAACTAACATTTTTTGCCCATACTCAGCCTGGGCTGTAGAAAGCTACCACTGTGTAGTCAGTGCCACAGTCTCCAATATAAGATTCAAAAGCTGCAATCTACTTAAGAATTCTGAACAAACTAGACTGAAATCCTGCCATCTCTTACCAATAAGGAGGTTGCCAAGAGACTGCAAAATGGCCCTAGTTCAGCTAAGCACAGACTAAAATTAAGATGCTTTCCTTGGTATCAGTGTTAAGTGCTTTGCTGAACTGGGGCCTTAAGGAAGACCAAAGTCACATCCAACATTTTCAGAAAGTCAGTTCACAGGCCTTAAATAAATTCTGGCTTTGGATGAAGGATATGGCATTTTCAACCTTGTAAGCACTGCTTTGAGGTATTTCACACTGAAAGGTGAAATTTTACAGGCTTCTGTGTTTCATATGATCATCATATCTATCTCTGAAAGGAAAAGCTGCATGCATTTGATATAGTTTGCAATGAGTTTTAGTACCTGTGTAGATTTTATGCATGAGTAAAATAACCATTATTTTTTTAAAATCAATTATAAAAGATACCACAATTTCAAATACAGGTTTTTAATATAAGGTACCATATATCCAAAATATTTCCCAAATAATTTATCAAAATCTACTACAAAATCATAATGAATGAAAGTTTTTCAGCTAAAACTTTTACAGGGATTAAAAAAAATGTTGAGTGGCCCATATGCTATTCTGGAAGCAGATCGTCTCCTAGTTCTTCATCAGCAAAGTCATCTTCCTCAGTTCTTTTTCTTGCTGCTGTTCTTGGTCTTTCTGCTTGTGGGCCAAGTGGATCTATGTAGGAGGCATCTGGGATTTAAATAAATACATTTGAAATGGTTACCTGCAAGTAATTTTAGCTTTGTTTCAAACATACAAAATCAAACACAAGATTGGGTTTTAGCACTACACATCTGTAAGGTGTCTTTGAAATGCAGACTAGAAAGAGCATATGAACACTAAAGGAGAACAAAATATTGCATTTAGGAACTGATGAAGGGCACTAGAGTGAAGTTCCTGAGTGCTAGTGATAGAAGCATTTTTTCCCCTTCTTTTTTTTTTTTTAATAAATTTCTCTTTATTATATAACAGTGAGAAAAAGACTTTGGAAAAGTGCAAGGAACAGCAAGCCTGATTACTTGTTTAAAGAACGGCTTTTTAGGAAGTACCGCATTCCACATGGAGTTGAGTTTTTAAACTCCTTTGAAAACTCAATCTTATTGAAGATTTCATGACTGCAGACCCACAGAAACTGATTTAAAAGATGCAGAAGACAGATATTGAAAGTAATATGAAAACAAATGAGCCACATTTCCTAATATTTACAACTACTTTATAGTGAGCTCTGAACAATGAAGCTAAAGTCTCATTTTAATGAGGAAAATGTTTCCCTAAATATCTAATTTTACATGCTCTTCCAATAATTTATGTTTTCCTCTCTCCTTATTTTTCCAGTCTGTGAGGGCAGGAAAGTAAGAAGGCCTAAGATGTCCACTTGCCTATTTCTTTACTGCTTCTACTTTCATAGGGTTCATTTGTTCCAGGCAAAGCTTTTAGTTTGGCACTCAGTCTTTCCCCTTTGGTACCACCACTGTCTGGGGAACAGAAAAAAAAAAGGAAGACAAATAACATGCTGTTATATTCTGTGAAATCATGATACAAGAACAACATCAATTTAGCGACTACTATCTGTCAAACAAGGTTTGGATGAAACCATCTTTTCATGATGGATACAGTACTCAGTTGTAATAGTGGTCTTTAAAACACAATGGACACTGTGTCCATACACGTGTGTGTTAATGTTTTTTAAAAAATCTATACAGCCTTATTTACTTTGGAGTAAACACCTGAAAATATTTCTGCTTCAAATGCTGACATTTCAGTTGCTTATAAATTACAGTCACATTTTGGAGTTAAAATAAGCACAGTGAATATAAACACCCTTACAGGGTATACAGGACATTTCCTATGTCTGTGTGCTTACCAATATATCAGTGTGATCCACCTGCTCCGTACTGTCAAGGTTAAACACAACACTGACTTTGCTTCTAATGAGAAGGGTATATTTGACATGTGCTGTCTGCATGGCAGGCAGGCACAGTTCATGTATACAGACCATCCTAGCCCTGCATCTTGCTGTAAACACTGTGCTGGCAGCTCAGTTTGCAGCGGGGCCCCAAGGAATGTGTCGGCTCCAAGGGCTGCCTCCTGCCCAGACAACATCAGATTAACATTCTCTTGCCACATCAGTGTTCCAGACACTTTAAATATTCTGTTCACCTCTCAATCTCTTTTTCACATTCATGGCAAGCTTTCAATCTCATCTGCTACAACAAATTTTTATGACATATATTTTCTCCTAGGAGAAAACATTTTGAGTTTGACTTGGTATACTTAGAAAGCAGGGCATGCCATACAGCCAAATACAAACATGCTCATTTACTACACCAAAGAACACTGTTATTAAAAGTCTTCCATCTGTAAGGAGCAAAAATGGGTTTCATTCAGTAAACATTAATTACAAAGTCTGGACTTGGCAACACATTTCCATTGCCTTATTTACTCTAAATGTTATTTTAATAAATATTGTTACAATTAAAAGGAAAAAAAAACAAACAAAACTCTAAATTTCTACAAAGATGACAAACCTTAATTTCTCTATAAATACTATTGCAGACTTTCGTTTGCTCAGCCCTAAATTGGAAGAACAATGTCTCTGCTCCAAGCAAGATCTAATATACACAGTCACATGTCAAACACTGAATAAGTTCACAAGATACAGATTACAGGTGAAATTTCAAAACGAAGAAAATGTATTTTAATGTACATCTACCTCCCTCAGACCAATTCTCACAGAAAGGCTTCATGAAAGAAGTGAATACTTAACGAAGGATTTGAAGAAAAGGAGAGAAATCAATGGCTTGGACGGGGGGGGGGGGGGCTCAACCAAAGGGCTGAGAAACTACAAAAAGGGACGTCCCTTGAGTTCAGCAGGGTCTGGACAGGCCTGTGCAACAAAGATGGTGTGGATAAAAATGTTTTGAGGACAGTTTAGAGGAAAATACAAAATGATAACAAGGAGAAAAAGAGTAGGATAGATATAGGCACAGAGTCTTGAGCAGTGGAAAAGAAATAATTTACAAGATAATGAATAAAATTGGAAGAAGCAGTAAAGAGTTGCAAAGACAGGAACAACACAGCAGAAACTAAACTAGGGGAAGAATGACCTAGTCAAAGAAACTCCACAGGTTTAATTGGTTGGTTCCAGAACAGAAGAACTGGGTATAATGAAAATAAAAGAGGAAGAAGATGGCATATCAAAGGTTTTTGACTGTGAAGGAGGAAAACACGTGGGGTTTAGTGATACTACCAGAGGAAGGTGAAAGACTTTGTATTAACTAAAAGACAGAAAAGAAGGATGGTAAACAAACCAAACTGGCTGGGACAAACATAATATCCACAAGTTACCTGCACATCTCATTGCCCTAAAAATATACAATTGAAAACAGAGGCTTTCTTGGACACCCTAGGGCCCTTAAGTTTTATTAGGGTTACGTCCAAGAAAGGAATGAAGCAGTAAGTCCAAAATTTGAAGTCAATTTCCCTCTCTTTTTCTCTCCCCATCTACTGGATGTCCAACCCTGCTCCCCCTTCCATAGCTCTGAAGTTCCTTAAGCACATATTGCTATGATTGAGTTGCCCAAAATGGCCATGCCTGCAGGTTGTTCAGCCTGTGACCCTGGAGCCTAAGCTCCCCTTTCTGTTTATGAGCCAATAGAGTACATGGAATTGTGGAGTGCTGTAATAGTGAGTAAATGTAGCTCTTCACACAACTAGAGCTTTTCAGGCTTCAGACTTGATTCAGTTGCCCAAACACATTATTTACTGTTTTTAATGGACTGGATCAACTCACCAAAGGGTGAGATTAATGCTAGAAGTAGTGCAAGGAAAGCAGCAAGAACACAGGAAAAGGAATGGGAAAGAAAAGAAGTGCTGAGAGGGGGTGGGTGTTGTTTCCAGAAACTGCACTCTATTTGATCAATACATCCCACCTTGACTAAACATACCCTGGAAAAAACTCTGAATAGGTGTCTATGGGCACAGTGTCCTCTTAACACTTAAGCAGCAAGAACATATGGATGCCTTGCTAGATTAAAGGTCTATCTAAACTGGCTTATTGTCCATACAAAAGATCACAAGATGCTGAGGGAAGAGCATTGTAAGTGAAGCAAGCATATACAGTAGCTCTCCAAGAATAATTTCCTAGCTTCCAACAGTTTGTAAATCAAACGTCCGTTCGGGGAAACGGGGCAGCTCTTTGTGTTTAATAATGGGATCGATGGACTTATTCTCCAAGAACTTGTCCGTTCTTCTCTTGTGACCCTGTGAAATTTTTGCACGTGTAAGAACCTGAGGTAAGGAGTTCCACCTTTTGTTTCCTCTGAACCTACAACTCTAGCCCCACCTCACCACAGAAAGGAGCACCCTGCCCTTCCTGCCCTGCATCGTATCCCCTTCCATATGCTGTCCAGTGGCAGCAGGCTGTGCTGGAGCATCTTCCTGATACATTTAGAAGTAACCTAATGAAAACTTTTTTTCGGGTGGATCAGCAAAGCAATGCAGCTCACCTTATCTCTAGATGAGCATTATATCTTCAGCAAGAGTGAAGGCAAGGTTAACACCTCTTCTGGTAGCAGCCCACAGTTAGTTTAAATTAGGCTAATAGGCAAAAGCCCATCAAGTCTCCATGGACTGCAATATGCTCTGACCATATCTAAAGACATGGAAGAGAAGCATCTTTCCTTTGAAAGTACATACGGAAGAAAGTAAGAGGTGCTTGACGACATCTGCGTTACATGGAGATGTCAGACAGCAGCTCAGGAACAGAGAGGTCTGGCTTCAATGCCTTCCTTCACCTGAGGGAGTTCAAACCCAGAGTTCCAGCTTTCAGGAGGAATGTCCTAGTTTTTAAGCCAATTGGGGTAAGCTTTTCTTGACACTCTGCCAGGAGATACAGGATTTGCCTGCCAATACGGCAGCTATTAAAAATTCTGTTGACCATTAAACATGATCTGCCGGAAGTTTAAATCTCATTTCGAAGTTACTTTTTCTAGTTCTGTTTGCAGATAAATAATCTACATGTTTTTATCCAGTATACATTCATACATAATTTGGCAATGTTAAGGAACACAAGCTTGCAATGCAGACTTCAGGATTTTGGTATCCTACAGTGAAGAGAACTTCAGGGAAGGAATTGTTTTTAAAGCATTTTATCACAGACACGGATACTTTTGGGAGGTGAGTTTTACAGATTCTACTCACCATTCCCTGCTGCCCTCACCCTATCCAGGAAAAAGATTTTATACACGTTTTGGATTAGGGAATGAAACTAACTTTCACCAAAGTAATACACAGAAGAAAATAAAACTAACATTGGGTCAAAGTATAATAATCAAAACTGTGGATAAAAAGCTTTATTTGTAGTTTTTCTCTGCTAATAACACAGCTTTGAGTGTTAATGTCTTTCTGATTGCACTTGCAATCAAAGGACTACAAGCAGACATTTCTCAAACTGCAAATTAATTCTATCTGCATTACTGTATTAACTGTACAAACACATGCTCCTAATTAAAGACAGCTTTTGAATAATGGAAGACCGCTGCTGAACTAAATTGTTCTCTGTATCAAAGAAGCCTTCACTGCAACGAATACCTGTTCCTTATTTACTTATTGTGCTTTTATTAATTATGTTATTATTATAGTTCATGTGGAGGCAGTCCCTGTGTACTCACTTTGGGGTGAAAATGTGGTCACAGACACATAAACTGACTGCAGTAACATGGCTCCAGGTTTCAGTTGAAAAAGCAACAGTAACTAATTAAGTAGAGTTGGTCAATATACTTTTAAAATCTGATTTATAAATACATTTACTCTGTAAAACAATTATACTTGAGACTTGGATTATCATGCTGACATTATCTTCCCCTCAGCAGCCTTAACTGGGGACTATGCAAACAAAGACATAAATAATAGACTGCACGCTGATACCTTTTACAGTGCATTCCTTTCTCTCATCTGTTTAAAAGTCATGGCCATACTACTATATTTAGGTTATTTAATTTATTCTATTATAATATGTTCCATTTATTTATATCTGTTCAACATCTTACAAAAACTAATTTGAATTAATTCCTCCACATAGAATTTGGAGGGGAAAAAAAAAGAATAAAAGCATAAAACTTAAGTCTAAAAAAATTGCTTAGTTTTATATGGCAGAAAAATAAATAAAGCAACATACTTCAAGAGTAATCCTATTTCGTAATAATCCTATTTTAGGAAGTGATATCTAGCAAAAAACATTCTAAATCTTTTTATGCGTTTCTGTACTTTCTACATCGCATGATACCTGTCTATACTCCAACCCATAAAATCCACAGTATTTGTATTTATTTTTTAAAGGAATCTCACTAGTTGCAATTAAAGTGATGAGACTACTGCACTCGATACTCCTCCAGTATCACAAAGGATGTAAATTAGAATTTTTGGTACCATTTTACTCATTAGGAAAAGATAATAAAGGAGAAGGTTGTTTGGTAATCCACCTCCTCTGCAAGATGCTTATGTAATAAAGTGCACAGTGCGTTAATGCTCCATTGAATCCAGAATGCCTTTTAATGCAGCTTTGTGTATCTTTCATATTTGGAATACAGGCACTATCTTTGGAGAACAATGGGCATTGGTCTGACCAAAGAGAAGAGTAAGTTCAGTGTAGAAGGCAGAGTATTATATTAAAACTGTGAAATGGCATGGGAAGTGATGCAATTTTTAACTCCACTGCAGGTCATTTTAATTTGATCTGGTGTGTCAGTTCAGCTAACTCCTCGGGTGAGTTCATAGCAGAAAACTTAAGATATTCTCTTCACTCAGAGATTTTCCTGTCTATTAAGAAAACATTTTTCCTATTTTGCACACACAGCCAATGGAACCATCTCACAATGACTTTTAATTAATGAGGCATCAACAGGCACACAAAGCCTAGAAAATATAAGTGATCATGAGGTCCTGGCTGCAGGGTAACAAGAAAATCTCTTGCCTCTCAGTCAAGATTATCTGTAATGCCTACAGCCGTAACATTTATAATGTGCTTCCATAATATATGAGGAAATCCCTATGGGATGGTAAGAGGTGTTTGAATACGGGACGGACAAACCAACTTCTCCACCAACACCATCATCAGTGGAACAAAAAAGGGAAAAGACACCTAAATAACTCTCATACGGTGTCCTTTCCAAATTCATCTGGACAGGCTTAGGTAATAAGGAGAATGCAAAGTGCTCGGCCTTTCATCTTCTGAATTCAACACTGCTTCTTTGGGCTCCTGTCTGAGACTCCATGGCTCCTCTCATCCAGTACAAACCCACCCATTCAGAGAGCTGGGCAAATGCAGAGACCAAGTAAACACTGCTATGGCAATGTATTCCTTAAAGTCATACTTTTCATTATCTAAAGGCACCGTGCTATTAAACAATAAAAACCTCTTATAGCAGTAAAAACCACAGTGCCCTAACTTCTAAACTCTGGATGTTACCATCATATTTCTGCAAAACACAAAAAAAATGAGCACAAAACCAAGAAAATATTATTGGAAAGGAAATCTTTGAGAACTGCCTAAACTGAGATGTACTGTTAGCTTCCTTTGGGGTTTTCTGGTGCTTTGTTTTTGTTTTTTTTTTCTTTTTCTTTCTCCTTTCATATAGTAAAAAGAATAATTTTAACAGGACCGTATCAACGTCATCTCCTTCCAAAATAAATCAAATAAGATTGAAAATCATAACTCTGATAATTGTGGGGAGAAGAAAATTTCACTTTTTATAATAAGAGTGACAAATGTGTTCAATTTTAAGTAGGCATTTTAGATTTAATGCTCATCTTCCTCACACGACAAGAGCAGCCTTTAACTGATGTTGATACACATGTCAGTTTTCTTGGTCTCCCTGTTTCCATTCTGTGTGCCATTCATACATACACTAATCCTATTGTGCAAATTGTGCTTTAGTGCATCTCATACACCTTCTGTTTTAATTTATATTGGCAAAGTAGTGGATGCCCTTTGAAGTACAAACCCTGTTGGCTTAGTTCTCTTTCCTCTTAGCTTCCTCTTTAATAGCAATTGTAGATCATATTTCCTAGACCAAGAAGTCTGAATTATTAATACTTATAATATAAATAACTATATAGGGACAAAATACTCGGGGAAAAAAAAAATCTGTTAGGAATGCCAGCAAGTATGGGGACAGCGAGCTGCTAAGAGGGAAGAAATAAAACAGGCATCATACCTAAAATATTTGGAATGCATACACACTTCATTTAGCTAGTAAGTACGTTAATTTAGCTAGTAAGTACTGAGCTAAGGAGGATTCCATGCTTCACTGGGTTCAGTAATGATGGCAAATCCCTCATACGGTGTAGAAAAATGATCCCTTTTGGTCTTGGCAACACCACTGGAAAAGACTAATCTTAAAATGTATACCATTTCTTTTAATTCTTCTTTTGAAGTCATTATGAAATAAAATAACCCATGTTTATATTTCACATGTGTCTTGACACAGGCCATGTACAGAAATTTATTACACTTCAAAAATACAGCTCATAACCCAGCTGAATAATGCCAAACATTAGACAAAATTACTCAGTAATCCTCAGTAAAAGGTAGACAAACTGCAACACAGTCCTTAACATCTGACGCTGTGAGTGTGCAGTTTCTTCACTGATAAGGCTCCCGAGAGTCGATATTACCAGTTAAAATCTCCGTAACGCCTTTAACTTGTGCTAAAAATACATGTAAGTATCTCACCACAACTTTTAATTAAGAACCCCAGCAAACAAGTTAACTCCAGGCTCAATACAGGACCTTCTTTGTACCTCTGCGTGTTTGCAGAATCATTTCCAGAGAGGCTGGATCTTTGGCACTGAATTTGTAAAACGAAGACTTCTCAAACATGCTCTTATACAGACTTGTTCCCAAACTGGTTTTTTCCATTCTTTCATATCCTTGACATAGTATCTCCAGCAACAATCTAAGAATTATGGCTAGGGCAAATTCTAGGTCAATTCTGTCTCTGCTTACCCTCTCATTCTCTTTTTTTAATTTAAAAAAAAAGGACAATTTTCCATAGATACTTCTGTCTTTGAAAGAAGTATTGACAAACTGGTAGTTTGGGGGATTAGTGTTGTTTTAGCATCCTTTCAGCCTGATCAGTATTTATATCTTATGCTAAATTACTAACTCTCTCCTGATAACATACCCCTTTTTCACTAATGAGGGTGGAGATAATTACAAAATAGAGCTGTAAGATAAGAGACTCTTTGTGCCCTTTGCCTACATGCCTGGTGCAATGTTTTGCATAGCTGTAAATATCCTTGCTTGCTACCAATGCTGCTCTTCATTTCTATTTATTATAAGACAAAGTGGATCTTACTTTATGACAGAGAACAAGGACCAATCCTGTCTCACACCAATGTTTTGTTGGCACCTCTAGCTGGCTGCCTGATCACAGGGTTTATGTAACAGAGGAGAGACCAGAAACATTTTCATTCCTCTCTGTTACCAAAATCAAGGAATTTCACTCCAAGAATTACTTTGGCCTGATGCCCAGAACAGGTAAAATTCAATCCTAGGTGTATGGATTTTTTTCTACATATCAAGAAATGATTTAAAAGCTTCTCTAGTGAAACTACTGAGCTGAAAAAGGAATGAGATGTCTCTTAAGCACCCAACACTCACTCTTAAGCCTTGGAGAATCCAGGAGAGCAGTCTTCATAAATGTAACAGCATTTTAAGATCATCTTCAGATTACACTAATAATTTCCATGACTTTTCATGGCCCTATAGAATTTGATACATGTTGTAAAATATCTGCTATGTAGATGGAGAAATAAAGTTACCAAATAAGAAAAAAAAAATCATAAATTATTTCTCTGTAAAAGGAAGGGAAGAGATACAAGAATTTATAGGGGATATCTTTTTACGAGACCCATTGATATTAAGATAAACTAAAAGCACAATGCAAAGAAACCATTTCATTTTTGGGTCAAAATACAGATTCTTTTTTTTGTCCGGGTGGCTGAAGTAGCCTTAAGTCTGCTAGTTTCCTTAGAGTGGCAGTGGGGAACATCTAGGTTTACATTACTAACATTTCATGGATTTAATAATGGGAGGGAAAAATCATTAGCTCTGCAATATGCAGGCTACCTAGTGCAGAAAAGATGAAGCAGGACAGTTTCCTGACTTACATTGCATGAGTTTTATATTTATGGAAGTCAGCATTGTAAATCTATAGAAGCAGAGACTTAGTAGTCAGTGAGCAAGCTTTCCTCTGGGGAAGACTCTAGTACTTTGTTTCTGCTATACTGGGAAAAAGGGAAGGAAGAACTCAAAGACAGTAAGGGTATGTTATCCTTATTATGGAGCTGGTTGCACAGAACAGTCTCTTGAACTTGTAATGAATACCTAACATAGTAGATTAGACGGTGGGCAAAAAATTCCCTTTCCTCCACGTTAAATAAAGAAACAATGAATTCCTGTTTTTTGTGGCTTATGTGTTCTGTTTTGTTACCATAAATGATTCCTTATAGTAAATATTCCAAAGTTAACGGAAAAAAGTGTTCAAATACCAAGTTAATGGGATAAAAATGTTCAAGTCCACAGTACTGAAAAAAAGCAGAAATTTAGTCTTAGAAATACCCTGATATCTGTATATGAAACACAAATGTTAGACCAAATCCATGCTACTGGACCAGTTGTGGTTTCATACAGTAATGAGATAATCAAAAAGTTTGAAACAATTTGTGAAGTACTTCCATATTGCTCAATGCATATTTGTGTGCATTTCAGAATGCAAGGAGACTTTACAAACACTTTCAGAAAAACTGTTTTCTTTAGGATCCTGACAAATTGCATATTTAAGCAGGGGCCTTGGGTACTTACCACCACCTCCTTCTCTGCGGTTACGTGCGCTGCCATCTCTGCCGGACTTAATGCGCTGGGGAACAGTGAAAAAGGTTTGAAAAGACTAGAACAAAAACCCCCATTTAGTAATATATATATATTAGAGATAATTATTGAAAATTTAACTTAGCTTATTAACAAAACAGTAGAAGAACATTAAACTAGACTTACTACACTGCAACTAATAAACCCTGTTTTTTCAACATCCAAAATTGTCCTTAAAATCATTGTTAAATCCAATAAAACGAGAGTTCTGTGAAATTCAAAAAGAATATATCAATAAATTATTTTTCTTCAGATAAAATTTATACAAGGAATGTGCATAAAAATAGTTCAGATGTTACTTTGTAAAGTACAGCTGAAAAAACAGGCAACATAGCCCTCCTTGCATGAGTTCAAAGTAGCCTCTACCTATTAACATCTTGTAAATCCCACAAGCATTTTATTATTCTAAAGACTCAAAGGGGAGAAGTACGGGAATCTATAAAAAAACTACTCACCCTATGGATCTTAGATTTTGAATTCTTGACACAGTACTGTACTTCACAGCAAAATTTAATTTGCTGTTGAGTGTTAAACGCAAGATAAAGGTGAAGGTAAATACTTTAAAAGCTGTGTTTAAAAAGTCAGCTCTCTTGCAAAGAGGAAGGTACCATAAACATCTTCCAGCTGTGTTTTTTTTAAGTGTTATTTGAAAACTTTAACAGTTTATCAAAACAATACCTCTGTATGACATGGCAGACTCAGCTTCTCCTGGCAAAACACCGAATTTCTCATGAATACATCTTGTCAGTTACAAGAATGTATATCTCAGCAAGGGACTTTTTGATAGGTAGGTACAAAAACTTGGTGTTTAAAGCACTCAGATATTAACAAAGTATCTCTGCATCTTATTTCAAAATATGACTTCAGGATCTGAATAAAACACACGTGCACACTACCTAACCATGTTTTCAGGTCAATTACTGAAGCTTCTTCACTCATTTTCCACCAGAACAATATAATGGAGTCTGGGAAAGTTGGAATGGTACCAAAGAAGTGAAAGAACTTTCAAGATTCATGCCAACAGAAAAAGGAAGAACTCTTAAATCAAAACTCACAGGAGTCAGACAGGAAAGCATTGAGCCTAGTGTGAAATCAGGATTAGTCTAGGAGCAATTTAGTCTGGAACCAGAATTTCTCATACTTTTTATTTATTTTGGGAAATCCTCAAGTCTAAAATATGTTCTCTGAATTTTGTATTAAATATCGTTTTCACAGTCCAGTGAAGCAGCATATATCAATCCTTCAGGAAGCATATTCAGACTCTCCAAACAATGAATGACTGACATCAAGTCTGACAGTGGAAGCTCAGCTTCTGACTGCCAGAGGGAAGCAGTCCCTAGACAACAGTGCCCTCTCAGCACTTACATCCTAGGACTTTACTCCCAAAATACTACATCGGTACTACAGCTTAAGCATATGATTAATTCCTGTAAAGTTCCAAGCGAGTAGTTTGTAAGTAATCCCATACTAAAAGCAGACATTCAAAATAGGTTTCCACCCTAAAAATGCCTGTTTCTCTTCCATGACTGCAAAAGACATTCAGGATGGTTAGCCCAGATGTAGATGCCTGAAGGTAAGGGCAGTAAGTCCCTGCCAGCATTTGCACCTATCATCACTGCTTCACAGCACACCCCATCAGCCCCTCATTTTCAGTCATTAAGCTCACTTAACGGAAATAAATAGTAATGTGTGTATACATCAGTGCCAAGGAGCTTGTGTGAACTTTTACACTATTACCTGTCCTTTTTAAACTGAAACATGAAAAGGGAAGATTAATGCAGCAAAAAACCAAACCAATACCAAACAACGAACCCAACATCCCCCCCAGAATGCCCCAACATATGAAGGTTGCAGTAAAAATTGAATGCTAGAATGTTAGAGGCAGGGAGAAAAATTTCTACAGGGAATGAACTCCACAGATGTTCTCAGATTCTTGGCTGGAAGTATTTAACAACTTGTCCATATTTGAGAACTGAGAGAAATAAGTACTCCAGAATATTTATTTTGGTAAAAACTCCATGTGGATGTACTTATTCTGGAAAAACAGTGCCAGAATAGCAAATTTTGATAAATTTCTACAGGAAGACAAAGTCTGTGTGCAGACTTTGAAATGCAGGTATACCACACTAGCATTTAACTATTTTGTGTTTACTGGGTGCAATCAGGAAAACATGGCTTAATCTGAAATTGGGAGCAGGAATAGAACTATATCTGGTACTACTAACTGAAACCAGTATTCCTATTGGAAACTTAGGTGGTGAAATAAAATTTTGGTAATTTTAGAACTTGACAGTATAGTTTATGACAATATGGTCACGGAAGACAGAAGAAAATTCTTAGGACAAAAAAACCCCTAGTAATTTCCAAAGCCAGATGGTAGACATAAGGCTAAAAAATCACACACAGACCCCAACCAACGAAAGAAAAAAAAAATCCCCAACCCCAAACCAGGGTATGGAACCCGGATGCAATCACAAAAAAAGGAACTGCAGGGCTATTGTTTGCAAGACAGCGCTGATGCTGGGATTCTGTCACAGAGATACTCAACTTCTAATACAGGACAGCCACATACTAAATTGCAGTGCATCCTGAAACATCTTTTCTTAGTCTTTGTTCCTTTACTATGCAGTAACTTGTGCTACCATGCATCTGTACTGGATTCCACTGATACCTCTGTCATTCAGATATGACAGGTACGAATTCCCTTAACACGATGAAGTCAGAATGAAAAAAAACTCCATAATTTAAGTGTGATTTCTCTGTTACTAAAATCTTAAGTAACTTAGATGATTAAAACTTCTAAATATTCTACTGGTAGCTTTTTCCTCATGAGAAAGTAGAGAAATGGTTTGGGAAAGCTCCTGCTTCCAATGTGAAATAAACAGAAGGAGATGTGACTTTTTTTTTTTTTAACATATTCGAACATTAACTTTCTGAAAGGAAAAAAGGTGTTTTCCTTAAAATCCTTGACATTTGCAGATCTGCCGTACATAATTAACACCTTCAGTGTAAAAAAAAAGCCAAAATTACATGCAAGGAAATAGATAGCCTCTCCACCTCTTTCTCTCTTATGAACTATAAAATAATCCAGTTGTAACTGGTTTAACTGGTGAGCTTTCCCAAGTAAAGTGCTGAGGTATTGAAAGTTATTGCAAAGAGCTATGTATATTACTGACATTGAACTGATATTCCCTAGAAACCAAGCAAAACCTGTTTAGCACACTTTAGAGAGATCTCTTAATTATGAGTTTCGCAGAATAGAACCATTATATCCGGTCATCTGTTTTGCTTACTGATATGATTATGGGGAGACATGGAGGAATACTAATCCCACTACAGCATCAGACTGCTTCTTTTGTCCATTTTTGCAAGTGCTTTAAATTTTACATTTACTGAAAATTCAAACCAAGACACTTCAGCTAGTCCTCCAAAGTATGGTTGTAGCATAAAGCTGGAATCCTTTGATCAGTGTTTCCCTTTGTGAGTTTCATTTTTAAAATGTCCTAGTGTCCATGTGCATACTCAGACTCCCTGGAATTTAAGTAAAAGTATCTGGCATCAAAGGGGACCCAGTAAGTGTTACTAGGAGCACAGTAAATTAGTTAAGACTTAATGTGTCCTAATGTGACTGTGTAGCTTTGAGGCAATAGGAAAAGCAAACCTGAACACTTTGCAGTTCAACAGCAGGGATACTGCTTTTCAAACAAGCAGCTGTTTTTCATTTTAAAATCTTACTTTATCACCAGAATAGCAAGAAAACAATGCACGAGTGCACACACACACAAATGTGAGCTCACTTCTGAGCAGAACACAAGTTATGATCTCATACCTTTCACAGCCTGTTGCTGTTTCACGCATTTTTTTCAGTTTAAAAATTGGCACTAATATGAATAGTTTACATCTAACTGTGTAATCTGTCAAAGTTGCAGCTTTGTATATAACAAAAAGACAAATTCTTAGGCTCCCCATCTCTCCCTGTAGTTGCATTATTACTTGGCTCGTAAGTACACTAAAGTATTAAATGAAATCTGGCAAGTAGGTAGGAAAGATGACATTCCAGAGACATTGAATTATGCAAGTGGCTCCGGCATTCCCATCACATCCACATAGTCCATCTTTCACTAGTATTAAAAATCACAGAAAATCTGGTACTCAAAAACTATTCAGACAGATATAAGACTGACCAGTAATTTAAAACTAAACTTCCCAAACCTCAAAACATAAGCATCTCTAAACCAGGAAGTTAATAACACATTTTATCTTGAAGTAAAATAAACACTATTTTAGCTTCATCTATGCACTTACCTGCTCTCTTATTTCTTTTAATTTTTCCACTTTCTTGAGCTTTGTTATATATTCCTGGACTTCTTTCAGCCCCATATCTGTGCAGAGACGAACTAAAAATCGGAGGCCTAATTGAAAAGCAAAAAGCACCATTAAAAAAGGCTTACAAGCAGCTCCAACTACAAGTGCACCCCAACAGAATTGGACATGCAGAATGGCAAACAGTGCAAGCAACTGTGCAAATAAGGTGACTCCAGTCCAGTATCGCCATTCAAGTTGTGATATTTTGCAGGTAATTCAACATTTTCTGTGTGTCTATATCCATGAAGAGCACAAGTATCATTTATACATGTGGAAGGCACAAGACATACTAACTCACCTGGCTCAGAACTCTTAACATTTGCAAAATATTTTGGAAGTTGGAAGCATAGTAATGACACTAAGACATTACTGAGGAGCTGCTATCAAGAGCATTTTGTTGAAAGCAATTTTACAAATGCCAAGTGAATCAAAACTTTTTTTCTGTTGCTGATTTTGAAAGAGTAGTATTTATAGAATTAAAAAATCCCAACAAACCTGACATGAAAATCAACTACAACTGTATGATTGAACCAGAAGAACCCCCAAAAACATTCTCCTGAGACACTATACCAAACTGAAGACATTGTTGCTATTCTATGTGTTTGTCAACATTCCTTTGAAAGAACTGAAGCCAAAACAAGCAAGACATGATCCATTTCTCTGCTGACACTTTAACAAACATGTTATTCATTATGTGCTAAGCTAGTTTTCTGCTGGTTTAGGGAAGACATGGTCAGGGAGAGATGAGTGAAGAACCACTGTTTCGGCAGCAGAAAACTTAAATCAGCTAAATTGTCTTGTCTAACTTCTGCCTCCATTTGTGTAATTTGTAGAAACTACAATCAGAAACATATTTGCACTCTAAAAGGTTTACTAAATACCCCTCCAAAATATGTGTGACCAAAATGAACACCATATTTTGCTTATAACTTTGAGGAGTTAATAGCACTGAACTTCAGTTGTACAAGAGAGCTGTGTGATTCCTCTTTAAAAAAGCAATACATTTGTTAAAGCAGAATGATACAATTTTACAATAAAACTGAATTAATGTTCTTCCCACGTTGCATTTAAAAGCATAGACTTGTTGGCGACAACCTCATATTTTGGAATTTGTGAGGCAGAGTGTGGGATGTCAGAATGTTTTCACAACCACTGACAACCCCTATTTTCTACATGTTTTTTTTTATTTAGAGTACAGGTGTGACTGATTTTGCAAAATGTCTTACTCTTCAAAGATTTCCAGAGACTGGTTGACCAACTATACTTAAAAACCCAGCAACAAAATCTCACCCTCTACATTTTTTGGAAAGGCTGGCTTTGGTAAAACTTAGCAATATGATTTTCTCATATCTAGAAACTTACAGCAGGAATTTCAACTAGCAGGAATTAGAAGTAAAAATACATATATTTTATCACAAGAAATATCTAATAAGTAACATAGTTATGTATGAGAAAGAACTCAACCAATCCGACTCAGTTATAACTAAGTTTATTTTCATCACTCTTCTTCAGCATTGACCTAATATTTCTTAAATCACACTTTAGTGTTGTCACAGAAAACATGCAGCATTAGCATGAATAAAAATGTTAGTTCAAAAAAATATTTTCATATGAAAAACACGTCATATGACTACTAACACACATATTCTATGTAACAAAGTTTCCTTTGATAGTTGTACCACGGAATTAAACAACTTACATTCAACATTCTCTGGGAATTTTCTGTGAATGACTTTGTATTTCTCTAGAGCTTTCTGGTAGTTACCTGCAAATAAAACAAACATCTCCTATCCACACAGTCAAACATAAAAAAAGAATATCTGATGTGAAACTGATACACTTTAACATCAATGCATCTTTTTAGTTAGAGTAAATAATTTAATATTATAAGACCAAATTTGGTGAGGCCAAACTTAAAATTCTTTAATTACGTAATTTAATAGTAATTTACTTTAACAGTAAAAATTAAGAACATCTGAAAACAGTCCAAATTACTCTGTAAATAACAGAATTAACGAAGAGTAGTTTCCTGACTTTTGCCTTTTTTTTTTGACCTTCCTCTAATACTCTGTTTCTACAACACGACTACTAGATGAACTGTATCAAGCCTAACAGGACTTGTCTGGGACTGCAAATGTATGGATTGGTCAAATGGAAATATCTAACAGCAGAGCTCTGCCTGTCCTTCCTGACATCAAAATACAAATTGTGTGGCTCTCCTTTGCCCAGATCTGGTAGTGAAGTAATTATTCCTTAAGTCTTTTGCCTTCAATTTTGACTCAGATTGATTACAGAAAGGACTGACTGACCCTGTAAATCTAAAATATCATATCCATTAAATACTTGACAAAAAAGGTTTCTTGAGATATCACTGTTTTTCTCTTCCTGGTGTGAGGCAGAGATCAAACTGATGTGCTATGTGTTAACACGATAAACCGGGAATTTTGCCAATGAACCATAAATGATCTAAGAAGCAGCCAAGCCCACCGTTTTTCTTTGCTGGGAAAATGTTTCATCTGTCTAGTTTTGGGTGGTGCTGATTATTCTTAATACACTGGCTTCCCCAGGTCCTGCTCCTTTTCTCACTGTTGTATTAAATAACTGAGCTAAGTGAGAAAATGCACTTATTTATTATGGGAGACTATTCTGTGAAGTTCTAAAGAAGCATAAAGAAGAGGGACAAGATGGAACAGGAAGAAAGAAGAGTATAATTTACATCATCAAGTATCCTGAATGCATTTTAGGTGGTGAAAAACCCCAAAAAGGTTAGACTCTTTTAATTTTGCTTATCAGTGTATTCTATTTCCAGTATGGAAATACAGTACATTAAGACTCTCTTCCGCTTGTGTAGTGCAAATACTATTTTAATATTGAAAAATTATACCTGCTGTTGAAAAGAAAAGGGAATTAAGCAACTTGAAAAACTAACTGTTTATGTTGGATCAGTTGGTAATATAATTACATTCAAAAAACCTTCTATCAGATCACGTATGCTGTACTATTTTCTTTATTTATTTAAGAGCACAAGGAATGTTTCACATATAAGTCAGTGCAGGCACACTTCCTGGACTTAAAAGAAACTTCATGTTTTATTACATATACAGAGAAAATTTATAACAAAATAATACATAACTGAGTGTTCACACAAACTTTAGCACCAATATTCACATCAGTCAGAAAAGATCAAAAGAAGAAAGTCAAAACATAATCAAAACAAAACAAAACACAGAATCATAAAATGGTTTGGTTTGGAAGGGACTTTTGAATATCATCTAGTTCCAACCCCCCCCTGCCATGGGCAGGGACACCTTTCTCTAGACAAGGTTGCTCCAAGCCCCAGCCAATCTGGCCTTGATGGCGCATCCACGACTTCTCTGGACAGCCTGTTCCAGTGTCGCACTATCCTCACAGTAAAGAATTTCTTCCTTATATCCAGTGTAAGTCTACCCTCTTTCAGTTTAAAACCGTTGCTCCTTGCCCTGGAACTGCAGACACCAGTTTATCTCCATGTTTTCTATACACTCCCTTCATATATTGTCTAGTCTGAACAACCCCCATGGATTACAAAAAAAAATGTTACAAACCTCCAACCAGTTACCAAAAAGTTACAGAACTTACCGCTTCTCCTGTAGCAACTTGCAACCATCAGCTGCCACTTCACTTGTGTTGGCCTGTATATAAATAAAATAAAGTTATGCACATTGGCCAAAGAATGAATAAGCAAAATAATCTGCATAGCACTGCTAAAGACCTACTATTAAACTACTAATAAATTTTTCACCTAGCCTATTGCCTTCCTAGAAAGAACTTATCCAGCTCAATTCACACACAGTTTACCCCTGCACCATGCACCTGTTTTCAGGCCTTGATGTCACTCATTTTCAGTCGTATGTTATAGCCTTCCTCCTGCTCGTGATTCTGTGCCCAGACACAATTAGTAGACTGGACAGGTGAACCACTAATCTTTGTCAGAGTTACAGAACCATGCAGTGGGGAAGAAGAAAATGCTAAACTGTATTTTGAGGAGGCCCTACCACTAGGATCCCGTGCATGCCCAAGAGATCCCTGCCAGGAAGCACACTCCCCACTCACAGCTTCAAACTCTGGTTTCTCCTTTTTGCCTAAGATGCCATTGCAGCATCTAGCTGCTGCCTATATGCTCCTTCTCTTTTTAGCACATAATGGTGACAGGTATGTCAGAGAAAATATTTGAGATGTTTCAGCATGTACAATAAAACAGTTGGACTCCTTCCTCATTCTTCTCAAGTTAATGTGAAAACTGGGAAATTTTCATGTCAATAGTGTCAAGATCCTCTATAAGCCAAAGCACTTTCCACATGTGGCTTACAATGCAATAGTAGCATATCCAAAAGGTACTGTAAGACAACATTTTCAGTATAGTTTTGTACTTATTCTCTTCAGTTTTTCCTTCTAATCGTAGCACAGGCCATTTTTAACTCTAAATAATCTGTTTGCCTGGTAGTTGCCAAAAAAGCTCATGAAATACAGACGTTGCACCTTTTTAGTTTCAGCTGAATGTGTCTCCTGCAAACAAAGGCAGTCAAGGAGACATGAAAATAAAGTTTATTACATAGTTCAGTATGAAAATTCTAGAGAGAAGAAATTGTCAGCAGCAAGCATTAACTGCACAACTCCTTTTATTAACGATAGATTTGTGCATGCTGGTAAAAATAAAATAATGGAAGCTGTTGTCCAGTTCATTGTCTAACACGTTATCTTAGAATGCAATTTAAAATGTAGTTATTGTGATTAAAATACTGAATGCATGAAGCATGAAGTATATGGATTGTAAACAAACTAAAAATTGTTAAACTAAAAAATGCTGTTCACAGTTAAAATAATTTTAAAACATAACTATTTAAAATCAGTAGCAATTTATATTTACATACATATTTACCATTTAGCATATCTAGGCTCTATTTCTAGTACCAAATAAGCACCAAAATATTTATGCACCATTATCTACTGTTAAAAATCTCCTCCCACAGAGAAATTTCTCTCTATTACAGATAGATTACAATTACAAATAACAATGAAGAATTTCATATGCCAATTATTCGTTAAGTACTTTACAATCCATACACTTCATCCTTCATTCATGGACTGAGTGAGATAAGAAGCACAAAATCTTTATATCTTTGCCAAAACAAGATTGTGAAATAATTCTTTTTAGTTTCATCTGTTTCTTTCAAAATTTTCTAACAAGGCCATGAACACCAGTATTTGCAATCTCATAGTTTGACTAAAATATAACTTTTTAAGATGGCCAGTATTTATAGGGAAAAGAATATTGGCAAACCTGTGAACTGGGTATTTTTATCTTATCTACATCTCTATTTCTTTATAATTATAACACCATTTGGGTGAAGTCTATGTCTTTTATTATTATTTATTTTTCATTTTTAATCCTTATTTAAACCTTGGATTTTCTCTTCTACAATTAATGTCCATTCCAACTCAAGTGTCTCAAAGCCAAAATTAGTATTTTTTACTGAACTTCTTACAACCTGTGGGAAACGACTGAATGGTAGGCCTTGAATTTGAGCAGTTGCAGCTCTGAAGTTGCAGAGGAATGTAAACAACTCTGAGGAAATATTTACTGCAATGCCGGACGGAACAAACATAATGCAGCTGAGACCAAAGGTCACCAATCAAAATGTGTATTGTATCACCAATGACAGTGTGCACAGTGTCTTCAGAGCAATAAACAGTTTTCCTGATCACCTTACAGCTGGACTACGATTGATATCTGAGCGCATTCTTGGCCATGGCAACAACCTATTTGCAGTATAATTTTTCCTTGAATTATACTGTACAAACTTTTTGTTCACATGCTGTCTTTGTACATGCATGCCCATTCAGATTCCCATAACAAAAAGAATGTCAAATTTTAGATCATCACAAGACAAGAAACAAGAGAGTTTTGTTTAGTATGATTTTTGGTAGATTTCCTAAAACACAAAATAGAGAAATTCACACTTATTCAAGTGAATTTCAGTTGCATGAATTGGTCTGTTAACACAAAATGCTTCACGAATTCCACATAAAAAGACCATATGCATGTCTTTTTAGAATTATCTTTGAACTCTGGATTATAGATTTAAATTTGACCAAATTTTATTTAACCATTCTCTGGTAAGCTCCCTTTCTGAACTAAAATAAAGTATATAGCCTATATACTTTCTGAAGTGCATCATGTTCTGCTAATGGACAATTTTAGCCATTAAGTTACTGAACTGAACTCAGTATATTTCAAACATCTCTATCAGGATCGATTTAATCTGCAAACTTATTTCCACTGACCCCTGCACTGCACTGTGCTTACTTACATACCTTATTTGTAATAGCTTTTTTATGGAAGTAGGAGTGATGCAAAAAGTGGAAATGCAGCAAGAACGGCTAAAACACGTATTTATCTGAACCACTAAATCATCACTGCATAACAAAACAATAGAAAGGAAATATTTCACATAAAGCCATGGAGAAAGAGGTCTTGGTGGCTTCGGAGAGCTATCGCCCACTTCGTAGCTGTGTTTAATGGCAGATAACAGAGAAAAAGAGGGTCTAATACCCAATACTTTCTTGGGCCCAAAGGAGGATCTTATTTAACACTGAAGTTGCACAGTAAGAACAAAAACACTGTAAATGAACAGACAGTTGAGAAAATTAAGTAATATCCCGAATACTCTTAATTCTGATGTTTGCTTATAGTATTAATAAAGTTATACAACTGATTTATCTCTAGGTATACTTATGGATGTCTAATCACAAATCTGAGTAGGCATAAAATAATAACTACTTACAGGATAAGTGCTGCTCTTTCAAAGTACTCAATGGCTTTTTCACAAAACTGGGTGTCAATATAATATGCTCCAAGCCATTCAATGACCTCAATGTTTGAAGGGAAATACCGGTATGACTGACAAAACAGGAAAGGTGAAAAACCCCACAATTTTAGTGATAAACAACATCTTTATGGTACTTCTGGAATATCTTACTCAAGTGTTTAATTCTCCAGATGCCCAAAATGTGTAATATAAATGAATAGAAGTAGTGTGCTGTACTAAGTGATCCTGGGAAAAAAAAAAAAAAAAGGCATGCCAAGTTTTCTAATTGCAGAATGCTTTTTAGAAGTTACCTGAGATGAGTCTGTCACTTTTTCCATCCAGCCTTATTTGAAATGCTATTTTAAATAGCTTGCAACAACAAAAACATTTACTTAGCTCATGTCTACATATGAGTAAGTTACCTAAAACATTAAACAATGCTAACTAATATGTGTACAATTTCATATTCACATCAGACTGCTAGAAAACTCAACTAAAAGCATTCTTTTCTATACATACGTACATAAATAACATTTTCCACTTTTTAGAAATTCCCACTGAAATAGGCAGCAAAATTATCATCAAGCACAACTCAACTAGTAATTCAGACTGCAACACAGCCTTTGGTCATCCTTACTTCACAGATAAAAAGAATCCTCATATTGCAACAAAGCCATTTCCCATCATTCTTTTTTTTAAGACAGAAGAATCTCTCCAAACTACAGATAGTAGTACAGCTGGTTTGAAATTAAAGAGGCTGCATATCTTTATGCAATCATGTATACATAATGTATAGCTATACTGTTAATATATATAAACTTACATATATAAACACATTATATACATATCTCCATATCTATTATACAGACACAGCCTCCAATCAACTCAGTCACATTACACACCTTTAAAATTACTACATTTACTAAATTTGCTATATTCAGATTTCATTTTGTCCCAGACTATATTTTAAACTGTTACAGGTCAGTGTAAACAATGACCACATAAAGAAACGTGAAAGTCTGGGTCGGTCTCCACATGGAACCACAGGCTATGTTTCCTTAGGCTCTGACTAAAAAAATTAGATTTTGTCTCTCCCAGTATCTCTTTTTTTTTTTCCTTTCTGGAGGACATTTTAAAAAGTTTAAATGAATCAACTGTTAATTTGATATAGGAACTTAGGGCAAAATTTTCTTTAATTATTATAAAGTGCACTGAAAAAGCGATATAAGAGCAAGTACCTCATAGTAATAATGAAAAGCTTGGGATTTATCACCTTCATTATCATATAATTTCCCTAGCTTTGAAAGTACATGTGGATCAGTTGGTACTACACTGATCAACTGCAGGAGCCACTCTATGGCTTGATTGGGATCTTCCATGATCTCATATCTGAGTTTTCTTCAGTCAAGGACCAATGCCGATGGTAGTTTGATTTACTCAGAATTCCTATTACTTTACATAATGCAATCCATGTGCTGAACAGATACACCAGTCACTGTAGCGTGAAGATACACTGGCCTTCTTTTTTTTTTCATATTGTTTTCATAATTTCATTCCCATTAGAAAGTCTTTTTGTTACGCTAAAGGAAAAAAAATATTCAGAGACTTCGGCTGCTCTTTCACCTTAAAACCAGGTTGGGCTCAACAGAACTTTGGGCTCAATTCTCCTCTCTCTTCTTTCTTTGACTTCCTCATTTATAAGAATAAGTCTGACAACCAGGCCACTGATTTTTAGCCTTTACAACTTGGTTATTTTTTCATACTAACAGCATTTTGTTTTACTGTAAGTGATAAGGTAAAACTGCTATTCCCAAGAACAGACTTTTGCCAGTAGTGAGGTTTTCTGCTGTATGTCTAAGAAGCACAAGCCAGATTCTGGTCCAGAGAGGCAGCATTAGCTGTAACTCAGCCTGTAGTGTGCTCTTCCCTCCTCAGTCATCCCTGAGGGGCACAATGGCTCAGAGCTCTCAGCAGTCTGAGCTGGAGCTACTGCCCAACCTGCTTTTTCACTTTCTGCTGCATCCTACCTATCATGCAAAAAGCTTGTGAGTATTGGTGGAAAACAGTTTTTCACAGCAGTGAAGCAGATAAGCTCTGCTCCAGATGGGAACTGGGAGCTGTTGGGCCATTTATGCTGTTGTAAAGGGGCTATACAACAAGCAATAGAGATCAGAGTTCTTTGGTATTCTTGGAGGTTACTTATTTTACTGACTAAAATATATTTTTATTATCTACACTATTCTTAGAAGTGTAGTACAGCAAATAAAATCCGTTCTGCCTTGGAAAGGATTTTATTACAGTTTGCACATCCTCAGAAGAATTGTTAAAGAAATTCATAGTGTAGAATATCACTGGTGATGTGCAAAGCCAATTCCTCCCTTCCTCAGCTTTTCAATTTGTTGAGCTTTTGCAGTATTGGGAGATAATTATTTTCTTACACATACACTAACTAATCTGAAAACAGCTTTCAGAAGAGAACATCATATTCATTAACCATAATTTTTTTTCTTAAATATTTTACTTACTTGTGCTTATATATGCCATATTATTTTCATAATAAAATCAGCAGCATTTGAAATATTCCAGGACACAATTTAACACTGAGGGTAAATCACTAATTCCCTGCAATGAGAGCAGTCTTAATGTATTTCTTCACTGTCTTCACTGGAAATGTTCTAGCAGGTTTAAGTTCTGGTCTCATTTTCACAAACATCAGAGAACAAATCATCTTTACTATAATGGACACTGCAGTAAATTTCTAAGTCACCCTGTCATGACTGAAAAACGTACTTCAGACTAAAGGAGTTTACTATAACCACCACCCTTATCATAATCCAGAAAAAGATACATGCTTGCTATCTGGTAAAGGACTTGGGCACTATTTGGAAGGATTGCATGGAGTTTCAGCAAAAAATCCAAAGCTTCGTCTATCCTGTTTAACTTCTTGTACGCTAAACCTAAAAAAAAAAGGTTACAGATTCAATGCAGTGAGAAAAAGACTACTTTGGCCTACTAACTGACAGAATAACAAGAAAACCAAAACTGGTACTTGGAGGAAGTATGACTGCCTTGACATTAACAGACTCTTTGTGAGAGCCATGCTTGACCTACCAAACTGATAAACACAAGGAACGTGAACCCAATCAAAGTGCAAGGACGCGTGTAATCTCACTTTTTGAACAAGATGAATGGGTGAATAAGGGTTTAATAATGCTAAAACTGGTATACTTTTAGTAGGTAGCATAAATTTCTTAATCTTCAAAGTAACTTATTCATCTGGAATTACTAGTCAATGTTCTTAACACGGGGATTTTTTTTGCAGAACAGACAGGAAGTACAAGTTAATATCTTGCTATAACATGAATTACTCAATAAAGTAATAATAATTCACATATATTTCTACATAAGAACACTCTGAAAGACAGATTCTCAGAAAAACTGTTACCTTTAGACAAAAGCTAAATCACAAAAGCACCTATGACTTACCAAGGTTATAAAGTGCTTCAGTGCATAAGGAATCATTCCTGAGAGCTTCCTTATAAAATTCAGCTGCTTTTTCATAGTCTCCATTTGCAAAAACAGTATTTCCTTTGTTAGTTAGAGCTGCTGGATTATACCTGTCAGAATTTACAGCTAAATCTGCATAGTTAGTTGCTTGTGCCAATTCATTCCCCTACATGAACAAAACAAACATTGTATTAGCCCTTTGTCAGTTAATTTTCTTGCAGCTGTGGCTTCTTACAGGAATTACAAAAGACTGAGGATTAAAAAAAAAAAAAAAAGATTCTTCATTCCCAAAATATTTCTTATATATTTGCATAAGGTAGATCATCTCTTTCTAGTTGCTGATAACTTAACACTTGAGATGTGTCTTGCTATTGTGTCCCACCTGGTCTGGAAGTTTTCTTTTAAAGTAGCATTTATTTAAAAAAAAATAAATAAAAAAATACCCATACCCTACAAACTTCATACACAAACATACCTGCCTAAGCTACGTAGTTCAGGTCTTCCTAAGTTCAACCTGGGTCTCCAGGACCCATGTTTTAAATGGAGCCACTGAGCTGCTGCACAAATCCCACTGCAGACACACTTATGTGGCTTGGGGCTCAATCTCACTCTTCTTCCCAGCAACAGGATACAAAAAGACCTGATCCGAACTTCAACTACAGCCAAGAACTGGTGTTCCAGATTAACTCCTCTAGCACGCAGTTTCTTCTCGTTTACAGGGATTATTTAGACAGACACAAAAATTGTTACAAAAATACAGAAATTGCTACATAAACCGCAGTTCTTACCTGGTTTTGTTGAAACACTTACCAAATAATAAAGGAATGAAAGGTTTGTTGCAGCTGCACTCTTTACTCTGCTATCCTTTTTTTCAAACATTTTCAAAGTCTCCAGTGCCTAGAAGTAATTTGGAAACAACTTACTTCCAACTGAAGTAAACTTACTCCAAAATCCTTTCAGAAAGTATTGATAAACTTCACAGTAACAAACAGCTAAAATTATCAACTCATGTACTCACATATTTGATAATTACTAGAGCTTGTAACACATAAGCATGTACACACAACAGTATATCTGTATTATACATAACATTAATTTCGGTCACAAAATTTCTATAATATTGAATATTTATTACTTCTCCAAAATTTAGATTAGATAAGGCTACTGTGAACTACACAGGTATCTGACAATTCTATACATATAAAACACAACGTTAGATGATTTGCTTTTAATCTGGCTAATTAAAATTCTCATACGTATTTTTCCAGTTCTTTAAGTGAACACAAAACAATTGACATTAAAATCCTTATTAAAAAGCTAAAAAAGAACGTGCTATATGTAAAAAAATACACACAACAGCATAGGACTGGACTTGAACTTGCAGTTGGTTTGTGTATTAAGACAACGACAACTGCCCAAGTCTAGGAAGTACTCAAATGTGAAGCCTGAGGCCACAAAGCTTTTTAAAAACTTTTACATGAAAACTAAATTTCATCAACTTCAAAATAAAGATAAAAAGTAAACATATTTAAACTATGAGAGAAACTTCAAAATAAAAGGCAGCTTTTTCTTTTGGACAACATTTCTAACTGCAGACTAAATGATTAAGAAAAATCTGTCTTCTTGATGCCAAATATTTATATTAACTACACAAACTGTTAGAATATCACAGTTCCATCATGTATTACAACACAGATGTGGCAACCTCAATTTAGCCATCAACACTAGCAATTCAAAAGTTTCCCTCTTTCTTGACAGGAAACATTTCAGCTGCTATTTACATATCAAAGCAAATGCATTATCCTGTATGTCAAATGCCAAAATAAACATAAACGAAACAGGTTTTAATTGACTGTCATACATACAATGTTTCACAGTTAGTCTACACAAAAAACAAATGATGTGTAAAACGACAAAGTATACACAGCTAAATGTAGTTCATTGATTTAGTCAACTACGTTCCACCCAAGAACTGAGTTACTAATGATCTTAATATTCTCCAATAACAGAAAATTCTCTAAAAATACACCAATTTTAACCAAGAAAAGCATTTCAAAAGGCTCTGGATTTTGTGGTCTCAGAAATGTAAGAATTGTAACTATGATAATTTTAAATTATATATATATTTGTGACTTTCTCCAAAAAGGGAATGATCCCAAATATTTTCAGATGTCATACTACTATATCTGAGGTACTCTACTATTAAGAAAATTCTTCATGGAATTTTTAGTGAATTTAGAGCTTTATAGTTCAAAGTTACTTTCTGAAAAGCTATTTCCCATTAAAGCTGATTTATTTAACTTTGCTTTTACTGCTAAAAGGTATCTTTGATGACAAAGATCAGAGAAGAAGTAATGTCCTTTTCATGTATAACACAAAGTTCACGTGGACTCTGAACTTAATTCATTTACTGGTCGTTTACTGGTAAATAATGTTGCAGGTCTCTTGAACCCTTTCAGCAATTATGAGCCCAAGGATGAAAATCCATAGCAATATTCCTTTTGTCCTTGCAACACAGCACTGTCTCATCAGCTACATTTAAAGATTTCTAAAGAAGTTCTAACTTTTTAATCCCAACAATAATTATTAGTTAGATTCAACAATCAAAACACTGACTGTCCAAACTATTCTTTGTGACATGCTTCCAATGTACCTAAATTATTTGCTTACAGAAGTTAAACTTCAAAGCAGCTTGCCTGACTCAAGCAGGCTGTGCCAGAGATGTTTAGGAGCTGCATGGTTAACCTGCAGAATTTAGGTTTTAAATTGATTTTCAAAGGTTTTTTCTGATATTAAAAAACATTCAAAATGTCTAATACACAAAACCAGACATAGTATGGTAATTTTCCTCTTGAATTTTCTTTTATTTTTTATTTGCAAGAACTGTTTTAAAATAACATATTCATTACAATGAACCCATCTATTTTAGTGTTTTGTTTTTTTTAAAACATAAAAAAACCCCTTTAAGCCTTGAAACTGAGTATTTCAAAAAGTTTCCATTCTTGTTCTTCAGCCAAAGGTGTGCTGAGCAGGTGGTGAGTTAGTAAGTATACGAACAACAGGCAGATTGGATGAATTTAAATGGCAGCTGCAGTTTTACTAGAACAAAACAAAATGACTCTCTGCAATCACCATTCTGCAGTCCCACTGTACCATTAAGTGGTTCCAGTGCAGGTTAAATAATAATCACATAATCCAACTAAAAGGAGTTCTCCCCTTACTGCTAACTTCCAACACCCTTCCCTCTCCCTCCATTTAAGTACTACACAGAAACATCACCAACGATCTCTGTATATCATTTTACTTCTGAGAATTGATTTTAGGGGGCTTTTTAACCTATACTGGATACTAACTGGAAATCACAAAGAATTACCATCAAAATAGTAGTTTCTTAAGTTTGTATGACTCTTTACCTACCCATAACACTCTCACCCTTCAAAATCTACCAGATTTGCCCAAAATTTTCCAAACTCTCAAAATTGCTTCCTGATCTCAGAAAAGCTATCAGTGTGCTGGTTTTGGCTGGGATAGAGTTATTGTTTTCATAGTAGCTTGTATAGGGCTGTGTTTTGGGTTTGTGTTGGAAACTGTTGAAACTCAGGGATGTTTCCATTACTGCTGAGCAGGGCTTACACAGAGCCAAGGCCTTTTCTGCCTCTCACCCCACCCCACCAGTGAGTGGGCTGGGGGTGCACAGGGAGTTGGGAGGGTACACAGCTGGGACACCCGACCCCAATTGACCAGAGGGATATTCCATATCATATGGCATCATGCTCTGTATATAAAGCAGGGAAAGAAGAAGGAAGGGGTGAATGCTTGTATGAGCAGCTTTTGCTTTACCTATTACACTGCCTTTATCTCTACCTTGATATTCCTTCTTATTTATTAAGCACTCCTATCACTGAATGTACCAACCAGTGCATGTTAGAAGGAAGCTGATCAAATCCTGTCAGATATCTGAGCTTCCTTTTGTTCAAATGAAGCTGTTTGCCAACTGCTCACATTTCAAACCAAGCCTTTTCCACAAGCAAATAAAAGATTACATTACAATTTTGATGAAAACCTGGTATTATAAGTTGTCCCACAACCCATAAAGATTAAGTGCAAAAAACGCATTTGTCTTTAAATAAAACACTGTCAGAAAGCTGCACATTCACTCAGATAATACCAAAAACTTAAACGTGGCAAGCTGTGGTATTAATTTGTACACCTATATTGGCAATGCATAGAAAAGGAAAGCTAGAGTTAACAGCCTCCTGTACTTATTAAAAAGAAACTGGTGAAAATTTTTAAATGAAGGCAGTTCGGCATAAAATTCACAGGCAGAAATTTATCTTACTAGTGATTGGGCGGCCAGCTAGAGAAAGATCTTACCTACAAAAATATACAGAAATCATTTCAAAATAGCCATAAGTTATCTCACGTGTATATTTAAAAATACAACAAACCAATTAAAATTAAACATGCAATAATGTGCAAGATAAAAAAAATATAAAGTCACAATGGTTTTGGTAGATCTATCTTCTCAACTTCTGCAAGCCATTGAATTTTGAGCAACGAGCTATACTTTTACTTGGAAGTACTAATACTGTATCTTTTCTATGACTTTTTTCATTTGCTAATACACACTGTGGCTTAAACTGCTGTAATATCTTCCCAGTACTGGTGATTCACCCAGCCCTCTGTGCTCTCCAGAGAGGCAAGCTTTTTATAAGACATGCAGAACTGTCCAAGCTCCTGAGCAGATGCTTAATTTAATTTCAATTTGTATTTCAATGGAACGATAGGAGGGCCAACTAAAGTATAAGAACAGTTTATAGTAAAATCCTATAAAAGCTGTAGTACGTGGGGAACAGTGAGAATACCAGAGCATAAACATTAATCATACATATGAAGTGCAGCTGCATATATTTTGGTACTACAGTCAACCTAACAAGATTCAGCTCATATTAATGAAAACACCTTCATGTTGATTAGCAACAGGCTTTCTAGGCTCTATTGACTGTACTAACCTCAGTTCCAACTAACTGTAATGACAGCTTGGACACCTAGTGAAGATAACTAAATCTAGGTGTCTTGATTTTGAAGTGCATTCACACCAGCTTCTGTGGCAGAAATTTTGGTTAGATAAAACTCATCTCTTGCCAGTGCTTTTATAAAGTTATTTTACTGATCAGCATAAAAATAATTATGTTTGCATAAATCATTCTTTCCCTCACCAAAAAATATGCTGTGGCTAAGAAAGGTATCTGTGCAAATACAGTAAAAGCAGTAATGTGAAAAGTTACTATACCTGGTTAAAATTCTGCTGCCTCAAGTAAGTAGTGGCTTTATTTATTTCCAGATCATTGGCTAACTCTACATAGTGGGAAGCTTTTACCGCATCAACACACCTGCAACAGAAGTGATCCATAAAGATAAACAAAATGCACCTGTGCAAACCCCTCTAAGTTATACACTTTTGCATCTTATTTGCGTTCCTAATTCAGTTTTTCTTAGCTAATCTTTCTTCACAGAGGAAAAGAGCACTCTGATTAAAAAATATTTGAGAAAATATTTATACCCATAACTTACCTTAATAATAGCACCTCTGCTATCTCTTTTTTTTTTTTAAGCCAGCTGTCTAAATATCAATTTATTTTTCACCACTGAGCAATACTTGATATCAAAAACTCACTAAGACAATTTTTCAGACTATTTTCTTTGGATACATTCTATACGGTGGTTTTTCAAACCTCATCTCCTGTTGCATATATTACCAAACCTGTAGACCAGATTAGTGAACAAACTGCAGAGAATGCAGATTGTGTCCCTCAGCTCCATAATAATAATAAAGTCATAACTGGTCATCTCCCAGTTATTTGTGGCTTAGGGTCTTCTGCAAGATGAGTGCAGAAGAGAATGCAGCAGACAGTTCAGA
Organism: Lepidothrix coronata; assembly: GCF_001604755.1. Taxonomy (NCBI): domain Eukaryota; kingdom Metazoa; phylum Chordata; class Aves; order Passeriformes; family Pipridae; genus Lepidothrix; species Lepidothrix coronata. Next base: position 414,243 of record NW_016690374.1, read on the forward strand.
TGTTCATTCACAAACTCCATCTTCTAGGTTTGATGTGGTCTACCTTAAGCTGCCTGATCATATGAAGCAAGACCTTTATTTATTGTATGCACATACTGTTCTCTCAAATAGTTGGTAATTAAGCACAGTCAATGAACAATTTGCAGGATGCTTCCTTCATCCCTTCCCCTATTTTTTTAACTGGTGGAGAGCTATCTTTTTCCTTCCAACAGTTGGCTACATTGCCAACAGAAGTTTAATTTAACAAACTGCCTCCTGCTGTAATTGGGTTGGCACATGGACAGTCTCTATAAAAATGTCTTTTATGCTGGAGGAAATATTATATTAAATAATAGTAATTTCTTCTTTTATTACAGATGTCTTTGCAAAGTCAAAAAAGTTTTCAACTGCTACTGCTAACATCTTTTAACTATAAAATGCAATGAGATCTAACTATCCAACTGTTCTTTTTAGAATATGATAGAACAGTCCCATGACTATGTCACATCTTAAGTAAGAAGTTATGAAATCCAAAGACTATTTGTCCCCACTTAATTTCTCTAAAGACAATTAATCTGATTAAAAGCACATTTAATACTCAGAGAACTCATTAAAAAGTTTATCATTTGAAAAACCAAGCTCAAACTGCTGGTTAAACTTTTTCACTGGGCTCAAATACCTCAGCCTAAAATAACAGAGAGTAGATCTATCCTGAAACACACAAAACAATCCCACATATCTCACCAGAAGTTGTCTAACTAGCCAGAACACATATAAGAGTGTGTTACTTCATGACAAGTATTCTGTGGATAGCACTAAGAAAACAGTATCTGACAACCTTTTCCAATTTTCCTGAACAAAAAAAACCAAGATACAGAGCAAACAAATACGACTTACTCATGCTAACAAATTCTAAAGTGGCAAGCTAATTTTCACAGGACATACTGTTTAAGTTCTGATAATTCAGAATGGCAGAAGTAGTGAAATTGTAAGATTATAATGACTATTAAACCATCAAACACCACCTTGTGGACCCTAGCAGACAAAGCACATCTGTGTGAGAGATTATTTCATACTAGTATAAACAACCTTGTAAATTATAATTATAGGATTTGCACAATTTGAAAATAATCCTAACAGGCCAAAAACCCCAGGTAAAGGACAGTCCTCTTTTCTCAACAAATGTCCTTCACTACCCAAACACTGAACACGTTAGTAATTTTGTGCCTGCAGATACACAACACTCATTTGTGTACATGTTATTTTCCAGTGTTACTAAAAATACATAAAAACATCGAAGTCCTTATAATAGAAAACTAAAAGTAAGTTTAAAATACATCTTGGGAAAGTTATACAAATCATTTTTATATTGTCATTACAGTAAGTGTGTCTACTTGATTTTGTTTTAAAGAGAAGAGTATTCTCCTTTGGTAAATACCACAGAAAGCATAAGCTAACCTATAAATTAAGAAATAAAGTTCAAATGGTGAACTGTATCAGCAGTCTATCCCTGTATATACTTGTAAAATGTTTAAGAAATGGTAGATTAAGTTTACATTTAAAAATATTAAGTTTTTAAATAAAATGCAAATAAACCTTTCCAATAAAAATTTGGATTTAAGTATTTTATATAATGAGTCTATGGAGTAATGAAAACTTCTTGGGCACCCCAAGTTTTCATCATGCTATCTTCAAATTTACACTAAAGAGTAGTGATAATTACCTTCCATACAGCGTTTCTTTACTGAGATTTTTAAAAGCTTTTCAATTTTCAAGTTGAATTTTCAAATTCAATTGAGCTTTTAGAAGTTCTTTCTGTGTGAACACAGAACAGTGCAAAATATATATTTAACAGCTGAGTTTCAATGACAGACTCTAATGCTTTGTTTTGTTCTTCTCCATAGGATTATGGAGGCAAACTGTAAACAGCCTGGATACTACACTGGAGATGTGGGGCAGACCGTGTTTCCCAGGCTGTTTACGTTTGTGAATCTAGTTTCATAACCAGCACAAGAGACTCACATATAGTTTAGAAAAAAAGAAGCCCCATTTGACTCTTACCAGTCATAGCCTACTGCAAAAGATGTCTCAATTACTGGTGCAATGAGTTTAGCAGCTGTCATGATGTATTCCTCTGCCATGGATTTCCTAAGGAAAAAGAAAACCAAACAAAAACACAACATAAAAATATTAAAGAAATTCTTCACTGCAAGGGTGGTGGGGCACTGGAATGGGTGCCCCAGAGAAGTTGTGGATGCCCCATTCCTGGAAGTGTTCAAGGCCAGCTTGGTGGGACTTGGAGCAACTTGGTCCAGTGGAAGGTGTCCCTGCCCACGGCAGAGGGGTTGGAACTGGATGATCCTTAAGGTCCCTTTCAACCCAAACCATTCTATGTCATCATTTCAAAAACATGTATAGAAAAAAAAACACAACAAAACTTGTTCTTGCTTCTTCCTGCACTCAGGACAATCTCAGAAGTCAGTCTAACCAGTCCCCTGCTACCTGTATCTTGACACTGCCCTGTATCTTGCCCTGTATCAGTTTTTTCTATTTTCCTTTCACTGCAAACTGTACTTGTATTTTTAAAAAAACTCTAATGCTGCAAGTTTTAAGCAATGTAACCTAGATCATTTGGGGCAGATATTCTACTTTAGTGCAGTACACTAAACCGAGTGATCCAACTGGTTCTTCTGAGTGTGTTCTTTCCTAAGAATTATGACACTTTCGTAACAAGAGCTGTGGACAGGTGAGAGTCCAATAATCCTTTCAGGAGCTAAAATCCAGGCACCATGTCAAAAAAGAATAGATTCCATCATTACCTCTCACGTTCCATTTGACTTATACTGTCATTTTTAATGGCTTCGAGCAGTAGATTGGTATGTAGATCATCCTGAAGGGGGACAAAATAACTGCAAATTATGCCAGTATACAAACATTTTAATTATCTTATAGACGATATGACTGCAAACATAAATTGATGCAGAATACATAGTCTATAATGTCACTTATTTTCCACATTTGAAAAACTAGCTTCAGTTTAAAGTAGTTTTCTAACTGTGAAATCTGAAATTTGGCATTACAACTGCTTCAGTCCTGGTTTTCTGCTCATATATGTTGTCACAGCTCACGTTAGGGTTGTTAATGGATGTAGATCGTGTCATGTATATCAGACTGGGAAGGCTGCAGAGTGAGAATATTCTCATGCTTAAAAATAAGCATTTGCTGAACTGCATTCAGCAGAGGAGGACTTGTGCTACCTTCTCATTACAATAACTCACATGATCATCTTATGATTTCTATCTTTCTAGCTAGCTCTAAAAGAACTAATAATTAAATTCAAAAGACAATGGTGTGGATTTTATGTACATCACATCTTTTGAGGAAGAAAGGCTTTGAATGTTCTTCCATTATTTTACACTTCTGAGCAGTAGTGCCACACTAAATTCATGTTGGTAAAAAAAAAAAGTTATTTTAGATATCTAAGTACACATTGATTTACATATTCAGTACTTTCCAAGCATTACATATATCTCCCTCTTTACTATGTAAAGACACAGTTTCTTTTTTTCAAACTTACATTTAATGAAATGTATTTGTCATCAAAATCTACTTCCAAAGGAACTGCAATCAGTTTTTTGAAGGCTTTCTTCATTTGCTCACCATTTCCAATAGCAAAATAACATAGGATCAAGTTGAAGCCTGCCTTCAGGTTTGGGGATATGCTCATTATGTCTTCAAATGAAGAAATGGCATCAACGTATTGGCCAGTTTTAATAAATGCAACTCCAATATTTTCCATTATTTTCATCCTAGGTAAAGAAATCAGGATTAGGTTATATTTTTAACTCTCAAATCATACTGTATCCAAATCTTGTGTTTCATAAGCAGGCCTCCTAGAAGAAACTCACCTCATCTCTTTGTGGGCACTAGTAATCTGGTCTAGAGCCATACGGTAGAATTTGATAGCTTTGGAATAGTTCCGTTGTTTTAAATATATATTTCCCATATTTACCTTCAGTATACCTATCAAAAGAAGTCAATGAGTTACAAGATTTTTAAATTGTTTCAAAGTGGCACAGTAGAACAAATTTCTAATAAATTTGTCTTCATTACAGGGTACCAGTGTCCCTTTAAAGCAGCACTGCACAGAACTGCCTTCACCCAGGAGAAGATGAAGTACTGATGAAACCCAAGAAAGAACTACCATGTAAGATGTATTCTGACTTTGACTATGAACTGAGGGATGAAGTAGAGATTATTTACAGTGCTCTCCAGAAAAACAGCTGCAAATCAACATCTCTAAGAAAAGTGCACTGTGGTTGTCTCAAAGATGTGCAAAATACTAAAAGAATCTTTCACAAGGGAAAAGCCAAATCAAAAGAGAAAAAATTAGTATTAGAGCAGACAACATAGTGTGTGTGGCATGAGGAAATTATACATTTATCTTTATGTTTAGCTTAGCCTATGGAAAGAAAAGACTTCATGAGCTGGTGTAACCTAATGTGGTTTGGCTCTCCAAGTCAGAGACTGTGGGTATCTGTTGCCCACTCTGACCAGCTGGCTCTGAGGGCTGAGATCTCTATGAATCAACACCATACAGATGCAGCCCTCATTCTGAATGCCTAACTACCAATTTTAATCCACCCTGGAATATAACCTACCTCCACTGGTGAACATCTTATTCTTCACTATGACTTGGTAAGTAGTCAGTGCTTCAGCATACATTTCATTAGCAGCATACTGACTGGCCAGATTGAGAAGAACCTATAGAAAATTGGAATTATAGGTACAACAACATATATCGTCCTCTCAATAGTAATAAACTTGAATTCATAATAGATAATTTGAAATTAATTTTACTTTGGAAGTCCTGTTTGTACCAGTTTTAAGCTTCCTGTCTTTAATGTTCCTTTGTTCTTGCATATGGACATAGAGGAAACAAGTTTAAAAGATACTTATTCTAGGTAATTATTTTATTTTGTACATAAATAACTACCATTCAAAGTCATACTAAGTGAGCCTTAAATCCAAGTAAACGCAATGTTATAATACAAAGTTATTAATAAATATTCGTACAAGTTCATTCTCAGAAACTGTGTGTAATTTATGGCTCCCAACATGTGGAAAACGGTCCCACTGCCCGAGGTCACTCAGTTTAGAAAGACAGAATTTTTCCAAACTGCTGTTTCAAAACACAAGTTCTGCTGGTGTCAGGTAAAACACCTCCACATTTTTTCCCCAGCTTTACCCTGACCTTCACAGTAAAATAAACTATTAGGTCTGCCTATTTTAACTGTTAATAGTTGTCTCTACAGCACTACCCAGGGTACAACTTTAAACACACCTGAAGTATTTTTATACACCTTGTACCCTTTTTTTTTTAAAAAAGTCTACTATTAATTTGAAAACCAGAATGTAAATCTAGATATCTGCTTTAAGATTCAAGAATATTACTGTATTCTATTTCATGTAATACATTCTCTGTCACTTTATGGTTTAATTTAAAGACAGTATCTGATCTTTCCTGTTTTCTTCTCTTGGCATGTCACATTTTCTAGACTATTTATTTCTGAAGTATAGGGTTTATATCTGTTACATTTTGATATGCAAGTTTTGCATGTGAGTAGATAGCTGGAGTAGATATTCATGGGCATCCTTCTCCACTTAACATTGAGTACATGGTTTCTCTGGTACTTGAGATTACACGGTAATAGACTCAATGACATAAATGGATCTCCTCTGGTACCCTGCTAGGAGCATAACAACACACACACTTCAGGAAACACTGAAATATCTGTTCAGGGGGGTTTTTAGCAACATTTCAATCACTGAAGATTTCTAAGCACTTACTGAGTAAGTGAGGTCTAAGTTGATATTTTCTGGAGGAGTAATTTGTTCACGTTGTCTCAACAATTCTCTTTCCTGTCTTCCAGCCTCTTTTGCTTTTTCCAGAGCCTTAAACAAAATGCTAGAATTTAACAGTGCCTTGAATCTTACTGACCCAAGATGACAAAAGTATACTCAAAAAAAGTATGAAGAGAATATACTCATGTCTATTTTCTTTAGATGCATAGACTGTACCAAATGCCTGAAAAATGGCACTATAACCCACAAAAAGATGTTACTTAGCACTAAACAAACATACAGTCTACTTAGCTGTATAATTTTAGAGAAGTACAGTCACACACATGCATATGCCATAATCACTACATCATCATGATCCTAGAAGATTATTCTACTTGTATTAATCACAGAAAGCGCACAGAAATGGTTAAAAGAAAAAAAGAGGGAGCAATTAGGTTTGGCATGTTTTCTTATTGCAGAATCTCAGTGCAGGAAAGTGTTGGAAGGAAGTAAGTGAAGGCAAGAAATAAACATGCAGGTTACAACCACACAAATGTATTCTGTACATACACCTTTACTAATTCTCGATGCTGGTAAATTGCTTTCCCTTTTTATCTATCCACAGTAGTTATGTCACATGTATATACCCAATTATAATTCTCTGCAGACTGGTGTCAAGACCCTTTGCACAACTAATGCTCTGGGTCTAGGAAGTGCCATTAGCAGTCCTGTATGCCTTCACAAGGGTACAATGATTAAGAAAGTAATGGTTACCACTCTGGGTAGCGATTTGGCAGCCAGCAGTGAAGGAAGTACTTCAAGATACAGCTTGATAATAATCCCTTATGACAGAAGGCAAATCCAACTTGACTCTTCTACAGATAATGAGTTGGCAACTTTGATGGCTTTTGCAGAAAAATGGATATTCTGCTGGACTTACCAGAAACTAACACAAACATTCTAGAGGACCCCTGGAATAGTCTGATATAATCTACATAAGAAACAACCCTTTGACATCAAGAAAAAAAGAATAATCTAGAACATACATGCAAGGAGCTCAAGAAAAATTAACAAAACAAGTTAGCTCATCTCCTGAAAGCTGAATGAATTCTAGATCTCAAAGCAAAAAAAAAGACATCTGAAAAAAGATAATCTACCAACAGATCCAGTACATTAAGACAGCTGAAGTAAGATTAAATGATGCTGTACCCACCACATTTCATAAGACCTATGGAGATATTTGAAATTGTCTGAATCGGAGTAGCATAGAAAAATATTCCTTTGCGTCAAACAGAAAGACCACATTCATTAAAAGTGCTAATTTGTCCAAACAGCTTGAGCTCTCTCCAACTACATCTACACTAGACGTAAATCAAATGGGTGAGAGCCTGTTACTTAGCCACTATTCACTGGCACAACATTGCTCTAGTACCCTCTATAACAGACGAAACACTTATCTATACAAATTGTTCTTCACACAACAGCAAAAGTGAAATCCAGAAAAATTACCAATTTCAAGTCTCCACAGCTGTTGGCAACACAGCTTTCTTCAACCAGTTCATTCACTTTTTTTTCCAACTGCCTCAACTTCTCTTCTGGACTAAAACAAAAATAACAATAAAAGGATTAACACTAGTAACATAACTGCAAACACTAAGCTTTTACACATAATTCAATTCTTTTACACACTACTCAATAAAACAGCACAGTGATGTATCACACGTCGCAACTAACTGGTTTTCCCATCAATGAAAATATCACAAGAAACTATGCCCAAAGAAGATCCTCCAAAGATATCACATTCGCAGTTTCAATTTGAGAACAGAGACCTAAGAAAACATAAATCCTCTTAAGAGAACAATACAGACAGATAAATTTCATTAACTCAGCTTGTTCAGGAGAAGTAACAACAGAACAGATAAGGTGTTTCAAGTCAAACACCTAGTGAAATGAAATATCACATTAAAAGCAATTAATTGAACCTTTATTTACACAGATAACTCCAAAGTACTGCTTGCACATGCAGATTATAACAAAAAGTTGTTATTCATCTAGATTTATTCGTCTGCTAAATAATTGAGCATTTCAGTAGGATTCCCTATTCCTACATAGTTCCATTTGGGGCACGTAACTTTTGTATTGGAAAGCTCAACAACATTTTCTGAGGGAACTCCACAACATTTGCACTAGCCTGCAAGTTTTACCTCAAGTGCTAAGAGAGAAACGGCAGGCAAATTCCCTCAAGTTCTTCCTAGAGAGCTGCAAGAATCATGGTGTTCCTTGCCTGTCACACACACTTCCATGATCCTCCACAGTTCTATATAACAGCATTTGTGTGACAACACCTACATCCAGGCTGCTGAGCTATTCAGAACTAGAAATCACTGAAATCAAATGTTCCTGAAAGTCAGTGCAAGTGCTCCAGCAAGTCAGATAACCACATGCATACTGTTTGTGGCATTATTCCACAAAGTTAAGAGTTTGGCCTCTCAAGGTTTTGTAACTGCCTGGATGTTTTTGAACTCTATGCATGGTTGGCTTTCTGTTGCTGTTAATGCTTTGAAATAATTTAATGCAAAACTGAACAAACCTGTCTGAATTCTTCTTTTCCAGAGGTGGAGCAGGACCTCTTGCTTGGCCAAGAGGATCAAATGAAGAACCTGCAAAATTAACATCTTGAAATTTGTAAATTGTAAAATTGTAAAATAACATCTCCCTGGGGCAGCTGGCAGTTTCTACAAACCATACCTCTCATAGCTGCCTTAGTATAACCTGCAGCTTGCACTGCTGTCATTGGTCGAGAAACCCCATCCTCAAACAAAGAAGAAGATATATTAAAATAGACTTACTAAAAATTATATTGTGGACAATACAGACATCATTATATGTATTTATAGATATATCATTTTATATATTTTATTATTTATATATAATTATATACTACAAAACCTTTAAATACAAAAATTAGTTACCACCTCACTAAACTGAAAACACTCTTTTAAATCCTTTTATTACTTAAATACTACAATCTTTTAAAAATACTTGTATCAAACACTTATCAGAAAACTTTATTGTTCCAAACGAATATAAAATGTACATATTGAATCTTTACCTGTATACCTCCTGTCATTGGTCTTCCCATAGATGAAGGTAAAGTTGTCTTTGGCTACAAAAATAAGTAAATCGTTTGAAAGTGGCATTCAGAAAGCATAAGAAGCCTAAGTACAGTCTTCTCAACGCTGAGGTTTAAAAGTTGAGCTCTCACATAAGTTCACAGCAAAGTTCCCATTTATGTTATTCATAAACAATATACTGCCAGTGCCTGGCAGACTTAAAGATGTTGAACACTTCTGTTAGCACAAATTTGCAATAAAGTCTTTTTTATGTATTTGGATACTTCTGTCAGCTCTTTTTAAAAAGAGGGGACTTGAGGGAATTTGCCTGCCTTTTCTCTCTTAGCACTTGAGGTAAAACTTGCAGGCTAGTGCAAATGTTGTGGAGTTCCCTCAGAAAATTATCTGAGGCAGCAGTGCTTTCCATTATTAAATTATTGAAATTACTATCTTCAAATTGAACAAGTGATTTACACAAGATACTTCAGTAAAATTCTGAGTAGAGCTGATAAAATCTGTCCCTGAATTAATTCTTAAGTTTTACTTTCATGCAGATTTATTTTATCATAAATACAGACACACTTTTTAACTGCCAATGGATATCTCTTCCGTTTCCTGAATGACACATACTGTCTTCCTGCAGAAGGTTAAAAATGCAAAGAAACAAATGTGAAACATTTATTAGTAAGTGCTAAAGCTTGCTACAAATATACAATACAAACGGACAAAAATTAAGGGTTTCAGGCCATGAAAAATATTCCCCTACTTCCCACTCAAAGGCCTATGTTTTACTATTATACTCACTATCCACATACACCATGATTGTTTTTCATTTTTACTGCTAAGGATTAATGTACCTTAGCAAGGATTATCGTGTAGGAGAAGCAAATCTGTGGAGCAAAAGATACAGTATTGTGGACAATGCCTTGGAAATTCTAGCTCTGTTATTGTGGATAAACAACTCAAGACTTCCAGAAAAATTTTCCCAAGCCAAAATAACAAGCTATTCAGTTTCCCCTGCAAGAGAATCTGGTTAATTCCTTGGATTCTAATGCCTTATGAAGTATGGAAGTAGATTTACAGTATGGTTTGGGAGAAAAAAGAAAATAATCTCACTTTGTGCGAGGAATTAAATGTTACATTTAATTTTTGGTAAATACCATTTTCATTAGGGATACAATAGAACAAAAACCTACCCCAAATCCAGTAGCTAAAGGTCTTGAACTTGCTGAGCCAGGAATTTTGGCTGTCACCTGAATGGGAAAAAAAAAAAAAAAAAAAAAAAAAAAATCCTCACCAATTAACAACCGTATGTGTCAATTATTAGTCTTTCTACATAAGTTCTGTAGTGATTTCACAAATATAATGCTTCAACTGTTACAGAAAGAATTCTCATTGTAGAAGCAGATTATTCTGGAAAAGAAGTAACAATCAAACAGTTCCAGCTCTTCTTTAGGCATTCAGTAGGTACTTCTAAAGTGCAGGTACCAACTTCATATTTGGTTTTGAAAACTGATGTAAGATTAAGTCAAAGCTAGATGAAAATAAGGGAATTGATGCCAGTTATATTAATATGGAGGAAAAAGTTACCAGAACAATAGCACATGATTTTCTAAATCCCACTGTCTAGTATATATTTCAACCTTGTAACGGTACATCAGAGCCAGTAATTCTATGTTTGGAATATTAAACAAAGTCCTTTGTGAATGTATAATTTTGTTCTTGAACGAGGCTTTACCTCATTTTATCAAACAGGAAGACGCATTTTCAACCAAAGTTCCTTGTTGTTCTAGATTAACTCCAGAATGCAATGAAGTTAATCAGGCTCTGCTAATTTTTTACTTATTTTTCATATGCATAACTAAAGTCTGTATCTTCATGTTAGTAGTAGACCAAAAAAAAAAAAAAGGTAAGAGATTCTCAAGTTTGTATCAGTGCCAAAGTTCGAGGTAAGGCTCTAGAGAAGCTCTACATTATTGCAATGTATTTTCAAAGGTACTTACAGGGGGTCTTCTTCCATAACTTGTTCTTGCTGCCTGTTGAAAAGCTACATCGTTTTCTAAATCCTAGAAAAGATAAAATAAAAACATCAACCCTTTTAAAATGACAACACCCAAAGCCACAATTCCAGAAACTTCAGACTACTAAAAGCAGAAAGGTAAAAACACAGTAATTCTTCCCAAAATACTTGACCTGAAGATAACTGAAGAACAGGTTTTACTGACATTAAATTACAACGACAGTATTTGTCTATCTTTTTTGGTATTTTAGACTAGGAAATGTAAAAACTCATTATTCTCTGAAAAGCAAAAACATGCTGAGGAAGCAGTGCTGAAGTGATAAAATATGAAATTTTATCTCCATCCAAATGTTTACTACTCACGCTATTTCTAAATGTTAACATTAAGACCTGCCATCCCAATACATTAAGACATCTCATGTCTCTCAGGTCATGCTGCAACTCCTATGAATCTGGCATTGGGATTTCACACAGGATGCCACGTCTAGTGGGTTTGGATCAAATGAGCCCACTGTTGTTCCAATTCCACCACACCAGCAGTTACCAGAAAGTGGTCTGCAGGGCTACCTTAAGACATCCCAGATTGCACAGAGACCTATAGTATTCCATTTCACTGTGAGCCAGCAGCAGCAGCTCAGCAAGAGATCTGATCTCATTGGCCTGATCTCATTGATCTATTGGCCTATTGGCCAATGAGTAGCCTCTTTTGTCAGAAAACGTGCTCCTGCACGTAATCTGGGAAACACCACACTGAATGTGCCTACAAATAACTAAGATTTTATACTTCATAAATTCTAACTATTATAGTGTATTAGATTTCCTGAGATGTACACAACTACTTTGCTGGAATAGAAAACTATCAAAGAATTAACTATTCAAAAAAATCTTGGTGAAGCTTTTTATGTTTCTTGCTAAATAAAGTACATTTCACTTCAAAGCAGTAGTAAAGTTGTACACAAGTTCTTATCTTGTATTTCTAAATTATAATTCTACCTATGGGAAAGATGGAAAACAGCAAATATTTTTACCTCTGTATCAAACATGGGATTATAATCATTGTAGCCAGAATAGAGATCATCTTCATCATTCTCAGGAGCCAGATGGACATTTTGCATCATTTTCCTGTGAAACATTTAACATGCCAAATGTTACCCTGGTGGTTTTATATAAATCTTTAAAAATGTAAAATACAAATGTAAGGTTTACAAGTTCAAAAGAGCTAGGACTCACCTATAAACAGTATTAAATGGCATCATTTCACAGAATTATATTTTGTTTTGTACTTATACCAGTTATGAAAACTGTTTAAAAGATATTCATCATTAAAACTAAACGATTATAACAACTAACTGTATTACCACTTTTCCAATAGTATCTTTCCATTGTCAGCTAATTCAGGTTTAAGATAACTCTTTCATATTCTAAAGTTTGTCTTTTTTAGGCCAAACCATAGTAGTTAAGTCTAATGAAAGGTATCGCCCCTAGCTTCAAATCTTCCTTCCTCCATCAGCATAGCCAAAGGTATTATACAGATACGAAGATAGGAAGAATGTTGTAAATAGAATCTATCATATATGAAGAATCTATCACACACGAAGAATGTTGCATATAGATGGAAGAGTCAAAGAGGTTTTTAAATGCCAGCATTAAACAAGCCCAGGTTCCAAAGTCTTTCTTCACAAACACTCCACTGTCTAATACGGCTGCATTCGCCTGGTGGCCTCTCCCTCACGGAGCACAAACACTAAGGAGGTCTCTCTTTGCCTGGCTTCCTATTTTCATAAAAATCTTAAGAAGGCAGCGTTTGATTTCATCAGTAACATGAAGTACGTGCCCTTCAGCAAGCGATCCCCAGCCAGGATGAAGCGCACGGCTCCTCTCCGGCAGCAGCAGCAGGAGGAGGAGGATGTCCCCCGCCGCTTCCCCGTCGTGCGCGGAGCCACCGCGGCCGAACTGCTCCTTGTGCGGGCTCCCTCAGCCCGCGCCCGAGGCGAGGAGCGGCGATGTGCCCGGGGCGGTGATGTGCCCGGGGCGGTGATGTGCCCGGGGCGGCTCCGCCTCGGCGAGGGCGGCAGAGGGCGAGCGGCCCCGAGCACAGAGAGGCCGGCTGCCCGCGCCCCGATGGCGGCCCGGCGGCGTTGCTCCGGGACACGGCGGCGGTCCCCGCATGCACCGCGGCCGGGCGGTGCGAGCGAGCGGGGCCGGGCGCAGCCGAAGCCGCGGCCCCGGGTGGGCGGGGCCTGCCGTGAGGGACAGCGCTGCTCCCCCGCCTCGGCCTGGGCGTGCTTAACCGCGAGGAGGTGGGGGAAGAGATCGTCCTCACCTCGTTTCTGCAAATTAAACGGGAAGAAAAGGTCCTTCAAGCGTTTAAGCGTACGCCTAATTTCCCGAGTCACAATACAAAACGTTGTAGATACGGCCTAAAACTGCAGACGATTCCCTAGTGCTTATGGCGTTTATATATTTCCCATGGGTATAACTCGGGGCAAAGAGTGAGAAGAGTTTGTTGACTACAGTCGGCTTTGAATAAAACTTCCGTTTCTTGTGTTGGTGGAGTAAACTAGGACAACGCACATACTGGAATAAAAAAAACCCGCACTTTTCTGTCCCCCAAAGGAATTTTAAGTCCAAACATTCAAACAACTGACTTCTGGGAAGTTGCCTTTGCCATCTTACCCCACTGCTTCCAAGAGATGTGTGGGCTGTATCCATTGCTTCCAGCTTCCACCTAAGATGAAGGTCTTTATCTGAATGCTCCATTAGTCATGTCAATATTTTAAAGAAGAATTTCTTTATTATAGTTTATTATAGTTGAATATATTCAATATTTCAGAGAAGTGCTTCCCTATGAGGGTGGTGAGGTGCTGCCACAGGTTGCCCAGGTAACTTGTGACTGCCCCATCCCTGGAAGTGTTCAAGGCCAGGTTGGACAGGCTTGGAGCAACCTAGTCCAGTGAAAGGTGTCCCTGCCCACGGCAGGAGAGCTTGGAACTAGATCATCTTTAAGGTCCCTTCCAACGCAAACCATTCTGTGACTCTGTGTGTCAGGTTATCCATGTTTCCAATATGGGAGCCTGAGTGCTAAGAAACAAAAGTTGTGTCATGTGATAGACGTACAAATAAAATTTTGGTTTTCCCTGTGCTTTTCTTGTCTTATGGAAGAGGAACACAAAACGGCTGTGAAGGATTGCGGGCTCATTGGACTGCCTACCTTGTCCATGGGATAAGGAAAACAAATGGAAACAAGATCCGTTGTCTGCTAGGCATTGCTTTGCTGTGTGCAAATAAAACTCTGTGGTGTGGGTGATATTTACTGACTTTAAAGGGAAAATTTTTAGAATAAATTAGTTGGTGTTTCTGAAACATTAAATAGAGGGGAACTAAAGTTCAGAATGGGGGGAAAAAAATCTATGCTTCTCCATAGCAGGGAATTTAGGATTACAGGATTGTAGAAGGGACCTCAGGACATCTCTCCCATCTTTATACCTAGTTTAAATTTCTTTGTGTCTCTTCCCAATAGTAAAGCCAACCTACTGTCATTTTATGGTGCAAATTGTTATTTTATGCTATAGATTTCCTTGTGAGAGAAAAGCAAATATACTTTGATAAAGTAAATGGCTTCTTGCATAGCTGTCAAAGCTTGCACTCAAGCACGTGCCCCATACCTGAGAGTACCTGAGAGCATGTTTCTCGAGCTTCAAATTATTGCTGGCACATGTCCTCTGGAGGGACATCCACTTGCAGGGATGGCTCTCAGGCAGCAGCCAGCACCTCTGGGCAGAGACCTCATCACAATCACCACTCACTCTCAGGGTGCTCAGCTACACCATTTTTTCCAATAAGCTGAGAAATCTGCTCTCAAAACTGAAAAGCTCAATTAAAAAAAAAAGTTATTAAAGCTTCCCATATGCCAGTCTCTGAAACAAAATAAAAAAATTAAAGCCCCTAATATCTTTAAAAAAAGATGATTCCTCCTACCATTTTTACTAGTTTCTGTTGATATTTTGGAAACTCTGACGAGTGTCAGCTGATTTGCTCACAGCAAATCATTAACTCTGGGGAAAGTTTCACATGCCTAAATGGGAAAGAGAATAGAGCAGGGATCTCTGAACAAGCCTACAGTATTTTTGAGAGAGAAAATATTTTATGAGACCAATTGTAACCTACCCTACTGCCTTATGCTAATGGCATAAAAAGGCTGCAAAGACAATATACAGTACAAATCAGTCAGAACACCCTTTTTGTGGTCAGGGGTTGTGCACATTATGCAATGTCAGAGCCTTCTGCTGCTCACCTTTCAGCCTCAAAGTCCTTTTTGGAGAGATAAGGTGAAGAGGATATGAGTGAAAGGTATTTCTACTCTGACTCCCATCAAGAGAAACCAAGATAACATAAGGAAGTATTAAGACATTATCACTTCTTGCATTAACCTGTTCACGTTCCATGCATGAACCACTTTCACACAGAAACTTCAGACTTGAGAACTTTGGACATGAGAATCTTTATACTCTAAATTTCTGGAGTACAAGTATTTTGCAGCATAACAGACTTAAGGTGGGAAAATATTTCGGTTGCATTCCTTGCCGCAAATTATGAACTTCAGCATAAGAAATATATATACATTTATAGCACCCTTTTTTCTGCCTGTGACTCCTCATATATTATTGACCCTATGGTTTTTAGAATTTTCTCATTGTCCCCAGATGCATCAATATGTATCTGAGTGGTAGGTAGATTCTGTGGATAGCTCTGCTATCCATCTTGTCCATATTGGAGACCTGGGCATACGGGTGCCCAGCACTATTCTGATGTTTCAGCCCAAATACCTAGGGCAGTGGAGAGGAGGCACTGTGGTAAGGAGGCAGTGCATCTACTTTGTAAAAGAGGTGGTGCCAAGGCACCACTGGAATCTGACCATGTTCATGTTGTCAAATTTTCTTACCCTCCAAAATTGGGTGTATACACTCAAACCAGTTATTGGAAGTGGTCCCTGGCCTCTATGGACTCTGACCATACTGGAAATTATATTGGCGAATGGTAATTGGCCAACACTTTAATGGGCTATTTCAACCTCAGAGACATTTAGCTCCAGCACTCAGTCCAGCCCTTCCCAATGCTGCATGTTGCCTGTGCTGCTGGAGCATACACCAGTGGTCAGGACCTTGGGAACACTCCCTGGCCCAGGTCCTTAGGTCTTGCAGTACAGCTGTTACTTTTGACATCCTCACAACAACATGAGAGTCTCAACAGACTTTTTTCATGTTTCTAAAAGCTGTGTCAATCTATGGTGTTTTTTTTTTTTCTGGTGCTGTGAAGTATAAAAATGCATGAAGATTTAACACAAACCCTCGGGATCCTTTGTGACAACACAGGACCATACCAGTGGGCTGTGATTATAAGATATGATCTAACAAGATGATGCTACAGGAAGAAACCCTGTAATGATGTAAAATGACGTAATTGTCTTTACTGGTTTTGGTTAAATCCAGAGGAACACGAATATGCCAGAAAGAAGTGTAGCAAGTTTAGTATACAGTCCAAGTGACATCGTATGCTGTGAATTCCTAATCATTAAGCCAGCAGAGTCACTAAATGAAGTTGTCCTGTTTTTTGCCACCTTCTGATTTTCATCCCTGCCCCAGATCAGTCCTCTGACTGGCATCAAGTTACATACTTGTGCAGCTGAAGCAAACTGCAGATCTGATGAGGTTTTTCTTCAGATACCTTTGAAGACATGAAGTAAAACATCCAGGGACATCAGTGAAAAATTAGGGCAGATTAAGGAGACCGTGAAGCTATACTCTTAAATATGAACTTCTTTGCCTTTCAACACATGGTGTATCTGTCTTTTTGCAGTGGTAACATTGCAAATTGATGCCAAAAAACCTCGGTATGATTAACTGCTCAGAGAATTTTGTATCCTTAAGCTGCAAAGTATTTGTTTATTCAACACTGGGAGCAAGCCAGCTCACGCTGGACAAACTTGCTCGACCTGAAAGTGCAAAAGCAAGCAATTTTATACGCTTCAGCTACATGGTTACATCATTTATCATACATATTAATAAGTAGGCTAGTCTCTGGGCGGAGTCTTTCCAGGCACGCGCAGTCTTCTCCTCAAGCCTTCATCTCTCTGGTGGTCGCCACAGATATCTTCCTTGATTTGACCTCTTCAATTTTCTTTGTTAGGTGACCTGAATTCTTGAAGCTTGCAAAATTCTGGCTTTGGGCCCTCTATATCTTATTCAAACGTCTGGTTTACCTAATTTATTGCCCTGTGTATACTATTCTTATTCTTTCTGTAATAAGGCCTTTGGTCCAGTGAGCAGAATAGAACAGGATATTAACCAGTGCTCCTAGAATGTTGTTCTAGCAAAACAGGTATTGGGGTTTCTTAGCAGGACAAGATATCTCGGTTAACTCTTTTAGGCCTCTTTTAGGCTCCCATTTCAAAATAAGGACTGTTCCAGGACCTACAAACTCGGGTTCAGGGGTTACTGGCCACCATCTGCCTGTTATAATCGCTATTAGTGTGTACCTTACCCTTGCTTTGTCAGTTGAACTGTTCGTCTGATCGGCCACTAATTGTTTTCAGAAAATGCTCTAAATTGAAAAGGTAATTCTCCCATTATAATCCTTAAAAAGTAATTTTTAGCATGGAATTTTGGACTGACCAGATGTTCAGGATTTTTTGCTGTTATGCAGAGAATTTTCAGGTAGCTTGACTCCCAAAGACAGTGAAGTTACATCTAAGTATTCCTCGGGGAATTAATGTATCTTGTCAGCATACCTCTAAAATTACTGAGGGGCAAAACCCCCAAAAAATAGAGCATTCATTTAAAATTAAAGCCTGTATAATATTTAACCTTTCAATTTTTTTTTTGGTTGAAAATTGAAGAGCTGAATGATAATTGAACTTAATAACTACATTTATTATAAAGACAATTAAAAAATTAAAGCGATGGTTCATACTCTCCCTAAACTTGAAAATTCAAACTTCAACTGTTTACTATTTTGCTGACTGGTGTATGTTACAGCCTTGATGGTGTATGTTAAGCCTCTGAGCTTATTTATCCCATCAGCAGATACATGTTGCATGTTACTTTCCTCTGTTATCAAGTGTATGAACAGTATGAGTGTTAGAATCTTTATGTATTAGCTCATTATTTCAGTGCTGTTAAAAATACACCTCTGTAGCACTTTATAACATCAATTTCTTTCGGTTAATGTTTTCTGAAATAGAAACAGTATGTTAAAGAAGCCTTCTGTCTCTTGAAGGAGATTTAAACATCCGTTTTGTATTTATGTTCTCCAAGTTTCTGTGCATAAAAATACATAAATTACAGTAAGATAATTAAAGGTAGAAAATAGAGTGTATACAGCTACTATTGATGCAATGATAAGTACCACATCAGAATGTTTTCAGACTTAGGTTCTTAATGAGGAATTAATTATGTAAAAATATTTTATAGATTTATATTGAAAAGTTTTAAAAGAGCTACTTCAGAACAGTTATAAAGGCAGAAAATATTCAGTTTAGTTCTGTTCTAAACATCAATTTACTATATAGTCTGTATTTAGTAAAGCAAGTAAATAAATCAATTTATGTACAGTTTGAAAACAAAATTAATTGAAGAACCTCATTATGAATAAAACATATGTTACAGGTAAGGTATATAGAATATGATGAGTTGAAAGGGACCCACAGGGATCATCGAAGTCCAACTCCTGGCCCTGGCACAGGACCACCCCAAGAATCACATCACGTGTTTTTATATGTCCCACCATATGTTATAGTTTGGGTTTCAAATACATTTGCAGCAGGAAAATTATCTTGTTAACAGGTATTTCTACTATTGAAGGATATAATTCTATCTAGTTTTTCTGAATCTTTTGTAATATCTATTTCACTACTATTTACTTTCCAATTCCTGCAGATTGCTTCATTAAGAATCAGCATTTTAGCACTATTGGGAGTATTTGCATCAAACCATTTGCACTGTAAAGGACTGCCTAAATTAAAAACACAAACTACCGATAATTAAAATTATAATTTAAATTGTAGTGTAATTTCAGTATAATCACTAGTCATAACTACAGTATGCAAACTGTTAGTTAGAACTCTACAGAATAGCAATAAAGTTATTCATTAATTAAAGCTATAATTTTTAAGGCATTATGTTTTCCAAACCATTAGGATCATAGTAGTCAACGTGCCATAGTCCATTACCAAACAAATGTACTTTCTGGTTGCTCCATTGAGCAAGTAATGTATTAAACAGACCTAATACTTAACAAAATGTGAACTATGCCTCTGTTTTCATCCCATGCCAAAAGCTCAGTCTAGAACCCTCTGTATCCTTAAAGCATACAATACCTTTATTTTCTCTAAAGGGAAATTCACATCTCCTTTGTATTCTGCCTCTATGTGGCTCCCAGTTAATGTGAGTTATTTCCCCTTGCTTGTTACATGACCCTTTATACCACCCTGCCACTCCCTTGCAGTAAACCCACCTGTCCATGGCCAGCAGCAGATTTCAGCTCCACACATGAGGAGCAGAGAGACTAAAAACATGGAGAGATTAACTATGCAATTCCCGACACAAGTTGAATCTGCTCCTAACTGCTATTGGGCTTAGAAGAAAGAAAACGCTGGTGAGCGCATGTTTGCTCCACCTGGGCCCCTCCCACTGGCAGGACAAGCCCTACTTTTCATTCCCTAGTGGAGCCCAAGTCCTTTCTTTGCTGTTTCTGGGCTTAGGGCAGCTTTTCTCCTTCCCATGTGAGTTGCAGAAGAAGGAGGAGAATCATTGTCCCTTATTTGTGGAGGCTGCAAGTAGTGGGCCTAAAACTCTTATGTTGTTACGTAGAAATGAAACTTGCACTTTGTTTTTAAGTCATATTTTCTTCCTTTGACTTACACTTCTGATAATTTAATTATTTTTATTTTCTTTTCTTCTTGTAAAATTCTCTCTCCTCTTTTGATCTTTTCAGTTTGGACTTATCAGTGTGTCTCATCGCTGTAAACAATGGGGAATATGCCTGCTGTCCTGTCATACCCTAATTATGATTAAGTAATGCATGTGGCTTTGTCACTAATATATTAATAATAATAATAATAATATAATTCAGAATTAATTTCCACGTATTTGTTTTGTTCACCCCCAGAACTTAAAGGTCCTGTAATTGCTTTTATCATGATCGCGATTAGCTCTCAAACCCCTGTGGTAACACTCCTGAACAGTTTAACTGAGCTTTTAATTCTGCAGAATCCATTCATCTATCTGTAATGGCTTTTGTCTCTTATAGTCTGTTGCTAACAACAACTTGAAGTATAAATACACATCTCAGGAGGTCAAAGAGTATTAAAGCAATTGATAAGTACTTCCAAATGGGAGTGATGGTGAAATTGTTCCAGAAACTATGTTTCCAAAGCCCAGGAGATATTAGTTTTATGTTTTAGGAAATTAATTGTTTTTCTTTGCAGTAAAAACTTGAGTTCACAAAATAAACATACATTGATTGACTAGAGAAAGATCTTTGTGTTTAGAACATGTGTCAAGTCATGCATTTTGAATTAGTCTTCAAAGGAACAAAATTAGTACTTGCTAAAATCATAAAACACTGCTTTCTACGCTTTTCTATGCAAACCCTGAGCAGCAGAACTGGCACAGCATCCTGCACTCTTCTGTCCCACTGCCCTAAATCTTCCATGGCCCAGTTACATCCACTTCGCTCCACTAACACTTCCCAGCATGTCTCAGCTTATGTGGATGATATTAAGGTCATGAAGTCAGAGATAGCTTGGTTTTCCACCTGCTACCTGTTGAGTGGTATTCATGAAGCCTTTAGGAATTTATACTTGTGAGATCTCTGTCTCCTTTTTGAATGTGACTGGAATTAGCAAAGTGCCAGATGTACCAAATGATTACGTGGGCCTTTAATTTTTTTTCTCATAAACTAGAAGAAATGATAACCAAACAAAGGTTCACTGAGCAGCTTCATCAGTAACTATCAAACCTTTATTCTGGGAACAAATGTATTAAGTTTCAACCGATTTTTTTTTTTTTTCAGAAAGCTAGAAACACAGGAGAACTTGCAAGTATCTCTCAGCTATATTAAGAGTACAGTAATATAATCTTTGATAATAAGCAGGCATTTAAAATGCTAAATTTTGTTTCTTTTCAGGAACATCTGGCATGATTACAGAGCAATATGCAGATGAGTAGGAACTACGCCAAATTGGAATAAGTGAGTAACGATGAGCACGCCAACAAGAACAGTACATGTTACAGAGCAGCTTGAAGAGTTGACATTGTAACGTCACATTTTGGCACAACTTTAAAAAGATTTTGTACGAAAATCAAGGACAGCAAAAAAGAAAATTAATTCAGAATTAGAAGATAAAGCATTTTTAAGAATAATAAAGCCTTGCTTAATGTGAAAAAAGCATGGAATTTCTTTCAAATTTGAACTTTGAAATTAATTTGTGCCTTTGTCAAAAGCAATGGGGTTGGATGCACTCTAGTACTGCCGCTGGCCTCTCAAGGGGGAAGAGGTGAGCTGGTCTCGGCTCAGATGAGAGCTGGCGGTGCGGGAGGATCGGGGACAGCTCTCCGTGCCCGTGTGGGGACGGGGGGGGGACACCCGGCTGCTGGAGGCGGGAGCTGTGCCCGGGCCCGCCCCGCCCCTGGGCGGGGCCGCGGCGCGCGGGGCCAATGGGCGGCCGTGACCTGGCGCGCGGGGGTGGGTCGGGCGCGCGCAGGGCAGAGGTGTCCCCGGCGGCGGTGCCGGCTGCGCGTGCTGCTGCCAATTCCGCGTCTCCCGGTCCCAGCCATGGAGCACTCGCAGGTTGCCATCATCGGCAGGTAACGCCTCTCCTCTCTCGCAGGTGGGGAAAGCGCCCGGCAGCGCTCGCCGCCTTTGGGGACGGATGCCCGCGGCGTGCGAAGGGGCTCGGACGCCGTCCCGGCACGGCCCGGCCTGCGGCGTGGTGGGTTTGGGGACTCAGTGGCGGGTACGGCCCTGCCTCAGATGTCACCGCTGCTGCCGGCGTGGGATGTGTCGGGGAGATGCTGGGTCGAGGCAGTCGGTGGGTTTTGGCCAGCTGCGGGGTCGTACTGCTCCTGGATCTCGGGAACCAGGCGGTGATGCACCTGTTGGGCTCCTTAGAGTGCCTTTGCTTAACGCCCCGACAGCCCCGTGCTACTATAAAACAAACACCAAAAAAACATACACAGCATCTCTACCGAAGTAAGTCATCCTTTAAGTGTGAAAGACTGGTGGCCTTTTTTATTGCAATGCTTTGTGTGCATAACTGCAAGAGGAGTGGAGAAATCCAAGCACAGCTTTAATGTCCTGTTTGTCAACTGTGTCAAGAAACTTCTAAGTTCCTCTAAGACGCTCCTGAAGTAATGCTTAATTGCCACAAGATACAGCAATATTTCTGGCTTGTGTGGGAATGCATTGTTTCATCCTCTCATTGTGAGCTGAACCTGAAGTTCTTGAATGATGATCTGGAGGGGAGAGAAAACATGTGCCAGACAGTAGCAGTCCTCTGTACCTTGGTGTAGAAGTGTGGGCTGCAGCAAACTTCACTAGCAAGACCACTTGAAGCCTCAAGACATGAGTCTCATTGCTGTTGTGTGACACTGACAAAAGTGGCTCTTACTGTTGGCACTTTGTAAACTTTTGTTCTCCATGAGTGTGTGTGAAGGGTTGGGAAAGCTGGGCTCTTGCTCGCTGTGGCTGCTGTGGCACTGTTGCAGTGAAGGCAGAAAATGTGTTTCTGGTAGCACCCACAGAAGTTATGTGAGCAGATCTGGTCCTTAAGACTGTCTATCACTGGACTCAAAATGACAGTACTTAAAGTTTCAAAAAGCACTGTCTTGGGGTCAAATATGCTAACATCAGGTTGTAATGATGTGGTTGTGTACAATGATGTAAGAGTGCAGGACTGATACCTACCATTGATTTATTTTGTGTTCTCTGTAATTCAAAAGAAAAAAAGCCCACGATCCTAAAAACCTGTATTGAAATAAACTTTTTTTTCCTGTTGTTTATCAAACACTCTTTTAAGGAAACTTAAGAGTGCAATCTAGAGAGATGATGCAAGTTTATAAAGATACCGGCAGCTCGGATTTACTTGCTTAAGGCTTAAGTGATCCAAGTTTTATAAATACTTGTTAGCCAGGAGACTACAGTAGCTTACAAACTTTGACCATACCTTACCTGTTCCATAAGTCTGTTCTGTAGCTTGCCTGAGAACTGATGAAGTCTGGACTTACTACAATGAAGTTTTGTGTTTTTACTTTCAAATGGTGTGTTTTTAGTGAGACTTTACTGTCTGTTTAACAAGACTAAATGCAAAACTTGACTTTTTTTTTTTTTGGTCCCAATTATTTCCACTTATTCTTGCTATTTCCTGAAACTTCCTGTTTTGATCCTTTTTTTAAATGTATACTTAAACCAAAGGCTAAACATGTTCTTGTTTTCTCTTCCTTCTTTTCTCATCTGTCCTGCTGCTTTATCTTTGACTTTTGTTCCCGTTTTAATCTTTTATTGATGCCCTAGCGGCCTTACATTTTCCAGTTGCCAGAGATCACTTAAGTTTATTGTTGCAAATAAGCTGATCTTGAAAATGACAGGAAATGCATGTAATTATCAAAAAACCCACTGTAACAGTCATGGATATGGAGTTCTGATCTTGTCTCTATTATGGAATTTTTTTTTTAATTTTTTAATTTTTTTTTTGTGATCTCAGGTTACTTAAGCTTGTGACACTGTGATTTGGGGCTTTCATTTGAAAAGGCTGATGCCTGCTATACATCTAACTAAGTTAAAACCTGCATTGCTTCAAGAGACATGATAAAATTGTCAGTTACTACAAGTTTCCTCTATGTAGTGCTCAGTAATGTGTTTTCACCAAAAGATGTAGGCAGGCTGTTCCTGTGTGTATCCAGCATGTTGAAGTGCTTCATCTAAAAATAAAGGTAGTGCTAGAAGTGGCTAGATGGAAAAGTAATATCAAACCCATGGTTAGGTGAGGTTTTTTTCCCGTTTCATGTGCGTATGGTACTTTCCGAATTGCTGAGGGCCTGTGACTTCAGTAGCTGTTAGAGATATTTATTTTTTTTTGATATCAACTTATTTTTTAGTCAAATATTGAAAAGTCCAAGCTCTTTTTTCCTTTTTGCGGTGCTTGCAAGACCTTCTTCCTCCAAATAAGTGCCGTTTTATGAACTGGCTGATATTTATTTTTTTTTCTTTTCAGCGGACTCATTGGTCGCAGCTGGGCCATGGTATTTGCTGCTGGAGGCTTCAAAGTGAAACTTTATGATATTGCACAACAGCAGCTAACAAGCGCACTGGAAAATATTCGGTAGGTCACCTGGCTTGAAATGACTGGGGTTGTAATGAAGTTGTGGAATTGCTGTAACTATGAATGAATAGCCATATCTTATTATGGGAGCATAGATTTTAAGCTTTGAAGAAGGCTTTAATTTAGAAGTACAGGTCCTTTTAAGATCAGAACTGTGTTCCCAAGTGTCATTGACACTTGTGAAGAGAAATTTAATTCAAGAGCTTAAGTTTAAATTCATTTTTGTTTAATTATGCTTACCACCATTAGGTTATCTATAGGCTAAGTTTAAAATATACAAACATAAGAGGTTTTGCATAGAAAGGCAACAAAAACGCTTTCAAAGTTTAAGTAGGTTAAAATGGATTGCTGAGGAGCTCTGCTACAGTTATTAGTATTTTATAACTAGAGTTTTTTAAACTCTTAAAGTAATATTTTTGAGTCTTAGAAGAATAGGTTGCCACTTTCACCAAAGATACAACTACTAATCAGTTGTGGTTGAAGCTGGGAAGCATCTTTAGAGGGATAGCAAATTTGAGGGTGTGAGCATGAGATCACTCACGCTGGTTCAGGCCAACAGTCCTTTTCTCTTGCACTGTGGCTAAAGCCCCATGCTTTTCATATTACAAGAGCTACAAGTTCAAGTCTTGCCTGTCTGCACCCTGCCCCCAGCCTTCAGTGCCTAGAAGTTGTAACTCTTTAGTTAATGTATTAAGTAGCTCTTAACTAGATTTCTTCTAAGTGTTTCTCTAACTGTCCCTTGAACCCATATAAATCCTTCCATGGCCTCCTTGCCCAAGGACTTTGTGTTCTGCAGGTTTACTGCTCGCTGCATGAAGAGCTACTCCCTTTTGTTTGTTTTGAACCTGACACCTCAGTTGCTTTGATTGACCCCTAGTTCTTATGTTAGAAGGGACAGTATCTGGTTGGTCATATGCACCCTCTTCTTGCTGGTCCTCAAAATACTGCTTTTATATGCATGTGAGAGAGGGAGAGAGTGCATTTATCGAGTTGTTCTGTGCACAGCCTTATGTTGCTTTATCGGCATTTAATGCTAAAGTTCAGATTGCTTCACGATCAGCATCAGCCTAAATGCATCAAGTCTCCTTTCTGATGCATTGTAGTGACGTGTCAGCTGGTATGGGGTGTAAGGTGCACCTAAAAAGGGTTGTGGTGTGTTGCATCCTCATTTCTTTCTGTAACAAGGCTTAAAGCTAACAGAAATGACTTCAGGAGCCCCTTGTAGGCCAGTTCAGTTGTTGGAATTCAAAAGCAAAGCAGTATGTGATATCTAGTGAGATTTGCTAAAAAAGGCTTGATAACAAAAGAAGAGGAAAATCTATCTCTTACTTTATTTTTTCTTTCCAGGTAGATGTTAGTCAGACCAAACATCTCTATTGCATCCCTAGATGACAGACAGTTTTGGGTTTTTTCACAACTGCTGTCATAGTAATAGCCATGATAAGATTCTGGATTATTGTGGAGGTGGCAGTTTTACTAAACTATGTTACTAAACTGTGTTACTAAACTGTGTTACTAAACTATGTTACTAAACTGTGTTTACTAAACTTTATGTTACTAAAGACAGCATTTGCCCCTAATTTTTTCTTTTTCTAATAACAAAATCATGGAATGAGGATTTCAGCCTTCCAAGGTTTTCAGCTTGAAAAAGTAAAGCATAAAATGTCATGCATAATAGAACAGAGTACAATTTGAGTGGGTCTGTACTGTCCTGTGCCTGCATGTGCTGTAGTATAAGAGTTGACAGAATCAAAAATGGGTAAGGTTGGAAGGGAGCACTGGAGGTCATATAGCCCAACCTCCCTGCTCAAGCAAGGTTCCCTAGAGCATGTTACATCCAGACAGCTTTTGAATATCTCCAGGGAAGGAGATGCTGCAACCTGTCTGGACAACCTGTTCCAGTGCTTAGTCACCCTGACAGCAAAGAAGTGCTCCCTCATGTTCAGGTGGAACTTCTTGTATTCCAGTTTCTGCCCATTGCCTTTCATCGTATTGCTTGGCACCACTGAGAAGAGCCTGGCTCCATCCTCATGACAGTCTCCTTTCAGATGCTTATAGACATTGTTTAGGTCCCCTCTGTTGTCTCTTCTTGAGGCTGAACAGGCCCAACTCCTTCAGCATTTCCCTGTAAGAGACATGCTCCACTCCCTTAATCACCTTTGTCACCCTCCGCTGGACCTGCTCCAGGAGCTCCGTGTCTCTCTGGTACTGAGGAGCCTGGGCACTCTGCTGGCTCATGGACAGCTTGTTGTCCACCAGGACCCCCAGGTCCTTTTCCACAGAGATGCTTTCCATCAGGTCAGCCCCCAGCCTGTCACTGGTGCCTGGGGGTATTCCTCCCCAGGTGCAGGATCCTGCGTTTGCCTTTGTTGAACTTCCGCTCTGCCCATTTCTCTAGCCTACTGAGGTCCTTCTGAAGGGCAGCACAGCACTCTGGGGTATTGGCCTCTACTCCCAGCTTTGTGTTATCAGTGAACTCTGTGGAGGCATCTGCCCCTTCATCTAAGTCATTCATAAGTTCAAGGCAAGTTCAACTGAGTTCAAGGCAGGTTTTGCCTTTTACGTAAGGTGTTCTTAACTCAATTTATAATTAACTTGTGTATCTTGGCTGTTGTAACATTCTAGTTAGAAAACCGCGTCTCAGGACAACATAGTTTTTGTGATAAGAATACAAGCTATGCAGTTTCTTCAACCACTATTTTAATGATCACATCTATCAGAATATGGTCAAACTTGAACTTCTTTGCACTGATTTCATAGCACACAACCTGCAGCAAATCACACTGGGTGCTACCTCCATGAGAGCTGGAGCTTCAGTAGGTAATGAGGGCTCACAGGAGAACAGCAGCACCAATTGGAGCTGTCTGACAAAGCCAGCTGGTGACTGTTTCTCTGGACTTGCTGTGATTTGCTTTCCTTTTCCCCTCCAAATAGCTAATACTTTTGGGGAAGTTTTTAGGCTTAGAGGCTTTTGTGGTTTATTTTGTTTTAGTGTTACAATGTATTTAGCAGGAAGGTTTCCCAGCATGAACTTGTCAGTTCTGATGCCAAGATACCAAAAAGGTTAGATACCCTAACTCATTAGATGCATTAACAAGCGAACTTACTTAGGTCACTAGATTCGGAGACAGCATTAGGGTTGATATTCAGAGAGCAAGAAGTGACTTGTAATGAGTTGCAAACTCTGATCAGACTCTCCAGTATTCACAACACTGTGTTTACTGTGGAAAAACACGGCAACCTTAATTGCTTTTCCTGTTACGAAGTCTTTGCTCTCGTTGCAGCATCCAGTTTGTGAAGTGCCAGTGTAGACATCCTGGGAGTGCTGTGGCTGGAAAACAGTTTGTGTGTGTGATAGCTTCAGGACATCTCAGAACTTTGATTGGTTTTATGCATCGGCTCCTCTGTAGTCCTTTGCTTTGTGCCTCTTCAAAACTGTGTCAAAGGCAGATGTGCATCTGTCCCTCTTTAGTATACTGCTATTGCTATAGGTGAAGCGCATTTGACAGCTCTGGATCTCTCTTGTCTGGACATAAACATACATACTTTAGTGATTCAGCTTGTACTGCTGTTTCAAGAAGACTTCATGTGTGATGACTTTTCCATGGTGATGTGTTGTGTGTTTGCCTTTGGGAAAAGCAGGAAGAGGAAAGTGGTTGCTAATGCTTTCAGATAGCCAATTGCAACAGAGTGAAGTCTTGTGCTGTGTGCTAAGGACATGGCTGCAATTACCTCAGTCTCTGGTCATCCTAGGGACGAGCCTTTGAATAAAAAGCCATCCACTAGAGGTCAGTGGTGTACCGTTGTATGTACAAACTGGTCTGGTTTCTGCCTTAATGTATAAGTATCAGGGAACACTCTCTTCCTTTTCCCACACTTTTGTGGCAATCTAATAGCCTAGGGGAATACAAAGAGGGTTTAGCATTTAGAAGACTTAAAATTCATTTGTGAAACAAAACAACCAAAATGTCAATAAGTATATTGTCAAAAGGTGCCAAAGAACAGCATTTCCTGGGAAGGAAAGCCAAAATTAAAGTAAAGCACATATTCCCAATAACTATACTGATTTAAATAAATAGCTAACATGAAGATTGGTGATATTAAGAGGGAGATTTTTGTTGAGGAATAAACAAAAATCCAGCCTTAAGTTGCAAAAGATAAAGATGGTGGTTTTGCTGATCAATTAAGAAGTGTTATCAGTGCACAGTGTAGTGTGTAATGGCTTATGACAGAGAAGGAGAAATGACAGGATGGTTATCACTGGCAGAGAAGGAAAGATATGGAACAGGAGACAGGTGCTACAAACTTCTGTGAGAGCTTGAGGAATTAAAATAAAAGCTTGGTCTCTTAGTCTATGCCTCTAGGTTTTTTGAATCGAGGGTTACCAATCATGTACTGATACTGTGGAGTACCAGGGAGGATGAGACAAATGTTGTGTTGCATAGATGCTGAATAATAACTTGACCCCCTTCTTCAAAGAAGGAAATAATTCTGTTGTGGTCTCTTCAACCTTAAGTTTGTTTGGTTGGGTTTTCTTGGGTTTTGGTGTGGGTTTTTTTTAAGCAGTATATATATCCTGTGAACAAGAGTATGCTGGATTTGGGCAAGAGCAACTGGAAAATGGACTTCTGACAAATGAATAGTTAAGACTTGAATTATTGGCTCCTTATCTTGCCTCACAAGGTGTGAGGTAGCCTTGTGAGGAGTTTAGATACTCTAGTTTAGATGCACCATTTCTTTACAGATGAAGCACTGGCACCTTTAGTGTGCTAGAAACCTTTAGTGTGCTAGAAACCTTAAGTGTTGGGTGAAGTTTCTGCCTAGCAAGCTGTGGTGTATATACCCTGTGACCTTGGGAAATGGAGCTGAATATTCCTTCTTCTTATTCCTTGCCATGCAAATTGCTTAAGAGGTAGAAGTCTGTGCTTTTCAGCCATTCATTTGCTGTGTCAGTAAGAAACTAAATGGGGAATTCCTCCAGACACTTGATGGATTTCCTGCTGATTTCTGTGGCTTTGCCTAGGGAGGGGTGTGTGCTTGAGCACATTTTATTAATATTCTTTTTCTACCTTGAAGTGCTCTTAAACAAAACTTATGAAAAGGAATTTATGACTACTTTAGCTTTGGGTAGGAAAGGTCTAGGTTTTTGACTCTATACCCGTATTTGAGAAAAGAGGCAGAAGGATATTTATGGAACTCGTCATCACTTTTAGACTGCATAAATTGGTGAAAATAATTTTAGTGCCAAGTCTAAGGGACTTCAGGGAAGCAAACAGGACAGACCTGAGCAGTGTATAAAAAGCATATGACTCTTGGCTTGGTTTTCCAGTTAAGAATTAATTGATCCTTTTCAAAGCTCTTGTCCAATCTAAACGAAATGCAATGTCTAATGGTTTACTGAGGTGTGCTCTGCCTAAAAGAGTAAAAATTCATTGTCCATGATCATCCACAACAAAAATAAAGAGGAAGTATTAGAAGTTGCAGTACGGAAATGATTAGTTGGAGTTAATTGCTGAAGAGATTCATTGAAGAGGAGAAAGTTACTGCTGGTACGAGTTAGCACTGTGTGTGTGCATGCATGTGGATATTTGGTGGTGATAGTTTTGTTCTTTCCAATCTGGAATATAGGTGTATATTCTGGTTTGTAAGGTGTACTTCAACAGAACGTTAAACAGGGCCTCTGTTGATATCATACCTGCTCCCAAGTTATTTGAAATGCTTTGATTTTAATGTACAAAGTCCCTAGTGATCTGAAGGTATGTGATTTTTAGTGGGGCTAAAGGTTAGATGCCCTAACTCATTAGATGTGTTAACAAGTGAACTTGAACTTGCTCGGAGGTTAACTTATTGCTGCAAAGCTATTTTGTTTGCTGGGAAACAAATGTTCTCTTTTCTGATACTTGGTGTGGGAGAAAGGACATCAGAATGACTTGCAGAGCTGCGGGTGTTTATAACCTCTTAATAAAGCCATGATAAAACTAGTAGAGCCTGTATTTGCTCCATTTTCTTGGATACAGCACAACAACATGGATGCTGAAGTAAAATTCTGATTCTTTGGAATTTATTGGTAGATACAGTGAGCCAGTTCAAGCTAAAGATCTAAGGGCTCAGTGAATCTTGGCTGAGGTGTGACTTGCTTTTATATAGTTAAGTAGGAACTGGATTGCCTTTAAATAAATCCCAGCAAACTTTCATCCTCGACTTCAGAATACTATGGTCTAAATTCTCATTCTGAACTATATTCTCTTGGGGTGGAAAACAGGTACTTCCAATGTAAGACAAGATGGATTGCCTACTTGGATGTCTAAAAAAGATCAGACAAATGCACCTGAAACAGTTGTTCCTTCTCTAAAAGGGACCTGAAGATGATTGTCTCAGGTGTGCATTTTGTCAGAGTAGGTGAGGTGAATTGCACTCATTTTGTTTAGGACAGTCTGGAGGAGGAAGATTAATATTTTTATTTGATCTATGTCAACAATACTTGTTGAGAGGAAAGATTTCTAAATAAAAGGATGGTTTGACAAAGTGTGAGTGCATTATTACACATTGCTCAGCAGATGGTCTGAAAGGTGTAGAGAGAAAAAGAGGCAGTGTGATCTAAGTCCTCTCCCTTCTCAATTCACTTAAATGCTGCTTGAAAAGTGTAGACAACACCTCCCACAGCTTCATAAAGCAACTGAGATCTGGGATCCAGTTAGGATCACTGTCTGTGTGTTTAGGACTGCTGGTGGCTGCAGTGGTGTCATTGGCAGGGGATGAGAAAGGTCTGCCCCAGGGCGTAAGTGAAGGAGCTGGACTGGAGAAGTAGCCTGGGGCTGATGTTTTCCTGACCCTGGGACTGGGTACCTGTCCTGCTTCATAAGAACAGTG
This sequence comes from Lepidothrix coronata, assembly GCF_001604755.1. Classification (NCBI taxonomy): domain Eukaryota; kingdom Metazoa; phylum Chordata; class Aves; order Passeriformes; family Pipridae; genus Lepidothrix; species Lepidothrix coronata. The sequence continues at coordinate 445,447 of NW_016690374.1, forward strand.
TCTGTCTCTGGCTGCTGTAGATTGTGACAAACATGTATCTCCTCTGAGGTCTCTAGGTACAAAAGTAAATTCAGTGTTACTGTCTGGACACTTGGAGGGGACTGGGCAGGTGTATTAAGGTCTGAGGTGTGACTGGGAGTGGAGATTATCTGGGCTGATATAATTAAGTTCTGCCCATTTAATGTGTTCTGTAAAGCCCCTAAAGAAGACTGTCATGTGTGCTTCAGTGCCATGGTCACTTAAGAAACACATGATGGATCACTGGTTATTTCTATATTCAGTTATGGTTTGTATAGAAAAAAAATACACTTGCACTACACAGTTTTTTTAATCACTACAACTTTTCTACCCTCTAACTGAGTGGCAAGGGCAGTTTATTTATCGTGTAAAAAGGCATCCAAAAAGAAGCCAATGCTTCAAAACTAGGTTGGTAGGGAGAATAAAGGGGTTTTTTTCCCTGCCGCTATTCATTAGTTCAATTTTCTCCTGTATTCAGGATGAGCAGTTTTTGCTGAATAATAACCAAAGGCTCCGAGGAATTCTGGCTTGAGGTAACTGAACAGATTTAAGCATGATAATGGCTACAGCAAAGACCTTTAGGTTGATTGCAATCAGACAGTTTAATCCCACTTAATTTCTGTGGAAATTGTTCCTCTAAGTGACTTATAATGGTTTTGAAAAAATGACTTGCTTGCTCTGGATGTTTGAGGGCTTCAGACTGTAGAGACTTTTACTGAGAAGGTAAAAGCAGTGTGTGTAAAAGTGAAGGTAAAAGCCCTAGTAGTGGTGTGTACTCAAACATTCATTTCAAGCTTTGGCCACTCAATTTAAGAAGTACTTGAATTTTTGGACATTTGCTCTGTTAGTTACATATTAAAAATCCCCTTGTAGTGATACAGGTTTTTTAGGAAGGACTCCTGACTGCATGGAATGTATTTATTTATTTCTATACAGTTAAAGAGCTGTTCCTACAAAGAGGCAATCCTGCATCTAGGAGTAGATCTTAGAGCTGCCTCTACTCGAAGAGAAGGAAAAGAAAACCTTATAAAAGGGGGAGCAAAGAGAAGCCACTGAAATTAACCTTTATATTTTTGAGTATGAATATATGCAGTGGCATTGCAAATAGCATAGTACTACTGGTTTGTTAAGAAGCTTTTTAAAAAATTAATGGTGGCTTAACAATTATAAAGTATTGAAATGTGTCTATGTTGTTTCTGTCAGCAAACAAATGAAAGAGTTGGAGAAGTCGGGAGTCCTGAAAGGATCTTCTAGTGCGGAACAGCAGTTTGCTCTCATTAGCGTTTGTACAGACCTGAAGGCAGCAGTAGAGGGTGCTACTTTCATTCAGGTAAGCAAAGATTTGCCAACTTCTAGCAAGCAGTTCAGAAAGATGATCAAAAGCTGTGCTATGTTCTTTCTAACCTTTATCCTGACATGGGAGATCATGCCTCTTTGCAGGATTTCCTACTCGAGACTTCTTGCAAGTTTCTTCTGAGTTATGCTGGGAGAGGCTGGCAATTAAGCTGAGAGGGAATTGCTGCTCTCCATGTATAAAAGACATTGTACCTGTTAGAAAGATGAATGTAAGATGCAGTTGGGCAGGAGATTCTTGGGGGAGAAATTATCTCTTAGGGAACACCACACATTCTAGAGCTGAAACTAAAAGATATTTCTTCCTGTCCTGGTACCTAGTGAAGGCAGGGAATATGACTGTCTGTGCTGACTTCTATTCTGACTGTGAAGGGAGTGCTGTAGCTAAACACAGGTATCTCAGTGTTAGAGTATTAAAAACAGGGTAGATATATAAGTTTGGAATGTGTGCTGCTAAGTAAAATTGGAATGGGAAACAAGCTGAAGTACTAGACCTGATAGTTTGTGGCTGCTTACCTATTAATATGCTCACTGGATTGGGCATAGTTTTGGGGATAAGTGAATCTGAGACCATTTCTGGGATAAAGTATGAATCAGTTTTCATTAGGATTGGCATCTTCTACCCTGCATCTTCTACCCTAGTATAGTTCCAGTGTCATACCATTAGCTGTCCCTACATGTATATGTGCTGCACCCCAGAGTTTACAAATTACATTCTTTCAGTAAATCCCATCGTCTGTTTAGCTCCAACACAACCCTAATATCAAATCAAACTGAAAGGGGATAGACTTCCAGACCTTCTCTTCCTCACAATTTAATGAGGTGGAGGGGAGAGAATGGGAGACAGGGCAAAGCTTCACATGGAAGTCAAGGTGTGAATGTACTCTAGATTTTTACAGTAGTATACTGTTTTGTGTTCACTTCCTTTTCTCTATATCATGAAACTATATACTGTTACCCCAGTATCTTACTCTTTCATCACTAATGAGCTCAGAACTTGTCAATTCGTATTGTTGTATTCACGTATGTATTGCCTATTTCTACTGAGTTTAATCTGCAAATTTATTGTCTCAGTTCTGTAAAGTCCTTCTGCAAATGTTTATGGTTGTAATAATGATGGCCAACCTAAATTTTATGAGCTAACTTTCAAGTCATTTATGAATGGATAAGGGCACAGATATTTGTGAAACAGCACTGCCCAGCATATTCCAGTGAGTAAGAACTGACTGTTCTTCCTATCCTCTGCTTACTCTCTCTGTACAAGTTACTGTCCATTAAAGGATCTTTTGTCTCACATGTGACCAGTTAACTTCATTGAAAGCTTTTAGTATTTTTTATTGTAATACTTCTGGGTGTTCACACGAACGGCATCAGCTACATGATACCTGTGGTTGTTGCTTCCTTCAAAAATTCTGCTAGATCTGTGAGTTGGGACTTCCCTCCATATTGTTGCTCTTTTCTTCTCTAATATTTCTTCTCTTTGATTCTGCTTCTAATTTATGTTATACTCATTTGGTGCTACCTTTTTCTCTTAACTTGCTTGATAAAGACATAAGGCTTACAGGCCTACTGGTGAGATCTTTCCTGAAGTTCCCTTGGAGGTTGCATCATGATTGCCACTCTTCTCTTTGGTACCAAAATACTGTACATTCAATTTTGTTTCAAGCGAGTGGTTGTATATCATTGTTACTATGTTGGGGATTTCAACCATATCAAAACATGCCCCAGTACCTTAGTTCTGGTTCCACCCTCCTCTATTCTATACCTTCAAATTCTTTCAATTTCAGAGAGACCCGGGGACTCTGCAAGAGTTAAGGCTTCAGTTTTCTACAAGGATTAGAATGGAAAACAGAACAGTTGCAAAGAAATCACTGTTCTGTGTGTATTTTCCAGATGATCCTTCTGTGCTGTCATCTTTTGGTCCTATTCATTCCTCTCTGTGCATTTTGAAGAAGGAAGAGAAAACATTTTCTTAAGTTATTTTATCTGTAAGGGGGTTCCTTATTTTCACAAATTAACAATCCTATGTGGCCATGTCCATTTGAGTACCACATCAACTTTGGGAAGGCTGCCTTTCTGGTTTCCAGTACTCATATAGTTCTTCTCATTTTCTTTTGCTCTTTCAAGCATTACTTACTACCTGGTTTATCTGTCTGGCATCTTTACTTTCTCTGTATGCTACCTGTAAGGATCTGATACTTCTTAATGCTAATTTTGCATCTCTTTAGCATCGTTACTTCTTTTTACCATCTTCTTTTGAAGTTGAACACAGATGTGGTGGAGTTCTTGGATCTTATTGCTCCAACAGAAATGTTTAGTCCAATGCCATTGGTCCTGTTAGAGAAGGTCTTTGGCAGTCGTATTTTTGAAAATGCCACTTCAGATTAAATCAAGGGCAGCATCCCTTCTCACCACCATCAGTTGATCTATGAAATGGGCATCGAACAAATGTTGCAAAATCAAAGTAATTTTGAGTTGGAAAGAACCAGTGGAAGTCATCTGGCCCAACCCTCTCACATCATCTTGCTCAGGATTTGTGCAGTTGAGTTTTGGATAAACACTTCTGGTCTCTTTGGGTAACTTGCTACAATGCTAATTACCCTCATTGTGCAACTTCTTTCCCAATATCAAATTGGAATTTTTCTTCTTGCAACTTCAGTCTCTTGCCTCTTGTCCTACCACACGGACCTCAGAGAGTCTGTGTGTTCCCTTCAGGTAGCTGAAGACAGCAGTGCTGTGTTGATAGTCTCTGAACAGTAACATTGTACCTCGAGCTGTTTGGTACTATTTTATGTTCCCTTAGCCCTCTTGATGTCTCCTAACATGTAGTTGTTATGTATATAAATAAAAATAAACTAAATTGCTGCAGTATGCCCATGGATAACAAATCGTACGTGTGCAACATGGTTGGCGCTATTTATGTCAGCTCATCAAACCATAGCATTAAATTTTAGTTTGATTCAAAGTGTTAACTAATACACAGTGGAAGTGGGCAGGCAACTTATTTGAACTAGTCTTCAATATTCTCTTGAAAGGAGGGTGGTGGAATAGAATGAAAGAATCTTAATCCTAGGCTCACGGCCTTATTTCAGCGACAAGCAGACTACTTTCTGGCTGAACCATATTAAACTCCAGAAACATTGCCTAGCACAGCTTTGAACCTGGAAGGACAAAATGTATTAATAGTAACTTATGAATGCAAGTGTTCTGACTTTGGTTACTTAAAAAATAACATACTGGTTGCATTATGTTAGTTGAATATAGAAGACTGAATTTTCTTGCTTAGTGGTATAACTTACTGATTAACTTGTTAGAAAACTTCCATGAGAACTGCATTTCTTTACCCTGGATTTTGGATGGTTAAATCTTAACTTCTTTTCAGATTTTGGCCTTTCTAGAGTAAGTCTACTTCAAGCTTTAAAAATTTTCTTGGATGTTTGCACTCCATGAATAAATTCTTCAGACAGTTGCCTTCTTTGTAATTTTCATGGGACATAACACAGATGGGATGATGAAGTAAAAAGTGGAACTTCTTAAATTCTATTAGTGAAGATATAAAAGTGAAAAAGGTGCAAGAAATTATTAGAAGGACTGAGTAAGAAGAAAATTTGTAACTGTAATGTCATGAACCTTTAAAAACAAAGTGTGCCTCAATGCATGTTTTTATATATTCCCTCTCTTGACATTTTCATGAAGTAACTTGTCTTGAGTAGTGTGCTTTGCATCAACTTCAGAAGGAAGTTAGTCCATATTTTGCTCTCAACCTGAGTATTCACACAGTTTCAGAACTTTTCTGTGCTACTTAAAGTGCATGACGTGCAGTATTTAGGTGAATGTACACTGCAAGCTCTTGTATCACTAGAAGCTTTAATTCTGAAGTAAGTTTTCCATTAGCTGAAAACTCCATGAGACAAATTAATGGATATGTTTGTACTATAATGTCCCTGGCACGGGACTATCATCGGTGAGGTAAATGTTTCTTAATATCGTTCTCTTGGCTTTCCTGCATAAATATGTGATGACTTTTGCCTTTTGTTCTTGTGTGACTACTGGGTACTGAGCATCTTACTATGTCTTTCTTTATTAAAACCACCTTTAAGGGCATGTGTGTCTATTTTCTAAATAATATAAACTGAATAGAAGTCAGTGTATGATCTCTTACTGCAGCGCTAGTAAAACAAAACCAGTTAAATGGAACAGTTTACTAACTGAATAATAAAGTTTACTGGCTCTCAGAGGAAGATAAGGTGACTAACTATTGGTGAGATCTTACTCTTGACATCTGAGCTGCAGTGTGTTCTGATGAGTTGTGAGGGTTGGTCAGGCTAGTTGAAGATGGACATAGGAGGTGGCTGAGATGTGCACTCTAAACCCATCAGTTGTGCTGTGGCATGGGACCGAGCAGACTGGGCAAGGGAATTAAATTAAACTTTTAACTTATACCTTGTGTTCTTGAGGTATTTATCCTTTTTGCTTTTAAAAGAACTCTGCCTAAAAGCCTTTGAACAGTATCTTTATCTCCTGCCCCCCCCCCCCTTTAAAAGGAGAGGGGTGCGTGTGTGTGGGATGGTTGTATCCCATTACACCTGCAGGCTCTCTTGAGCTGGTGATAACAACACTAATATAGATCTTCAACCTGGTATCTTTTAGGTATTGGAGGCTCGTTTATCTCTCCCAGTTAGACATATTTAGAAAAACAGTGTTAACAGCTTTCAAAAAGCCTGGTGGTGCCTCAGAATGCAAAACCACCATTGACTTTGGAGCTTTGACAGTAGGTGTCTCATGTCTCTGGTCATAAAAATTAGTTTTTCACTGTCTGGTACCAATTTCTACCCCTAGCTTTTGTTTTGCTTTCCTGATGGCTTTTCAAGAACCCCTTTACTTCTGGGAATAAGGAATTAGCTCCAGACAGTGGGTGAAGATGTCTTCAGCTGCCCTGAGCTAGTAGGCTAGAAGACCATACCAGTTTGGAAGCTGTGTTAGTGTTTCTACCTCTGTAGAAACAAAACTGCTGGAAGGCAGAGTGTGCAAGCATTGCAGTAACATGGCTTCTTCTGGATTGAGCCTTAGACAGACAAACATGGGTCTGTTTACTTTCAGCTGGGTAAATATAACCTTAGGCCTGACTTTACCCTACTTATCTTAACCGCTGGCCTGAGGCACCAGAAGTTGTGTTTTGGCTTCTGAGGGAACAGGTTTTAAGCATGTGACCTGACTTGCTGTCTCTGTAGATGTTTTGAGAAAACTCTTCCCCATTTTAGGGTTTGAAACCATCTGATCTCAAGAACTTGCTGTAAAACATTTTATCAAGTCAGTGTTTGATATGAGCTGAAGGATGCTTAGCTAAAGAGCTTGCCAGTGTCACTGCAGTGGTGCTGCTGCTGAATGGACTTATGTCCTTCCAAACTTTCTAACATTCATTCCCCATCTATTCTCTGCATGTAACAGCTGATGTTGTCTGCCATTGCAGTCTTGAATATGGTTTTGGTCGCCATTTCAGGAGGTTGTCATTGCCAAAACTGTCATTCTGCCTAACAGAATGCCAGTGCTCCCTGGTCTCTTTTCTGGGGCTGTATTGTGTTTCCATTGCCTTTCTTAGATCACTTTCCCTGTTTTTCAGGGTGGATGGGATCAGGGTAGAAGAAAACAGAGAAGATCTAGTTCTTTGAGATGTGGGGAGGACATGTCAGTCAACAAAGAGCAGTAAGATCTCAAAGAGGTTGAGGGAGCAAAAAGGATCTTCATCTGTCTGTCTGTCTTTTAAAAGTTTTGTAGGACATGAGAACATCATGGAAAATGGTGGATCTCTTCATGCCGTGATACTAACACGAGGTGAAGCAAAATGTCTTCATTTGTTGTATTTGTTTTAAACAAACAAACAAACAAAAACAGCCAAAAAGCCACCCACTTCCCCCAAACCCTCCCAAATCTGTGAGTTTGATTTTAGAAAATGTAGTTCTGAAAACTAGTACTTCCTCAAATCCTGTTTTGTGTTTTCCGGTAAAGGTTGAACAGACACTTGTAATTCAGTCATTTATTCTGCACGGTATAAAATGGCAGTAACTTGATATTTTTATTGCTCATGTTCTTTAACAGAGTATGTTTCTGAACTGCAGGAAAGTACCAAATGTTTCTATCCAAATGCCGGATTTCACCTCACCTAAATGTTGTTTACTTGTGCAGTATCATGTGGTAGACAGTCTTTCATGTCACTCAAGAGGTAGTGATTTAAGAAGCATCAGATTTCACACTGGTATGAGCTCATATATTCAAGACAAATAAGAAGTTATCACTTCAGATCTGAAGTGATTTATAGCCCTAATTTTTTTTTTAATTAGATTAGCCTGAAATTGCTGGTGCTTTAACTAGTGCCTTTACAACTGCTCCATAATAAGCTTACTCATCTACTGTTCTTTTAGTTGCTGGGTTCGAATTCTGTTAAAGCTTTCCTGAATATGAACTTAACTGTGTTCTAAAAGCCAGGCACTTGTAGATTTGCTGTAAGACATTTTTATAATTACATTTTGAATGGAAATTTAAAGAAGTTTAAATGCTATAAATAAGAGTTAAACTTGAATGGGGTCTGTGTGTCCCCGCCAGCCCCCAGTGCTCTGTTCCTCAGTAGAACAGTGTATGAGAAAACCCTTTATCAGAAGATTCACCTTTACTTTTGCTGCCATACTGGCTACTGAGTTACGCAAAATCAGGCTGGAAGGGACTGTAGAGGTTACTTAGGCCAACCCTGGGCCAAAGTCAGGCAGGATCAGTCATGCCTAGACAACTGTGTGTCAAAACTGTGTTAACCTGTTCTTAAAATCCTCTTGTGGTGTGATTCCTTCTCCTCCCATGTTAAGCATTTTACTTCAGTGCCTACATAACCCATAGAAGATCTGTAACTGAAGCCCCAGGATGTGAAACCCGCATACCTTTATTTTATTAATATTTTTTATAATTGTGTCACATGGTGATAATGTGGCCCTGTCATTCCTAATAAATGGCCAGTCTGCTTTTCAGTTAAAGGTGCTGCTCTCCTTATCATACTTTCTTACCTTTGGCTTACAGGAAGGGATTATTAAGATAGTTCAGTTTCAGAGTAAAAGTCTTGGTTGCCAAGGCTGTGTGGCTTGTTTTTGGCTAACCAGAGTTGGTTTACATCTAAGGAGTCTTTTGTTGCCTAAGATATTTTTGTTAATGATCTGGTATTTGGACATGTGCTTGGAACCATCTTGGAGGAAGTTGTGTACCCACTTAAGTGGAATGAGTATCTCTAAAGGGGGAAAGGGGCAGACAGCCTGATGAGCTTCTGTTCTCTTGTGTGCATTCCACTGGATTTGGTTTCTGGATCACCTCCAAGGGTTTCAGAGTTTTTGTGGTGGTTCATTTTGGTTTGTTTTTTTTTCTCCTTCCTCATTTTAACTGATCAAAATGCTGACACTGCAGTGAAAGGTGTGGTAGCCTCTGGACTTCCTTCAATAACAGCTGTGTGTATGTGTCTCATCCCAAACCCATGCAGTGGTGAACACGAGTGTGTGTGTCTCCTGGACAGCTGCTGTCCCTGCTTTTAACCTGAGATGAGGGTAACAACACTTTATAAAAGGAGACTAAAATAAATATGTTTTCCCATCACCATCTTTGCAGTTTGAAATAACGAATTTTTATTTGTCATCTTGTCTTAATTAATGTTTTGGTATACTGTTAGATCCACATACTATCCGTCTTTAAAGTGCTTCAGTTTAAAACTATTTTTGAGAGGAGCATGACGGAAAATTCCAAAATACTTGAAGTAAAATATTTGCATTTGAAATGTGTAATGATTTACCAAACCTATTCAACGTATGAAAAAATTAGATATTTGAGCTAAGTTGTAATGCTTAACAATAATATCAGAAGAAAAATTGATATTCTGATTTAATAATTTATTCTGATATTAAAAGTATGGTTTTATATGTCTGCTTGTTTCAGTAGCTGAACTCCAAAACTCTGCAGTCAAAATGTCACATTTTTTGATTGCAGGTGGCGTAGTTCCCCAGGTCTGTGTGTGTGACTTATTTGTTGAGTAGAGTTCACTTCAGTGTCTGACATGGAAAACAAAAGAAAAAAGCTCCAGTTTCCTTAATAGAAGGTGCATGGAATGGAAATACACACCTAAACTCTGCAGGAGCAGACATGTCAGTATAAAAGCCTAAATAGAAATAATAATAATACTAATAATTAGGACTTAAATAGTAGTGAGCACTTTAAACACTATTTGGCTTAAAATATAATTTGACTTTGATGTGAATTGAATAAAGTGGTGGTAATGACAGAAACACAGCAGTCTGTATGCAAGAGGGAACAAATAAATGCAATCTTGTAACCTCAACTTTGCCAGTAATATTAGGAGAAACAGAACTGGTTGTAAAATTGCAGGGTTTAGTTTGCAGAGAGTTTATTGTAGCATATGTACTTCTTCCAACTAGGCTTTTACAAGAATGTTATTATTATTATTGTTATTGTTTAGATGTGTTAAAATTCTGTGGAATAGTTGTATTTGATTGTACAGTTCCTATCTCTACATAGTAATAGTGATTTGAAACCTGTATTTCATTTATTTAAATTTGCAGGTCTCCTCTTCAGGTATTTTTAATGTCTATCTTAAATTCAGGTTATCTCTATAAACAGGTCTCAGGTTTTTGTAGGTTTATGTTAATCAGGCTTTGTTTTAGAAATACAAATTCTGAAGTGATTCATTCAACTGAAAATAAAACAATTATGCCTGTCTTTTTTGAAGTTCTTTTCTAGTGGATTATAACTATAGAAGATAATGGAAGTATTTGTAGAAATGTATTTGGCACCAAAACTTTCAGAAAAGCTGCTTTTCTGAGATGCAGAACTCTTTGTCTCTTAATCCTGTGAAGATCTTTATATTCCTACAAAAAGCTGGATATTATGCGGTTCCTGTTGCAGGAGTGCTGACAGTCTGTGTCGAGCTTGTGAGATAGTTCGGTGCTTTGAAAACTGCTGCTACATCCTCATTCTATGAGAAGAGAGAATTGCTGTCACTTGACTCTGGGAACTGATCTACAGAAGTGCCTCGAAATTGTCAGCTAAATCACAGCACTGAAAAGCTGAGGCTGCTTAAAATGCTGTAAGTTATATGTGTATAAGTAGATGAACAGAGCCAGGGCTTCTGGCACATTTGGAGATCCTCACTTAGCTGCAGAAGGTGAAGAGCATCCTATTGCAATCAGACTGATTATGACTTTTAAGCAGTTTACCTACTACTTGAAACCCTGTTGAATTTATTGGGAAGAGGGAAGTCGCAGAACTCTTGAAAATAATTTTCTACCTCAGTTATGGTTAGGGGAAGGCTACAGAATGCTCTTGCATGGCAGTGAAGTGCAGCTTTTGGGGCTTAGGTGGTGCAAGGCGAAGATAAGAGGGGAGCAACTGCCTAGGGTGTTTGTTCCATGCTGAGAGCTAGCATGGAGAGAGCTCTGCCCTGATTAGATTGAGGGAGTTGCTTGAGCACTTATGGGTCAGGATTAACAGGACCACCACCAAGATATTGTGGTAGATCAGGAAGAAAAGGCCTTCTTCGGACAACTGGAAGAAGTCTCACATTCACAGACCCATGTTTTCATGGTGGGGCATCAACCACATCAATATCTGTTGGTGCGACAGCACAGGAGAACACAAAGAATTCGGGAGGATTCTGGAATGCATTCATGTGACTTCTAACACAGGTGATTGAGGAACAGAAGAGAGGATATGTTGTGCTGGATCTCATACTTACAAACAATGAAGAGCTGGTTGGAGATGTGAAGGTCAGGGGGAAGTCTTGCCTATAGTGACCATGAGATGGTAAAGTTGAGGATCCTTAGAGGAAAAGCAAGACAAAAACTGGGATCACAACTCTTGACTTCAGGGGAGACAACTTTGGCCTACTCAGGCCAAGATCTGGTTGGAAGAATCCTATGGTGTGGGATAGAGTCCTAAAATGGAGAGGAGTCTAGGAGAGCTCAAGATAGATCAATCTTCACTTGTGGGAATTTATATTATCATAAATCTTCTTATTAAGATTGCCAGGGAAGAAATGCTTTCTTGATTATATTTTGAATTTGCAGCAGCCAGAATCTAGTAAGGAGGTAGGAACTTGTCATTGTGCAACTGTGGCTCAGACTTCTTTATTCAGCAATTCCTTATGCAGGTGACTACCATCAGACTCCATACTCACTATTGAGAGGGCCCCAAGTGCTCCCTGTGACAAGATCTCCAGATGATCTAACAGAAAGTGACTTGCTTGTTGCTGAATGGTTGCTAATGTTTGACCTTCTGCATGCTAGTTTAAATATTTGACTTTCATCTTATATTGCCATGTTTGTGTAGACAATACCACTTATTTTAGTACCATACCACCGTATTGCAGTGCTTTGCTTGAGGCCATGCTTTGCTTCTTTTGCCTCCCAGTACTAATTAATAGCTTGGCAGCGATTCTTATTGCTAGTGTAAGGAAAAGGAATTTTGCAATATAGTGTTTTGGGTAGTGTTTTCCCAGAAAGTACAGGTGAGTTGCTGCCTTGGCACATTTGAGAATGGATGGGAAGAACCTGAGTAGATGCCAGCATTTAAATATAGATAAATGAAGTTGTGCACTTAGATGAGTGTGGGTGCATGTGGAGCACAGATGGTGGATAGCATGGTGAGAAAGTCTTATACAAAAACAGAGAGACACTGGATTTAAAGAGATAAAATTCCCTAGCTTTTCATGTACAGGCATTCCAGGGGTTGTGTCATATGAGTGCAACTTTTTAATTAGGGGCAACTAGACCTCAATCACCTTTATCAGGGTATTATCGTTAGCTAGGGGAGTGAGTCTAGTATGTGTTGATCTTTGTGTAGCTCTTTAAGAGTTCATATACTGGTGAAGTAGCTGCTATGTGTTCTCTGAATTCTCTGTATTTGAATAGTGTAATGCCTGTTACCTTTAACCTTTAAGCCTTTAATTCAGTACAACTCTTCCAGGAAGTGGGTTTTAAAAATTAGCAACTGTCATGTTTTGATTAGGCTGTTAAGAGATGTCTAATAAAGTTTAAATTGGAAGTCAGATTAGTAGCAACCTTGTTTAAGTGATCGGGCCTTGGAATAAAGGTTCACTGCAAGCAAGAAGTATGATCTTCCCTAAGAAAAGGGCACAGAAATATACAATGTCACTTGAAATGTGTAGAGGTGCATGTAACCTTTTTGCACTGATTGTTTGAGGGAGACTGTGGCAGCTTTAAAACTGTATCTTACCTGCTCTCTGTTTGATCTTTTCTTTCTCAGGGTAAACAGAGTAGCTTCAGACCTCTCCAGGCTCCATAACTGATATCAAGTGAGGTTCCTATTTAATGGATTGTTTAGAGTTTAATTTTCCCCCTGTTCTTTAGGGAATTGGTGTCTCTGAGAAAATAATTGCATGCTTGAGAACAGAAACTTTATTGCAGTGGTCCAACAACCTGAAAACAATTGTGACACTATACGAGAAACTTCAAGCAAATGGCCCATTCAGAAACCTTACGTAACCATGGCAGGTTTGAGTTTCCAGCAGATTTGAGTTTGCCTTTTTGATTATCATCTGATGTGAGAGCAGGCTTAGAGTTTCAAGTTCGCAAACCTATTCAGAGCAGCTCTTTTATTAGCTTGAACAGTATCTGCAGAGTTCTTGTCATCTTTGGCTTTGCTAAAAGAAACCATTTAAACCTAACCAACAAGCAGGGATTCTGGAACTATGAGCAGAGTATCATTTTGTTTTGATAAGGCCATCTAATACTTTGGGCTCTATCTGAAGTTCTTAAATGACCCTGTTTATCTCTTCTGCATCATGGAACCTTTAGTACTGTTCCATGAAACGTATTTTTTAAGACTTCAAATTACTTTTAACCCATTCACTCAATTAAAAACTCTGGCTCTGGGCATTCCTGCCACTGAGGCTGTGAAGCTGAAGATATTAAATGTAAATTTTGGATTATGTCATGTGTGGCATTTTTCCCTACCCCCCATGTGCATTTCAGCATAACAGGAAAGACGGAATGAAGTACTGACAGGTGGGAGAAGGTTAGAGCTGGAAAAGAGCAGGTATTTTCTGTGTTTTAAGGGGAAAGCTGAGGTTTTGCAACTTTGGGATCCATTTTGGATTTTTTTTAAACCCTTCCAAAAACCCCAGAAAACAAGCTGGCTTTGTTCTTCTGTTTTCCTCTTGCAGACAGAAGTATTTTCTGTTGATTGTAGGATCCACTGTAGTTACTCTCCCATGTCCTTGCTGCTCTCAGATTAGTGGACTTCTGCATTCTCTCCTTCAGGCAGCTCCTGGAAATAATTTTGGAAATCTAGTTGCTGTAGATTGTGGCTCTTGGCTCATACATGTGAAATTTCACACAATACTGTAGAGCTGAACATGCTTGGTAGCTCTGGGAGAAGTTTTGATAGCATGCATTCTACTTCAGAAATCTTTCTCACATTAAAACTCTTAAGTATCTCCATTCATGTCAACTCTGAGAATTGTTTCAGTGCAGGTTGCAGAGATGTACCTTGGCATCTCCTGCCGTAGTTCTGTAGATTGTAAGTTTGTCTTCTTTTGAGATACACCTCTTTATTTCTATCTTGTCTGAGAGAGAACACTGACTACTATCATGTGATATTCTCTTTAAAAATAAAAAGGAGGCCCAGTCTTATTCTTCTGTACTGTGTTATCTCTGTATGTGAGTAAATGTCTACACTTCAGATAAAGTAGAATCATTTGTTTTGTGTTATATCTCCTGTGGTGTGTGGTGGTCCATCTTCTGCTGTAGAGAAACTCTTGGGCTTTCCCTTTCTTTATCAGTGGGAAGGTATTTTTGTGTTATGGCTTACTGGTATACCTAGTTTGATTAAAATAGATGGTTTGTGCTGAGTTCCTAGGTGTCAAGGTGGAATCAGTAGCATCTGGATTATATGGATATGGATACATACTATTGAACTAGATGATTTCTAATACTCATGTTTACTTTCATTCCAGGAATGCACTCCAGAAAACCTGGAACTTAAAAAGAAGATTTTTGGTCAGTTGGATCTTATTGTGGGTGACAATGTTATCTTGAGCAGCTCGACCTCTTGTCTCTTACCCAGCAAATTGTTCACTGGCCTTAAACATGTTAAGCAGTGTATTGTATCACATCCTGTAAGTATGATGGCATGTTTTTTGTTTTTGTATAGGCTGCATCCCAAACTCCTTCCTGCAGACTGAAAGATACAGAAGGGTTTTTGGAGTGTTTGTATGCAACTGTCAGTGTGCAGGGACCCAACTTTTCCAAAAAGGTGTAGTTTGTTCATTCTGTGAGCAGCAGCATTTACTAAATTGAGAGAATATATGCACGTTTCCTACTGTTGGCTCAATATGTCCTGTGTAAGCTCTTGTGCTCATACTGTTGTGTGTTTCTCAAACTACTGGCTTTCAAAGTGTTGGAATTCTGTGTTTTGAATACAAATCTCTAACATTGCCTACTTTCTTCTTGTGCTGTGGTTAGTCTTTTGTAGTATCCTTTTTCAGCTGCTTTTGAGTAACAGTAAGAATCCAAACACTGAGCTGCATGTGCTTGTCAGGTGATGATGAAAGATGGAAATGTTCGACTCTGGTTTCTTCAGATTTCTGGTGCAGAAGCAGTATACCTGAAAGAGGAATGAAGGAATGATGAAATGGAACAAATTGGACTTGGAGCTGAATTTGCATGCTTCACGACCAACTGGGACAGGGCAGTGATGCAGAAATGGCATGACTAGAGGTTGCAGCAGAACCTCAAAATTGCAAAGAGTACTTGTGAGCCTCTGTAGAGGTCTATGTAAAACTTGCAGACAGCAGTTTATCACATCTCTTCTCAGCATGGAAGAGCATTTTATCTTGATCACTGGGATTCTTACTGCTTTTGTTTTCTACTACTCAATAAGCTAATGGATTTGTTAGCCCAATGTTAATCTGGTGTTTGACCGATCAATTAAGAGGCCTGTGGTTGTGAAGGTGTACAGTATCTGGAGAAAGGTACTACTCTAGTTTCTGCAATTTGGTAACTGCATCCCTGAGTGTATAAAATAAATGTCAGTTCCATGGGCATGCTCAGGAACACAAAAATACAGCACTACTTTACTGTAGTGTCTGTACAGCTACCTGTAGCCTAATGCTGTAGTGTCAAAGCATTTGATCATCCCTTTCTGACACCCCTCCACCACCATCCTTGTACCTTGGGGTGACTGGATGGCAAAGGGAACAAAAGGATTGGTTTGTTTCTATATAAATAGGTTTTGATCCCTTTTAGTTAAAAAACAAAGTGAAACTTCAAAGTATGTATCTGTGCCTAGATTTAGCCTTTCTCCAGTTTGAAATTCAGTAGTTCCTTATGTCATATTTCCTGGACTATAACTTTCTGTAGTGCAAGAGAAGAAATAGCATTTCTTCTAGACTTCTGTATTAAGTAACTATACAATTTTATTTTTTTTTAACCAGTTCCTGGCCACCTGACTGTTTGTCAGTCTTTGATTTTATCGTACTCTGTCTTACTGTTTTCCCAAGTTGGTCTGTACCAGTTGACTTTGTTTAGTCTGAACTGCAGTCTTTATAGGAGCTACTCCTGAAACCAGGTTTTATCAGATCTGGAAAGGTAGCTAGTGTCTGCATAAGCATTTCCTAGGTTGCAGTTGTAAGGATATATGTATTTTTTCAAAGCAAACGCTCTAGAATGCCTTAAAATATCTTCATTGTTCTGAAACGGCTTTGCAGTCCAACTGAGACTATTTTCTTAGTAATCTCAGCTGTACTGAGTGTCCTGGAGAACCTGTAAGCCAGTGTACTCTTCTAGGGGCCTTTCTGCATCTGTTATATCAGGAAATATGCTTGCTTTGTAGTAGTCGATAGCTTTTGGTGGGGGTTTTTTGTTTGGTTTTGGGTGGTTTTGCCATTACTAAGATCTCAAACACAACACTAGGACTTGGTGGCTGCAGGAAGGAAGCAGCTCTGGAAGACACTGAAAACAAGTGTAGAATTTGAAAATTAATTAAAAGCTAAAGTTGTAGAGCCTCTGACACAGGTGAGGATGTTGAGATGAAATAAAATGAAGTGCCCTAAGCGCAGAAGCAGCTCATTCCTTTGCTTAACATGGTTCAGTAATTTAAAAAAAAAAAGAAATTAAATCCCATAGCACAGCTGTGTGATAGAAATGCACACAATTCTTACAATACAGAAATATGGAGCTAGAGGAGACTATGCCATTGAGTCAAGTCCCCTGTTGTACAGGAAACCCTTTAATCAAATCATCCTGAAAATGTATTAAACGCTATCTGTTAGTTTTTCTTTTAACTCCACTAGTCCTGTTAGAAGTTGTTTATGTCTTCTAATTTTTGTTCCAATCTAATTAACAGTCCATTAAAATGAATTTTTATGTATGTTGGTAGCTTTTGTGTAGCTTAATTCTTTTTGGTGTTTTCTTTGTCATATCCTTTCTTAGCTTTCATTTTCATAGACTAAGGTAACCTTCTGCTTCCTGAAATGCTTCTTATTTTTAGAAATCTTCCCCTATTCCTTATTTCATGTATGTTCTACCACTTTTAGTTTTTACTAACATCTATTATCTCACTCCTGAAAAATTGTCTTCCTGAGTCTCCTCAGTGTGCTCATGAACACACCCATATACTCCCCATGCCAAATTCATGAAATGGAATATTTCAATAAGATCATTGTCAACACTAGTCTTGGAAGAAATTTTTAATAGCTCCAGTCTCCCTCAATAATTAACTTGTCCTCTTTCTGATTGGAACTTGTGATATACTTGTGTGTTAGAAAAGCCTTCAGAGAATGTCCTGGTGCTTGTAGTGTTTTGGTCTTGCTCAGTTGCCTGACACCACACCTGTGATGGTATCCATCGCGCTGTTCTTGGCGTCAGTGGTGGCACTGCCAAAGAGACTGATGTGAGAGAGGCTATGTGAGACACAAGGCACTTTAAAGGGAATGAAGTGTGTTACATCAGTAGTTAGAGGAGATGTAACATACATCAGATTATGCATTGGTCAGACCCTACAGTAAAGGGAATCATGTAAATGCTGAGAAGAATCACAGAACCACAGAATATTCTGAGTTGGAAGGGACCCACAAGGATCATTCAAGTCCAGCTCCTAGCCCTGCGGAAGGACCATCCTTGAGAGTCACACCATGTGCCTGAGAGCACTGTGGAAATGCTTCTTGAAGTCTGTCAGACTTGGTGCTGTGACCACTTCCCTGGGGAGCCTGTTCCAGTGCCCAACCACCCTCTGGGTGAAGAACCTTTTTCTGATATCTAACGTAAACCTCCCTGACACAACTTCAGGTCATTCCCTTGGGCCCTGGTCACCAGAAAGAACGTGTAGAGAGGAAAGACTGTTTGCATGTTGCTGGGACTAAATCCCATACTTGCATTTACATGAGCATAGTAAAGAGTGGTTGACAATAAGGGAGCATGATGAAAGAATCAGTGCTTAATTACCATCCTTTAAATGTTAATGTTATTCCTAGTAGTCATTTATGATATGCTAGCTTCTTCTATTGCCTGGAAACTAGATGGAAAGCTGAGTTTAACACTTTAGGAGTAGGGCTGAAGAACTGCTACTTTGGAAAGAGCATGCAAGGCAGTGTTTCTCTCTGTAACGCTGTGACCTAAAGAGCTTTTAGCTGTTTCCAGAATCTTCTTAAAGATTTTTTGGTTTTTACTTCAAAAATACATTACACAAAGCTCTTGATTTGATGAGAAATTACATTTGGGAAAAGTCAGGGAGAGGTAATTTTTTTTTTTTAAGTACAGTGTTTGAAGGTAACCTGTTCAGCAACATTTTCAAAGTATGTTTTATGTGGTATCTGTTACTGTGTTTAGCATATATTTACAGGCTTGGGCCAGTAGCAGCTTATCTATTAAGTGTTGCATCTTACAGGTGGTGTTTAGCAATACTTTTATTATAAAGCTCCTGAATATCTAAAAGGAAATGCCTTAATTTGGAAAGACAAGTGGTGACCATATGACTTAAAACAACAAGCAGCCTGAATATTGAGAAAGCATCAGTTACTCAAGTCAATATAAAGTCTTATAGTACTGTTTGAGTGCTGTCATCTTTAGTGTAGCTCCATGAACTTTGCTGGGATTAAACAGAGTTCAAGTTAGTGCAAGATTAATTACTTTTTTTTAATTTGAATTAATGCACCAGCTTTTATTGGATTGGTGAAGTCTTTCAGGATCAGAATATCAGGCTTACTGTGTTCACTGGAAAATATTCAAGCTAGTAGCAGCTCTAAAGATCTAAAGATATTACCTTGTTCCATTAATGGTTGACATTCTTCTTTTGTGTTTCTTCTTGAGGTAAATCCACCTTACTTTGTGCCGTTGGTTGAAATTGTTCCTCATCCAGAAACAGATCCTTCTACTACAGAGAGAACATATGCCCTAATGAAGAAGATTGGTCAATCTCCTGTCAAACTAAACAGAGAAATTGAGGGGTTTGTTCTGAATCGACTACAGTATGCAGTGATAAGTGAAGCCTGGAGACTTGTGGGTGTATGTATATATTTTTTTTGTTATCTACACACACATTTGGTCAGTTTTGTAGATGTGACAAGTGAGATCTATATTTAAACTTCCTATAAATCTGTGTCATCTTTGTTAAACTGTCCCTTATGAACATGAAATATATATTTAACATATAGATTAAAATCAGTAAGAAGTGATGTCAGTTACAAATAGCAAAGACTGGCAAAAACAAAGTGATATGTGATCATAACAACTATTCTTTATCCTTCTTTCTTTTCAGAATATTGTTATTTTCAGAACAATAAAAAGAAAAATCCTAAAAGCATAGAAATCAAAATACCGATTTTTCTTTTTTGTAGGCTGTCTCGTAATTTCCTTTTATTTTTTTTAATGTTGCTGGCCTGCTGGACATTGGTTATTAAAATAATATTTGAAATGGTTTTCCCTTTGGCCTTTCAGGAATTGCACTCAGGTTCAACTGTTACTTGATACTTGTAGGTAAAGACAGATTTCTGCTTCTCCTGCCCATTCAGACTTCTAGCTGAGAATCATTTGTTTGTGTCCCTTCAGCTTTTCTCACAGTTACCTGTTCTGTGCTGAAAAGTCTGATCTTTCATCAGCAGGAGCTGAGTTATGAGTCTGTTGCTATTCTCTTGAGATGAGTTTCAACTGGGCTTAAATAGGGCTTACTTTTTTGTTGTAGAGAGTGTTTTGACTTTTCAAGCTGTTTAAAACAACCACTCACACAAATATAGGTAAAGATCTTTAAGGTAATATTATCATAAATAAAGCTACTCTTTTTCCAAAGAAGTATCTCAACATAGTTGCTGAACTGATTTTGCTTACCTGTACCTGGCTCTCGCTAGCAACATAATACAACAATATAAAGGAGGTGGTGAATAATAATAAGGAAAACAATATTGTTAGGAAGGAACTGATCTTCTGCAGATATTTATTTAAATTTTAAAAATTGCTTTCGTTATTAAACATTTAATACAAAGTCTCAAGTTTATGAAAAGAAAAACCCCTTCAGAAAGCTGTAATTATGTTGAAAGACATAGGATAGAAAGGGTAGTAACACAGGATAACAGAATACTTGGGGTTGGAAGGGACCTCTGGAGATCATCCAGTCCCACCCCCTTACTAAACAGGTTGCACAGGATCACGTCTAGGTGGTTTTGAATATCTTCAGAGGAGAGTACTCCACAGCCTGTTGCAGTGCTCCATCACCTTCAAAGGAAAGAATTTTTTCCTTCCTATTCAGATGGAACTGTCTGAGTTTGTAGTTTGTGCCTGTTGCCCCTTGTCCTGTGTGCTGGGCACCACTGAAAAGAGTCTGGTCCTATCTAAATTAACCTCTAAATTATTTTTGAAACCATAGAAATACTGATGAAAAGAAATATTTTTGAGAATAAAAATGTAAAACAACTACTACAAATTGTGGACAAGGAAGGTAAGTTCATGAGAAGAAAGGTAGCTGAACTGCAGCATTCCCTTCTTGAAAGGGAGAGATCTGACGCAGAATAAGTCATTCTAAGAACAAGGTTTTTGGACGAAGAAAGAGTAAATGAGTAATGACAGACCGTGAAAGAGAAATGGAACTTCTCTGAGGATCATAAAACTGAAATATGAAGTTGATGAAATACTAATTTAAGTGCTGTTTTACGCACTGTCTAGCAAAATACTGCAGAAATGGAAGTTAGCACATCGTAGGTCTTTTAAAAAAATCACAGAGTCTTTGGGAAATTGGGGACCAGTAAGTCTGATAACGTGTAGGCACATTGATATAATACCCTTGGTTAGCACAGATATTCAGGCAATAATGCCTCAAAAATCTAGTCGGATTCTTTCACATCTCTGAGGGCAAACTCAATTGTGGAGGCTGCTGCCATAGTAACCTAAGATGCTAAATTTGAATGGGATCACTTAGACACATTCATGTTAGACTGTGCAGAAGCAACCTCCAGTTGTCAAAAGTCTCAAAGACTGGACTGCTGGGAGCTGAGGCAGTACATATCATTGAAAGTATCAATCTGTGTTTGGTCTTCAGCTGTGGAAAGAGTGCAAGAACACTTCATGGGTTACTATTGAAAGGAGGTGTTGAATTGAGGTGAACCTTTAGTATGAACCTGTATGGATGCTTTTGTGTGGGTGGTGGTTATGTGAGTAGTGATAAAATAGGGCTTGAAGCACTGACAGATAATTAAAGTTGTTTTTGTTGTGCCTCATCGAAGTTTTCAAGTTGTTCTGTTCTTGTATAAACTTACTGCATTTCAGGCAAATGTACGTTTAAACTGTAACAGCTTTGGTGGCTGTATTTCCATTCCAGAAGCCTGAACAAATAGCAGCTGTCAAAGCTGTATAGTTTCAGCTCTGTGACTTCAGGCTGCACAATGCCTTTGATGGAAGGAGAATCACTGCAGATAGGTTAGAGCTGCAGGCCTGGGGCAGTTTGTTTTTCTACTGTTGTGCTGCCAACATAGTAATTTTTATTGCAATTCATGTTCTTTTGGTGTTTTCCACTTTCCAAATGGAGAGGAATACTTCTTGCTTCTAACTGTTAAGTCACTTTTCAGATCTTATTGTTGAAAACATCAGCCTCCTCAACTCTTAGTCTTTGAGAGACTCCTAAAAATCAAGTTTTACTCACATTGATTATATCTGTAACAAATGTTTTCCTTACTCTATGTAGCACCTGGGGGTGGAAGATAAACTGCAAATGATAGCAGGAGGAACATACTAATAATGCATTCTTGACCAAAATAACCACACTGTTAATCCTGTGAATGCAGGACTGGACTAGATATGGGAGTGGGAATTGTGGAGTTAAGATGATAAAAAATTAAGAGGCCTGAAAGTTGAGGTTTGAATTGTAGGAAGGTAGGAGAATGAAAACTGATTTGGAGACGTACAATTAGGTGCTGAGAACTTTGGTCATGTGGACAATTAGGGTTAAAGGATGCAGAAGTTTGACTTTACAAGAACCTAGAAGCAAAGACCATAAATTCATTTATGGGTTTAAAAGATGTAATTCAAGCAAGTGCTTCCTTATGAGGCAAGATTGCTACAAAGAGATGTTTCATTTTGGATGTGAGTTACTTTTTTTGTGACAAGATGTCTTTTTGACCCTTGTTTTGACTTGCATGTCATGAGCACATGGGCAATGCAGGTGTTTGTGGCAGGAACTTTTTGCATCAGTTATCTTTGTCTCCTCATGCTCCACACTTATTCCATGAAAAAGCAGATACCAGGAACACTCCAGTCTGTCTCTTTAAGGATTGAGAACTTTCTATAGGACTTCATAGCCTATGTGAGACTGAGGCTCTTGTAGATTTCTTGGTTATGTTTTCAGTCTTTAGGTCTTTGGTAGAAGTGTTGCAAAACTGATGATTATGAGAGTAAAAGATGTACTGTGAAGTCGAAGATCTTTATTCCTCTCAACCCTAAATTTTGATATTACTAGTTTGGAACCATTAGAATACTCTGTAGCCAGTAATGAAAAATATCTCAAACTGCTTTCTCTGTTAGTCTCTGTTACCATTTATTTACTTTCTCACATCTCCATTGACAACGGTCACAGGTCTATCTGATTGTGTTCATAATTCCTTGGAGCAGAGACTTACTGCCTTTATTTGCCTGGGAAGCACCCTGTGCACTGTGGACAGTATTACTTTTGTCCTTTTACTAGTACCAATACATTTTATAGTAGTTTGGGATTACATTGCAAAAGCTTGTTAGTTAAATAGCTTGACTTTGTCTTGTTCTGAAGGTACAGTTTTGATAGACATAATCCAGAAAATAACAACCAAATGGTTTCACCAACACTTCAGAAGTCACAAACCTTACTCTGAATATCTAGGACTGTCCTTTAACTGTGGATTATTGAGTGGAATCTTAACTTTTTGAAGTATTTTTTTAAGCATCACCTGGAATTTTCCAGAAGGTCATAAAATACAGCAGCAGAGATAACAAAGGGAAGATGACAGTTTTTTAGCCTTGATATAATTTAGGAGTTTCAGATGCTTTTAAGAATGCATTAAAACTGCTTTGCAGGATGGATTGTGTAAATGTCTTAAGAGTCTCTGCTTCCCTCTGCATAAGTTTTTAATACTGTCTTAAATGTGGTTTTTTTTCTTCATAAGTGGGCTTTCTTTTATGTTGTAGTCATTGTAAAAGACGAGAATGGGCAGCCTGCCATTTTTGTTAATCTTTCGGAAAATAAAGTCACACCATTTTAATTTGTTTTCACAGCGGTCAGATGCATTGTCTTAAATCCCTAATTTATGTACCCTTCCCTTCTCAGGTGATTAGCTTAGCAGTCCTTAAATGCTGGCAAGACTTATTAAATTCCAAATTCCTTACTATTAATTATATTTCAGCATTATACAGAGGACCTTTCCAGAAGATCAAAAATAACATATAGGGTTAAACATCTAGTTACAGTGCCCCATGAAAGGGGAACATCGTAAAAGGAAGTTGAAAGGGACAGGGATAAAAAAATGTTGATATTAAGTGTTTCTTACAGTGTGAGGTGAGTGAAGGTGCCATGGAAGAAGGAAGATAGAGGCCAGCAAAGTAGGTGTGAAGTGTGTAGGACAACAAGTTTCTCAAACATTATGAAATGCGCAGAGATGAAGCTGGTAGAGCGATATAGGAGAAAAGTTATCTGCTCAAAATGACAGGACTGGAAAAAGATCTCATCAGGGTGTAGACGGAAGGGACTTCATTGAAGTGATAGTGAAGAGAAGGGTGTAAGAAGTGCTGCTGAGAGAGAATGCATATGTTAGTGGCAATCAGAAAAAAAAGAATACTGGATTTGGGAGATACAGAGAATGAAGTGGAATGAAGAATGAAGATTTGAAGACAGAAAGTATATGGTCCAGGAGGCAGTGGAGTCCAGAATAACTCTATAAACAGACTGGAGTGAGTAGAAGAACATGATGAATTGGTAGAACGAAAAAAAGTGAGATTGGGGGGTTTTGGCCATGCTACATCTAATATAATTACAAACCAAGTTAGTGACAGAAGTTGCGATGTGAGTGTGAGTCACAGATATAAAGACTGTTGATTAAAACCAAACAGATTGGGTCAGAGCATAAAGGTGGATACTGCAGAACCACTGCATGTTTTTGGAGAGGTGAAAAGGGTCCCTGCATAGAGAGAAGCACTAATAGAATACCAAAGGCTCATTAGGACAGTACTGTGGCATCACTCGAGATTAAAATTTTGAGGAAAATGAATTTGTGATGTCATAAGAAGTGTGGATGATTCTGAGCTGGTCTAGATTTTGAAGTTTGACTGGCCATTGGGACCACTGAGGATTCTGGTGGAATTTATTTTAAATTAAGAGCTTAATTCTGTAGCTTCAAGAGCTTCTAGTGAGCTCTTAATACACTTCCTCTTCCCTCTGACAAGTGCTGGAGGCGAAGGCTTACAAGCAGGGTAATCCAGGATGAAAACTCCCCTTGGGAAGATTATTTCACACCTAGACTTAATGAAACTGGGTTGGAACTCTTTCTTGTTTGGTGCTTAGCATAAACACCAATCCTTGTGGAAGACACTTTGCTAACCTTGCACCCACCCTGCTGAATCATTCCACCAGTTTATGATGTCCTTAACGTAAGTGGGTGTAGGATTATTCCCTAGGGGAGGATGGTCTAACTTGTTTATCATTTATGTGTTTTTAATTTCTGAAGAGAAAAAGCAAAAACCTTTTCTTTAAGAGAGTCTATGTGACAAGAAGCTGAGCTTGTGTGTATAAAATACTATATCTCTCAGCTCAAGGGATCTGTCATGTTTTCCTCCCAGTAGCAACAATTCTTGCCTTTTAGCACCTGTAAATATCAACTGCAGCTATAGTCAAAAGACCAAGAGCAAAGCACTCATGTCATGACTCAGAGGGCACCTGGTCTTCAAATGTCAGTATCAAAGCTGAGGACTATGGTATCAAAATAAATAAATAAGTTTTTAATTTGAAAATTAATTTGCAATTATTCTGAAGTGCTTCAAGAGCCTGTTAACTCTTTTAACGCTATG
Organism: Lepidothrix coronata; assembly: GCF_001604755.1. Taxonomy (NCBI): domain Eukaryota; kingdom Metazoa; phylum Chordata; class Aves; order Passeriformes; family Pipridae; genus Lepidothrix; species Lepidothrix coronata. Next base: position 470,388 of record NW_016690374.1, read on the forward strand.
TTTACAGTTTTTAACTGCTGCTGTGGTTCAAATGCTTGTCCGGAATTTGTGGTTAATCTTTTGTCCACAAATACATGTCAACTGGGGTGGGGGTGGGGAGAAACAAACACTCATCAAGCACAGCTTTACCAGCACAACTCATTGTTTGAATGAAGCACTCCCAACAGAAGAGCACTTTTGTTGACTTTGCTGACGTTGTTCAGAGAAGTTGTGTTGCCACGTCAGGAGAAAAAGCTTTCACAGAACCTATGATGCCTGTGTTAGTTGCACTGATGCTGGTCTGCAATCTGAATTCTGTCTGAGGTTTTCATTTAGTCCCGTCTTTATGCAGACCTTTCTGTCTGCCTCTAGATGAGTTACTTTACCATGCTTTACCTTTAAGTTGAAGAAAATAATGCTTTCTTATCCCTGCCGTTTACTGTCTAATTAAATTGTTACGAGAACCATGTGTTCCATATATAATGCATAGATCTTAATAATTCTGTTAATGTTTTCAAGGTAGAGTTATAAAGTCATCTGGAACAGGGATTCAGACAGGCTTGTTTTTGATAAGAGCAACTGACAAGTTGAGACTTGAGATCATCTTATAAATGTCTCTATTTAAGCCTGAGATGACAAAACGATGTCTGTGGCCAGCTGTAGAAGTTATGTTGGTTCTTGGCTTATAACTTTCTTTTAAAGCAACAGTAGATGATGTAGATGATGAACACAGGAAGACACTGTGGGGTGAGAATTAAGTCACTTAAGATGGGATTTCTGCAATGTAGACTTTGACATCTAAGATCCTTACTCATCTTTCAATCGGTGAGGAGAATTAGGCCCTTTTAAGACACAACTCATCTATTCTAGGAGCCTGCTTTAGGATGCTGATTTCCTTTTTCTCCCTAGTGATTACAAAGAGTCTAGATGTCTAGCTCAGATGTCACTGTCTACCACAGGTTGTTGTCCTGTATGCCTGTAACTCTAGCTGATGCCTGTGTGTTATAAAGGGGCATTAGAAGCAGTTCAGAACCTCTTCCGCCTTCCTAAACCTGAAGGAAATGTTTTCATGTCTCTGTGAATAAAGAGGACAAATTCTTGAAACTAAGCGTTGTCTGATAGAATTGGTTAGAACAAGTTTTAGTTAATTCATATCTTTCTAGTAGGTGAAAACAACCTCATGTAATAAATAGTATTCTCGAATAAATATGTTAAGGTAATGAACTGTAACTCATTTTTTTACAAGCTTTCCTGTGCTTGCCCTAACCTGATGGAGGCGTTGGCTTTCTTGTAAGTGCTACCATGTGGGTGGAATAGCAGTGCTCAGGTTTTAATACCAATATGCTTCATTTTTCATACTCTGTATCCTGCCAGCTCGGAAATGGGAGGCTGGCAATGAACTTGAGAACCCTGAGCAGGTTGAGACTGGGTAGGTTGAATGTTCGATGAGTTTTTTGGGAGGGAGTGGCAACTGCATTGCCTGCATGTTTGGTCCCAGCTTTTTTTGCAGGTGTCCTCAGGAGTAGTACCCACTGCTGCACTGCCATTCTGCTAACTGTGACTCTGCCCAAAAAATCCAAGCCCAAGAGAATTGAGGGAAGGTGTAACATTCAGCCAAAACTCCTGTATTTGAAAGAGTTACTATGGTACTTAGATTTGATATAAACTCTTCTGGTCATGTGGTATTAAGAGTGTCATGCTTGCTTGCTTCTCTAATTCTCAGTTTCTGGGGAAAAAAAAGGATATTGGTTAACATACACAGCTCTAGTTTAGTTTTAGTACATGAATTATTGAAAGTACTAAGTATCAGGCAAACTACTGTGTACAAATAGTACATACTGTATGTAAAAAGTATATTAATTTATAAATTAGAAAAATACTGTGAAAATGTATCAAAGTGTAGTTGGACTATGAAGTACAGCAATCTTAGAGATATGAATGAGTGCTTATACTGAACCATAGGAAGGCTTGCATAATAGATGGGCATTTCTGGCAAGCAGTTTTGTTTCTCTTTGCAAGCTAACTGCTATTTCTGACCTCAGTTTTTATTACTTCTTTAATTTTTTAATTATATACAAAAACTCTAAAATTTTATATTAAAAGCAAGCATTCACCATCCTTCCTTCCTGTTCTACTTTTGCTGCTTAGGAAGGAGTAATATCTCCTACTGATCTAGACCTTGTGATGTCTGATGGATTGGGAATGCGATATGCATTTATTGGACCTCTGGAAACCATGCATCTTAATGCAGAAGGTAGGTAGTTTAAAATGTTATGAATATGAAGGGAAGGCTTACATTGCACAAGACTCTGGAAATATTGTGTAATAAAACCATGTTAGGATTGCTGCAACTATGGCTTGTCTCTTTCTTTATTGTAATGGTAAGAAAGGGAAAATTTACCTAAAACTTGAGGTTGATGGAAGGAAATGGATATTGACTATTCTATTGTAAATGATCAGATGAAAGATGACAAATCATTAAAACACTAGCTGTGTAATTAATTTTTTCCAAGATTCATCCCAGTGCTTTGACAGCATTGCTGTACCCATAGTTCAGGACTGTCTGAGTGTCAGGAAAAGAAAGTATTGAAAAAGTTCAGCTGATAGTCCAGTGTCAACAGAAAATCACTTTCCATAGGTGAGTGCTGCCCTCCCCGAATTTGTAGCAAGAGCTTGGTGTAAATATCACTGGAGCTGATGTGCTTTGAGCTGGCTTAGATCCTGAGTGAAGTAAAATTACTTTAGTCACATAATACTGTGCATATGAAGTTGACTTGACAAAGCAGTCAAGTAATGGTTCAATATCTGTCTTGCATAATTAAGACAGATTTTTAGATGTTTTTGGAATAGTATATGTGAATCCTGGCTAAATAAAAAGTGAATTTCATAAAATGAAAGAAAAATTGTGGATCAGTGTTACAAAGACTGAGCAAAGACTTTAGCAAAACACAAAAACTTCAAGAAATGAAGGTCAACTAAAAACTAACTTGTTATATTATGGGCTGTGCCTTTATTCTGCTTTTGTATGGTCCCTGACATGGGAGGTCCCTGCAACAGTAAAATAAACAAAAGTAGAATACAATAGTAAAATAAAAATAAGAAACCAAGATCATAAAATACCAGTGCACAATTAAAGTGTTATTTTACTTCTACTTCTTGGTTAGTTACTTAGCAGAAGCTTATGTCTCTTAAGGCTGACTAAGCAATTTGCCATGAATGTGGAATTGTGGATGCTCTACCAGAGTCTTTCAGCTTGTCAGTTTGGTTGTATATCAGTAAATTAAATGTCACAGATGTTTGCTTTTGTGTATTGTTAGGTAAACAACATTCATTCTCTAAATAGAGGCACCTTTCTAAAAGTTTCCCTCTTCTGATATATTAATATCTAGCAGTTTCCATTCTCTCTAGTGATTTTAGACTTACTCAGTATAACCAGATACATTCTTTGTATAAAACAGATGCATGTAGCACTAGCCTTCAGCACAGCAAACTACCTGGAGTCTTGCAGGCCAGGGTTGTCCTGTCCAGCCCCTACCATTCCACTAAGCTCTCATGCCATCCCCTGCAGGAACCATCCATGCACAGGGTCCTCTGTCAGAATAACTTGTTGAACTGCCTCTACTAAAATATAAAACTGAAACAGAATGTTTATTAATACCAAAAAAATGGCAATCCATTTTAGAGATCAAATCATGCTTGTGAATCCTTTTTTTTTTTCTTATCCATATTTTAGACTCCTGAATTCTAAAACAATGTTTACTTGAGATAAATAGAATCATGTAAGTCATCTGGGTTGGTTTTGAGGCTCTTCCTAGAGTGCTCTTTGGCATTTAGTGTTCCATCATGATCAAGTTTAGCTTCCCTCTTCCTATAAGGAAGTAGTCATTGTTACAGAAACATTTCTGAAATTTCTCGTCTCAAACCAATTTTAGGTAACACATGAAACTGGTAAGTTGTTTATTAATGGCAGAAATTATCCAGCTTCTAGATTTAATGATTCCTTCTATTAATATGTTGGGAAGAAAACTTGGGAAATACAATCCAAGTGACTGATAAACCAAAAGAGTAGTCTGGTGATAGGTTTCAAAATATAAAACCAAAATACACCTGTAGAGTTATTTTAACATTAAATAATATTCTCAATTAAAAATAACCCTAAAATAACATATTTAGTACAATTGTGTATTGGACCACTTCCACCATTGTTCAATAACTTGGATCATGAGAAGTATTGCTTCACTCCTGCCCTTGCAGATGCATTGTCTCTGAGTCTAGAGCTGCTCCTCTGTATGTGCTCACAGACTGACTCAGGGTCTTGCCCTCATCAGTTTAAATCAAAATTGCTGATGTTAGGACATTTGATGGCTTATGTTCATAGTTCCATTCCAGTGCTAACTTCTCTTCAGTTGTCCACTATTGCTTCACATAATATGAATAGTATGGACCTCCTCTTGTTTGCCAAGGGTTTTCTTGATTAACCTGATCTTCTGTGGTAAGATGACTCACTTAGTGCATGAGGGACAGGCTATGTATGTTGTTTGCCTGGACTTTTAGAAAAGCCTTTGACACTGTTTCCTACAGCATTCTTCTGGAGAGACTGGCTACTCATGGCTTGGATAGGTGTATTGTTCACTGGGTAAAAAACTGTCTGAATGGCCAGAGAGTGGTGGTGAAATAGAGTTACATCCAGCTGGGGCCCAGTAAGTAGTGGTGCTTCCCAGGGCTCAGTATTTGGGACAGTCCTATTTAACTTCTTCATCAATGATCTGGACAAGGGGGATCGAGCGCACCCTAAGTCAGTTGGCAGACGACACTAAGTTGGGTTAGAGTGTTGATTTTGTGGAGGACAGGAAGGCTCTGAAGAGGGATCTGGACAGGCTGGATCCATGGGCCAAGGCCAACTGTATGAGGCTCAACAAGGCCAAGTGCTGGGTCCCACACTTGGGTCACAACAACCCCATGCAGTGCTACAGGCTGGGGGAAGAGTGGCTGGAAAGCTGCCCAGTGGAAAAGAATCTGGGGGACTTGGTTGACAGTGGATGAACATGAGCCAGCAGTATGCCCAGGTGGCCAAGAAGGCCAATGGCATCCTGGCCTGTATCAGCAATGGTGTGGCCAGCAAGATCAGGGCAGTGATTGACCCCCTGTGCTCAGTACTGGTGAGGACACACTTTGAATCCTGTGTTCAGTTTTAGGCTCCTCACTACAAGAAAGACATTGAGGTGCTGGAGTGTGTCCAGAGAAGGGCAACGCAGCTGGGGAAGGGTCTGGAGCACAAATCTTATGAGGAGCAGCTGGGGGTGTTTAGCCTGGAGAAAAGGAGGCTCAGGGTAGATGAGCCTCTGCAACTACTTATCACTCTCTGCAACTACCTGAAAGGAGGTTGTAGCCATGTGGGATCGATCTCTTCTCCCAGGAAACAAGTTATAGGACAAGAGGGAATGGCCTAAAGTTGCACCTTGAGGTGGAACCCTCAAGGGAAGGTTTAGATTGGATACGAAGGAAAAAGACTTCATGGAAAGGGTTGTCAAGCATTGGAACAGGGTGCCCAGGGGAAGTAGTGGAGTCACCATCCCTGGAGTTATTGAAAAGACATGTAGATGTGGCACCTGGGGACATGGTTTAGCGGTGGACTGAGCAGTGCGGGGTTAATTGTTGGACTTGATGATCTTAGAAGTATTTGCCAGCCTAAATGACTCTGTTACAACCTGCTGTGAAGCACTGTACTGTCTATTTTTTATCAGTGGAGGGAAATGGAGGTAGATATAAGAAACCCCCTCTATCCTTTTTGTTAGCCTGTCTATCAGGTTCATCAGCTTCACAGCAGCTGCCTTTCTTTACATCTATAAGATATTAGTTGCCCACAATCTTAAACTCTGTTAATCAGTGAGGAAGAGTGGTAGGCATGAAGGAGGCATGTGAGAGAAAAATAGTGTTATTTGTAGGAGAGTCTGTCTTTTCTTTTTTTTTTTCTAGGGCGATATGACATTTTTGTTTGGTTTTGAATAAGGAATATTTTTCCAATTATTTTTTCTGAAATCAGTGCTTCTTCTTTCCCTGTGGGATGCATACATCAAGATCTTCCCATGAACTTCCTATGTGCTAGTGCCTTGTTTCTGCTATGTTAGTTCATAAATGATCCTATCAAACCTATTATCCAGGCTACTTTAGGTTACCAGTTAATCCATGCATGAGTATTAGGAATGTTGAATATATGGCAGTGAGCCAACAGCCTTGAACATGAAATAAAATGACAGCATCAAGTCATCAAAAGAAACAGAAACCCCACCAGCATATTGAGAACTGAATTGCAACAGACAGGAAGGAAACTGCTTTGGGGAGGGCAAAAAAAGCACATCCGAGTGGTTCATATTGACTCAATTTAATTCCTTGATCCAGCTCACAGACCTGCAGAAACATTTGTGCATTGCTGTTGAGGTGATAATATAGGAATAGCGAGAATAAAACTTTTTTGGGTGCTACTGCTGTCTTAGGGTAGTCAAAAGTATTCATACAACTAGAATTTGAAGTGAATTCATATGGGAATTAATGTAGTGTATGAAGCGTCCTGTGAATTCACACCCTAACTAAGAGCATGCATCTGTGTTAGACACACCTTTGCTGAAGATAGGATTCCATTTAGAAAGTTTCCCTTGGAGCTGTAATGTCTAGAAATGTAATTCCTCCATCAGTAAAACAGAGTTTGGGACTGTTGTTTCTCTGAACATAACCTAACCATGTCAGATTACTCCATGATGTTCCCAAAATATGCCCCTTCTTTTCTACTGTCAGTGCAGCTGCTTCTTAGATTTTATGTGCTAAAGTCAACCCCACCCCAATCTTTTCAAGTTGTTGATGCTATTGCATCAGTGGCTTGACCATCTTAGCAGCTCTTTTTGAGTCATTACAGTATCTTGTTATGCTGTTCATCAGGTTGAAAGTCATCAAGTTAATACTCAGTATCATGAAGCACCCTCTCTTTGGCGTGTTCCCTGACCATGCCAGTAACACTTGCTCCTGTCTCTTGCTCTCTTTCACAAATATCTCAGTGCCTTCCTTGTTTTGCCCCATGTGTAGTCTCCTTGTCAGACTGGTTTACCAAGTTTGCTTGCTTGCATCCCTCATGCCTGTTGTCTTTCTTATGAAGAGAAAGGAAGAAGCTGAGGTACTTCAAGATGCTTACAAACTATAATGCATGAATATACTACATTTTATACTGTTGCATTTTCCCTTTCTTTCTGCTACTCCCATCACCTTTCTCTTTATGAACTTCACTTGTGAAGAGGTCTTCTTGGGGCAGTGAAGCATTTTATGCATGTTTCTAAGCTAAATATCTGTTCTGAGTTATTTTTCTTCATCAATGTCGTGTTCATCTTGATGCAACTAGAGGCATTTCAGCAAGAACCATGTTTGCACCACACCAGTGCAAGTCCTTCAGGTAAGGACCTGTAAACCTGAAGTGTGGTTATTTGGACAAATTCTTGTGGGACAGTTCGTTAGCCATTTTGGAAACTGCCCGGACTCCTACTGAAGCTGAATAAGTAGCAGCTTATTCCTTTGGTGGTGGTGTAAAGAGCCTTGTGTGTCCTAGATACATATGGGCAGCTGAAGAGCCTTGAATCAATGCCCTTGTCTAGCCTGTGATAACATGTTCCTGTAACTATACTGTAGAAGTCAGAAATGCTGAGATGGGTTTCGAACTTTCATGGAAGGTAGGGTATTCCCCTTTTCTTCTCTATAATCATGCATCCACTACTCCCTTAGAACTTTTTGTTACCTCAAGAAGAGGTTCTTTCAATCTCTGCCATAGCTGTGACTAAGTGGTGGAAGGAAGATTCAAGGAATTCCTGCCTTCCCTGGAGGTATTTCTGCCTTGTGTTCATAGTTCCCAATTGCTGCAACATCTGCCTTCTCCCACAGCCTTTTCTCCAAAGCTGATGAAGCGAGTGTGTGCAGGGAAGATGGAGGTTTAGACAGGGAGCCAACAAACCACATAGACAAGAAGAAGCTATCATCCTCTTTCTCTGTCCCAGATGCATCTTGCGTCATTCTTGTTCTCCAGTTAGAGGTAGTGAGGCACAGTGTGGGTGCAGCAACTGGATGCAAGAAGAGATGGTTGTTTTTAACAACCCCATTTGCCATCTTCTTCCTGTTTCTCCATCTCTAGGGTGCTCTCCTATCTGTCTCACGCTGTTTACTAATGCTAATTCTTTAAGATTAAGCTGCTCCCTGGGTAGTATCAACAAGGATTAAAGTTAAAGGGATTCTGTCATATTTGTTTTCCTGCTTCTTGTCCCTATGCTCTAGTCAAGGGCTCTTCTCATCCACCTTTGCAATAGCCCTGACCTTTGAACCAAAGGACTCCCAAGACTAAAGACCTGGAGTCAAATATTTGCTAATTTTGAGTTTGCAGCTGAAAAGCAAAGTGATTTTTCCAGCAATATTCCCCATTGCTCAAGTGCCCTCTTCAAGCCAGCAGCATACAGTTGATCCTGATTGCTGAAACTAAATTAAAATTGCAGTTGTCTCCACTGACATTTCACACCGGGGGTACTACCTTGGGTTAGTTATTTTGAAACTATTATTTTTTTAGTCCTTGGTTGAGACTATGTGTGTATTCTAACTTGGTCTATTTCCCTCACTTGAGACTTGAAAGATTCTGCAGTGCCCCCTCCCTGCTTGGTGTGCAGCATACAGGCCTGCATGTTGCCATTTCAGCCACAATGTTGAGATCAACTGCACTAATGCTGCTGCTCTTCTCTAGACCCATAACTTTTTTTTCCCACCTTTTCCTATTTTGCTGACTTTATGTAAGGCTTCTTTTCATTCATACATTATGTGCAGTAAGTAAATTGGATTACCCAGCCTGCATTTGGCATGTCTCTGTTGAACTCTGATGAGTACACCCACCCAGAAATTGTTCTGATTCATTCAAAGTGAGCTACCAGTAGGAGCTCAGTTTTCAAGTCTAGCTGGCTGAGTGAGCTTTGAAGGCCATATCCAGCTCAGGAGTTCACATTCACCAGGTAAATGGATCAGCCATATCCGTTCAGCATTCCTAAGATACTATCTCTTTAGCTCTTTATCTTAAGGCTTGTGAAAAAGACTTCTGGCACACAGTCTTCTATTCTACCTTCTCCTGACTGTACCAAAATCAAAACTACCAGATTTATGATATTATTAAACTAACTTACCAAATGTTTGACAGGTATCCCTTGACTTTTGGAAAAGTACCAAACCCAAACTATTTAGCACTGGTCTAAGTGTCATAGACCTGTGTCAGCTGGATAAGCACCAGAATAATTGGTAGCTGACACTGCTCTGTTTACCATATCCGTCCACTGCAGCACTCCAGCTGTGTGAGCCATTCCACCACACCACAGTTGCTCCAACAATGTTACAGTTGTTTGACCGCACTCTTACTTCCCCTGGTTGTTTTCCAGCTGCATGCATTTGTGCATATACACTAGAGTGGCCTCCTTCTGCCTTTTTTTGTACTTTCTTTCCATCCCCATACACACCTTCCTCTCTTGATTACTGGTTGTAATCTCACTTTTCCAGTGATCCTAATATAAAGCTTTTCTAACCAGATTGGCCAGGTTTTTGGCAACGATGCTTTTTCTCCTCTTAGTCAGGTGGATCCTCTCTCCCCCTACAAGTGTTCAACCTTCAAAGAGGGTCATAAAAGTCAAATCCCTGTCACTAACACCAGTTACAATATAAGGTATTGATCTGCAAGATCCATCTGTTCCTCCTTAGGTGTTTTTCTTTCACTAGAGGCCACCTGGGTCTCCATGCCTTTCTCCCTGAGCCATGTTGTTCTTGATACACTCCAGGTTCATAAATAAAAATAATAACAGGAATGCTGCAATGGATATGACACATACTGAACAGGAGGAGAGGAGAGGTGAGAGCACTCTCCTTGTGGACACTGGTCAAGGAGGCTTTCTTGTCTCAAGTAAAGCTGTGGTTGTGTACTACACCCCTCACATAGCATTACCTGCTGGTATGCAACATTAACTGGTTTTGCAAAGAAGGTGTGTCCTAAATGATTTTTCCATGAACCTTAATGGAAATGTGGTGGTTAGAATCCATTTTTCCTTGATGACAATTAGATGTCTTAATCATAAGAGCAGACCATTTTTTGGGTTTCTGATATAAGACAGTGTTTAAGCGCAGGCAGCCTTACTGACCTTAACTAGGAAACTTTGTTGAAATCTAACTTTTCACTCTTATTTTTAGGTATTGCAAATTATTGTGAAAGATACTCTGAAGGAATGAGACTTGTTCTGAACACCTTTGGGCCAGTTCCAGAATTTTCGGGTGAAATTGTGCAGAAAGTCAATCAGGTAAATACGGAATTGATAAAAACAGTGCCACTCAGAACAAAGAATATTAGCTTTTATTTTAAAATTTGTACCATTTCAGTTAACTGCTATAGGTATCCATAGTCTGTACTTACTGTGTGAATATGTACTTTATGGAAGATTCCTTGCTGTATAAACCCTGTAGCTTTTTTCCTTCTGGGTGTTCTTTTTCTTGTTTTTGTGTGCTTTACAAACTAGAGTTCCAGTCTGTAGCGCTGCAAATACATGTTTAAGTTAAGCATGTGAGCAGTCTGGTAAGGTTACTTGCATGTTTAAAGATGTTTTAAAGTGCTGTTCTGGATTGGGATCTAGTTTATCTATTAACATTTCTAAGTCCACAATTTGTTTATACTTACTATGTAGGCTGTTTTGAATGACCATAGGAACTAACTGAAGTATTTCCTAACTCTGCCTTTTTTTATGCTTCACTAAAGAACGCATGTATGTGTTGGATCATTTCTGATCAGCTATCAGAGATTCATTCAAAATATGGAGGCAGTCTGTCTGGAAGATAGCATTGTTTTGTTACTTTTTGTGTTAATGCAATTTCAACATGAGGTATGTTAAAAAGGAAAAGAATTCTTCTATGCTTTAACATAGATTGCTTATAATAACAATCAATAATAATTGTGGAGTCATTCACAATTAGCAGCTTTTAATTTGCATGAAAGACTTTGGGGTTTTTTATAAAAAGCTGGATTCCACTTCAACATCTGTTTCTGTGTCTCTTTATTATCTTCAGTCTTCAACACCAAAGATGGTCTTGCAAGGATCCTTTCTTAGAGTAAATCATTAGACATTTCTTATCTTACTTCTCTATCCCTCCTGCTGATTTTTTTCTGGAGTGACCACAGCTTGCCAGTCATTGGTAGCAGGTCCTGGTTTTACCCAGTTTCTCAACACTTGATTTTTAAGCCTAAGACCTCAGGTACTCTTTTGGCAAACATGACCTTGTAATCTTTACCTGCTCTCTCAAAAAAACTGCTTTTTCTTTGGCACTTCTAAGAACTTCAGTTGTACCCTCAGAAATACCTTTTTTTTCCCCTGAGTTTGTTATGTGTCTCCCTCTATCATTTTTATTATAACTGACACTCTTAAGACAAAATGTTTTTAATAAACATGGTATCCCTCATTACATTTATTTGGAACCAGAAGAGACATCATAGCTTTAAAAACACACACAAGAATCTGGTTTAGAGCACATTTTCAGCCACATAAATAGCCCGGTTGCCTCCCTCCTGCTTGATAAAAGATTATTGTCAGAGAGACTAGGCAGTGGCTGTGTGGAGCAAAATGAGGGAAGAGGCTGATGTTTTATTGTTTCTGTAGTCATCTTCATTGTCACATTCAGGATAACCTTATACAAGTGGAAACACTTTTCTTCTCATATGGGTTGGCTCATTTCCAGTCATCCATGTAAAGAATTAGTGACCTGTTGCTTGTGAAACTACATTATAGTTTGTGTGGATGTTGACTTGATCTGACACAGGGAAAACAGGAAAACAGTGCTGGTGAGAAACTTTCTATTCAGAACGTGAGATTTAATCATCTTAAATTTTCTGTTCCAGGCAATGTCTGAAAAAATTCCAGTTGTGCCAAAAGTCTTGGATGCCAGGAGAAAATGGAGAGATGACTGTCTCACTGGTCTTGCCAAACTGAAAACACAAATGAAATCCAACTGAGGTGCACCTTGTCTAACAGGAGAGACCAAATGAAGAGCAGATCTTCATAAAAAAGTGGAAATTTTTTGTCGTGCGGAAGAGGAGACTGAATGTGCAACCAATGATATGTGCACATGTAGAGACCAATGAAACATTTGGTCCAAATTTGACAAATTAATGAATAACTAGAAACAGTTATTAAAAAGTTCAGTTAAAATTTATCAAATTACTGTATAAATGCATTAGATGTGCAAGCATTAAGTAGCTTTAGCAATATTAATATTGTGCAATGCTGGAACACAATCGTGTTTTAAATAATGCATTTTTCAGCTTGCTTAGGAATTCAGCACTTGAACAATATTTGCAGGGATTATGCAGGGATCTGAAACAGGCAAACATCAGCTGTTTGTCACTGGAGAAAATAAGCCCACACCCACCAATCACTGTGACAGTGAGGTTAATTTGTGAAGCTCTGGCTGCAGATAGGGTAAGGTTGCATTGAGCAAAGAGTGGATTCACTGGCCAGTGAGCTGAGACCTCAGCAGCAGTAAGAGTCACTTCAAATCCTATCTGTTACTGTACCACAATGTAGGGGAAAGAATTGCTCCTCCATTCCCACCCTTTGGCACTTCTGTACTTGTATGGTGATCTAAATGTAAGTAAATAGAGCAGAATTCCCCCTTCATTCCCTACCCCTGGTTCTGTTAGACTTACCAGAGACCTACTTGGTCTTTAAGACCATGCACTTGATACCCCATGGCTTTGCCCACCGATGTTTGATGCTGGCCATTGGCATTGCTGCATTAGTATGTGCCTCATTTTAAGACTTTTCTCTGAGAAATAAGAGATTTTGATTTAGTAGCTAGTTTGGGAGACAGTACCGTGTAGTGGGTCTGTCTGGGCTTTCTCCATGATCATCTGAATGATCTTGGGAAGCCAGTTCACCTCTCTCGTGCCACGTCTGTTTTATACATTAGCTGAAACAAGATCTGCTTCTTTAGGACTCAGCTGTAGTGAGTGTAACAGCTACAGCTGAAGGGACCACAGGTATCTGGGTTGGAACTAGATGATCTTTAAGGTCCCTTCCAACGCAAGCCGTTCTATGATTCTGTGATCTGCTATTTTGCTCCCCTGCAGAGGGAAAGATACAGTGGCTTAAATGTAGCATTTAGGCTTTACTGCTGCCCTTCCCTCTGGAGACACATCATCTCCATGGACAAGGAGGCAGGATACACCTGGAAGTAGTATCAACCTCGGGTGCTGCAATGGCATGTTTTCATCCACAGCAGACAAAGTGTTATTATGAATGTCTGAACCCTGTAATATGGTTGGACTTTGATCTTAGCTGGAACCTTGGGGCATTATTGTTATGCAGATAGTAAGAATAACTTGAAACAGTGCATTGCACCCACCCTTCTTGAGTTATGCATTTCTGAATTTGTGCTAACTGGTCATGTAACTTCAGTCACAGCACAGATGCAGAAGTTTTTAAGCTGTCATTTTGCTAATTCTCATGTTTTTTTATAGAGGACACAAACAAGCTGTTGAAATTTTATTAGTTACCATTTTGAGCTGAACAGCAGAAACATCTTCATGAACATACCAGTACCACTTATTTCTGCTTAGGTCACAGTAAAAGAGATGTAGGATAAATTGTATTGCTTGACACAAATGGTGGGCCGAGAACACATTTCTGGATGTGAAACATAGGATGGGAGGCATAGTGCAGACATTGTCCTGTGCTTCTTTATAATCAGCCGAGAGAAAGGAAAATTTGTAAGCTCAAATTATTTTATTCCAATATAGACTTAAAATTGTCAGATTTCTTCTATTGTTTTTTATTGCCACAGCAACTGGCTCAACCTGCACTTAGATATCTGAAGTTGGAGAGGTAAGTCCTCACTCCTGAGGCCTTATTAAACAAGGTTCTGATTACTTTCAAGATTTGACCTGTTTTTCTTATGGGCATATGACATTGTCATAATTAATTAGCTTGCATTGCTTCTGTTTATTCTGAGATATTTTAAAACTGAATCATGTAATGAAATATTTGCCACTTTTTTTATTTTGCTTATTAATAAACTATTTTAATGAGGAAGGTATTAACTTCTGTGCTCCAGTGTGATTGATGTTTTAGCGGTAGCACTACATATACATACTACATACGGGTCTTTAGAAACCAGTGTCCTGGTAGAATAACTTGTGGAAGTTAAGGGAGAAAACAGACAAGAAATAATGCACACTCTCCTATACTTTATGTGTTGGCAACCAGTTGCTGCAGACACGAGGCTCTGCTGTGAGGGAATGGTTTTCTGTGGGGGGAAAAGCTCTCTGAAGAGAGCCAGAGCACTTCCATGTTGTGAGCAGCTCCTCCACAGGGTCTGGCCTACAGCAAAGCTCACCCTGGAGCATCAGTTCCCACATAGGTTCACAACTACAAGTTGAAGGTGGGGGGAGATTTTTGACAAAAAATGTGTTTTAGCAGACATTTGCATAGGATTTGAAGCACACACAATTATTAGTAAATGCAACAACTGGAAAGCATTAGGAAAAGATAACTAAAAGAATGAAATGGGCTGTCCTCATCCCAGGGACCTGTACCCTGTTCACAATTAATCCCCTTTACTCATAGTCGTTAGATGGTATCTGAATCCTGCACCCAGCTTAGAGGTCCCAGGACAAGAAAGACAAGAAAGACATGGGACATATCTTGTACAGGGACAAGGGGTAGGGGAGGCCCCCAAGATGGTGAGGCTGGTGCTCCAAGGAGAGACTGGGGGAGCTGGACTTGTACAACCCGGAGCAGAGATGGTGGCTTTGGGAGGACCTACCAGCTGCCCCCAGTGCCTGTAGGGAAGTCATCGAGGAGACTGAGTCAGGCTGTAAATTGGGACTGGGGGAGAAGGTAGAGACAATGAACATAAATTGAAAGGCAAGAGTTTTAGTCTGGATGTAAGAAGACACTTTTTGCCCCATGAAGATAGTAAGGCACAGGTTGTCCGCAGAGGTGGTGCAATCTCTGTACTTGGAGGTTTTCAAGTCCCAGCAGGGTGAAGCCCTGAGCAGCCTGGTCTGACCTCAGAGCTCACCTGTTGTGAGCAGGAGGTTACAGCAGAGACCTCTGAGCTCCATCCCAGCCTGCATTTGCCTGATTCCAAGTTTCATTTGATTTTGGACCATTTTGCATCAGAAATGTTGCTCTGTCTTAAGTCAGTTAACCCCAAAGAATGTAGATAAATTATTTCAAATTGTCACATATGATGAGAGGACTTTTTTACCCAAATCATAAATGAAATTGAGGATGGTGTTACTGCATGTAAATAAGTCTGCAAAATTACAATTCTGTTGAATTAATTGGTTTGATTTTTTTCTTCAAATTTGTCTTACTCCTTTTATCCCATTACTTTTCTCCTGAAATGCAATAAACTTCTTGTGATGGAAGATGGAATTTTCTAAGTCTTTGTTGCACTGTCTTTTTCTCTGGTTTACTGATATTGATATTTATTGATATCTGATTTGATATTTATTATTTTCCTTATTATGCATACTTCACTATAAGTTACTGCTGCTTATTGGAAGCAGAGACCACTGTGTTCATACCAAAGCCTTTGACTTAACGCTGTTGGAAATCAAACTAAATCACGTGTAAGATAAGGAAGAAAGGACAGATGCAGGAAAATACCTCCTTCACTAAGGGAAGTCCAATACCTCTGTTTCCCAAATCTTTGAGTGTAATGGGAGTAGTTTGCAGCCTGCAAAGCAGCCATGTGAATTTACTTTCCCTATTCTGTAGTTATTCTTCTAGTCAAGATAATAGTTTGAAAGTTAAAATGTAAGCATTTTCTGATTGCCCTGTTATCTAATTGGATGGTATTAAGAAACTGTGTTATCCTATCCATACTATCTTTTGGGCAAAGAGTGAACTGTGCTTCATTACGGAAGCAGGATAAGTGCTTGTGGTGCTTGTTATAAAAAGAGAAAAAATAATTTTGAGACAAAACTATGTCACTGTCAGTCTCAGTCAAAAGGTGAGATCTGCTGCCAGTGCCTATATAGTTACATGTCAGGATTGCATTGCCATAGTATGGAGTTACAAAAAGATCTTTGCAAATATGTAACTGGGGCCCTTGCAGAGATGGAGATATGGAGGACAGGAGTTCTCCATGAGAAGAGGAGCCCAGCAGATGTGAACCTAGCAATTACTGTAAGTAGGAAAAAAAAAAGGTCTTTTGCTTTCAACAGCCTATCAGGCCCAAAGGGAACGTTCCACAGATTAATTTAGATCTAGTTAAACAAGTGTAAATGACTATGTTTGCCCTAGCTGCCTGTTTATCTGCTCCTGTTCCCTCGAGCTTCAGAGCATGTGTGTGTGTGTGTGTGTGGGTGCTATTGCAAATCAATCAGAGTGGAAAGACGAAAACTGACCACAGGGGAAAACTCACATTTGATTTGGTAAAGCTCTGTATGTATCGAGCCAGCAGCCAAGGATTTCCTTCTGTTCTTTTCTGTGATTTCAGACACAGAAAGGAATTCTTCCCTTCAGCCTGTTATTCAAAGTTAAACAGTGATGCAGCTTAGAGCGCATTGCTTACAGGGAGTTACTCATGGACTGGTATCTCTTACAGTTCATTTTTCAGGTAGAATTTTCTTCTCTAGAAAGGCTACACAGACCTCTTGCTTCTGTTGTAAATGGGAGGTCATTAAAAAACCAGAAATTTTCTAGTTTGCTAGGGAACAGCTTGACTTATTTTCTTAACATTTATTTGAAGAAGTGCTCCATGGGGTTACATGTCCCTCAGTATTTTCCCTTCTCTCTGACAATTTTTGTTCCTTCAGCAAGGATGGATTGCTCTTCACCAAACACTGAAATGGAGGGACACTTGGAATAAAACAGCACTTAACATGCATGAGATTTCTTCTTGAACCTGAGTGTGAAATGGAGATTTTAACATGTGGCTTTGTAGACTTCTTCCAGCTACATGGATTTCAGACCTGCTCTTGCAAGCAGAGACGTGTAAGATGCAGAATCATCCATAAACTTGTTTCTCTTTATCTATGAGTAAAATACAATCTAACATGGAAAGGTTAAGAGTCCATACTCTCATATGGATATAGGAAAGCTTTCTGCAGAAGTTGAACTTGCTTTTTAGAAGATTTTATATAAAATAGAGCTGTAAATTTGTCCTAAATTGGATGTTTCATCTGCGTAGCTTAAGCCTCAATGATGACTACCGCTACATTTTTTAACATACAGCCCAAGGTCTCCGTAAGGTTCCAACACCTCTGTGTCATCACAATGAAGATGTTTTCTAACAGAAAACATTAAAAAGCCTCTGCAACTTAAACATTGTGAAAACCTTCCTTTGCATTTGTGATGTTTAAACTTTAACTTTAGATCTTGCACTAATTTTTCCACTACCTTAATGGTAGATACTTTCCACACGAAGCCCATGGTTTCTTGTTCTTGGTCTGCTTAAACAGGTAATCCTCCTAAGGAATACCATGGGGGCATTTTTGGCAGCCCAAGGAGAAAGTGATGAGGCTAGAAAATCCTCACTGTCACTCTGATCTTACTGAGGAAATGAGGTTGTAGTTTACCAGTCAGCTTTATTCCAAGCTGTGTTGCTGTAGAACTTGTATCTTTTTTTAGCCCTATTTAAAAACTTAATGGGCTGCAATCTGCCTACTAAGTTCTTAGTAGTAATATAGAAAGTATTTCTGCTAAAAAGATATTATTGGAATTGCCACTATAACACAAAGGTAGCAGTCACAGAAATGCTTTTCACATTCCAGAGCACCTTGCAACCACAAAACCAGATTTTCTGATATTACTCAGCAATGTCATTTCAAAGCCATGCAATAATGAAAAGATGTAACTGCCATTTCAAACATGTGGGCTAGTGGGGACAGCAAACTGTGAAACCAGGCAATTTAATGGAATGAGCAGTGCCTGTGCC
Organism: Lepidothrix coronata; assembly: GCF_001604755.1. Classification (NCBI taxonomy): domain Eukaryota; kingdom Metazoa; phylum Chordata; class Aves; order Passeriformes; family Pipridae; genus Lepidothrix; species Lepidothrix coronata. The sequence continues at coordinate 488,352 of NW_016690374.1, forward strand.
TGGTCCATGTCATACAGAAGCTTATGGAGTAGCACAAAGTAACATTGTGTAATTCTGTAAACCAGAAACGTTCCTCGTGCTTGCTTTTGGTTTTCTTTTTTTTAGGAAGAAAAGATAATTACAAACTACATCTCCCTTCTATCAAAATCTAGTGCATACTAAAGGGTAATTACAGAAGTCTGAAATAACTTCAATTGCTGAAAGAGACAACATCTCACACCAGTCTGTTGTTTACAAAACAAAAGGCATTAAAAATAAGGATATGACTGCAGAGAAAAATAGAAAATATAAATTTTCTTATCAAGATGCAGGTATTATTTATACTATTACAAATAAAATCAGATTTAATTAATTAGTAATCTGATCTTATGTTTTAATCTGATAGTAGTATCTTAACAGTTTGTTATAAGGAAACCATTAGATAGGGATTAATGCAATCATATTTAATCATTGGTGTAAGTGAGGTATGCGCTTGTTACATTGTGTGAACAGTGCTTACTGCATCTGCATATAGCTTTTGGTTTAAGGTCTCCATTTACAAAAATTACAGTCCAGACTCCTCTGGAGAGTGCTACCTCAGTAAAGTGCTGCCTGACCAACTCATTGCACTTACTGCCACAAAACTTGTTTTGACAACTGTCCAAACAATGGCTGCTGATTGTAGCCTCAGGTAGTTACTGCCATGTCCACCCTATTGGCAGTCCTGTCCCCATGCCTGTGAAGAACAAAAGGAAGTGCACCTCCAGCTGCCACCTTCCCTGTAATCTGCCGATGAGTTTCCTTAATGTCACCAAAAGGACTTTGCTCCAAAACCTCACTCCTGGCCATGCTGATGCAGTTTCAGTAAATAAGCAACATGGACAGCCTTGACCACAATACTGGGGGTTTGTTCCATTTCGTAGGCCAGATCCATCTGTGTTGGCCTCCAGCATGGCTTGCTGCCCTGTTTCTGTAGGAAAGGAGTTTTGCTTGTACTGCCAAAATAGGCCAGTCTGCCCAGCTCATAGGAAGCCTAGCCACAGCTTATTGCATAGTTAGAGAAGGATGTTAACAGCTCATCCTCATTCACCCATTTCCCAGGCTCAGAAGCTTGAACTATTCACCTATAATAGATAATTTACCTGTAAAAGCTAAGTGAGGTCCATCTGCCCCACTGCTGTGCTTGTCCAGGCTCTCTGTTCCGTGATACCTGCTGCAGCTTTTCTGCTTTCCCCTTACGCAGGTTACCGCCAGCTGCCACCCACCTGATGGCATTTCTTCAGTGTGAGGAAAGCTTGAGAACTTGCCATGAGACAAATCTATCAGCAGCATGGGGCTCTTTTGCCAAGTCTTGTATAGTTGTAGGACCTTCCTCTGGTGGTCATATCAAAGGTTCTGAAACTTATATTAAAAGGCAGAGGTGATCACTACTGGATGTTAGAGCCTACAAGAACAGCTTGAATATGACCATGGTCATGATTTATGGATAATATGGCATAACACAACAGAGATAATTTGGAAGCTGCCTAATTAAGGCAGTGTTGAGAGACTTCTAGAACAATACATGATCACCTTGTTTATAGTAAGAAAGCACAAAGACCAGAACTGGATAAAACTCAGCTACCATGGGAAGACTGGTTTGTTTTAAGTCCGTAGCTCTTCCTTATTTTCAGTAATGCTCAGTGAGCTTATTTTCAATGGTGACACTGGAAGAGCATTACTCTGTTTGCTTCTCATAACTCCTCCTTTCTGGGTACATTTCATCAAGAAGTTTCTCTGAGGGAGGAACTTGTATTTTCCAGCTCTTTTTAAATATGTGATCCTTTCCATGATTTCCAAGCTCATGTACACGTATGGTTATATGCTGCACTATGTTATAGTTCTTTTTCCTTTTTTTTAAACCTTCTTTTGAATTGTCCATTCACCATCCACCTCTGTTTCTACTCTGTTTCTTCTGACCCTTTATTACTGGTGTTTCTCAGTTGCTCAGAGGATCATCTTTAATTTCAAAGCTACACATGGGGATTAATTGCTATGCAGATGTTGTACCAACCTCCCTCTCCAGCCTCTACAAGCAAATTCTTTATGGTGACTGCTGATTTTTTTCACTCAGTAGACAGGATCCAAATTCCAATCTCTGGCTGTCTGGACCCTGCTTAATCATAGCTGATGTCACAAGGGCCTGTGTTGGTCATTCCTAGCAGCACATAGCAGTTCCCCAGACATAGCCCAGCTGTCCATCTGACTCATATTCCTCCAGGAGAGTGCTATGTGCTGGAGGTGCTGGAGTGCCAAACACACCCTTTTCCTAATCCTCTCTGTTGAAGGTGATGTTTGACTTGTCCAATTTAACTCATGATAGGTTCGAAGATGAAGCTGCTCCCAATTTTATGGCTGACTCAGTATTTATTTGTGCACTTGGTGCCTGCTGAGATCACTGGTGATCGGCTGCTCTGTGAGCTTTCAAACAAAGTTATTGACAGAAGGTCTTTTTATACAATGGGGGTTTTATGTTTGGACCTAGTAGGCACAGGGCAGTAGAAGCAGGACCCTTGTGGTCAGCACAGTCCCTGTAATAGGGAACATTATATTCCCTTTTTAGCCTCCCAGAGCAGCTCTTCCAACTCTTGGCTCCTGCCTGTTGCCTTTTCAACTCCTTACATCCTCCCTGAGAAGCAGAGACCCCACAGATGGGATGTGTGGTGGACATACCAGTGCTCACTGGCACAGCTTTTCTGAGCCCTCATTCCCTCCAGCTCTCACTTCATATTCTTTATATTCTCCAGCCATGGGGTATATTTTCGTTGGTTTCCAGGCCTCTTTGGCACATACTCTCCTTCCACTCTTGGTTTTCTCGGGGAGTCTTTACTCTTTTTTTACTTGAAATATTATTTTCTTTTTTTTTTTTTTTTCGTGGTATATCCTACAATCTCCCTAGGAGAAAACTTTAGCAAATCTGTGACACCTCTTTCTCTTTTTTATCCGTTTTGTAGGGAAATTATTAAATTTTTAATACATGCTTGTACTTTTGTCGTTACTTTTCTCAGTTTGGATACGGAGCCACCAAGAGTTCACATAAGCTCCATCCTTGGCTAAAATCCTCAGCTTGCACACCTGGGAAAACCACAGTAGCTGGGTGGAGAAAGTATAGTCTTCACAATTAAAATGCCAGCTGACTAATGAAGGCGAATTTATTAGGGAGAATTTTCTGACAGTACATTTTCACCCTTGGCAATAATCTAATAGGCAGCATAACAGATAGCAAGTGAAATAACGCCTGAGCACAGCCTGGACAGAGAGAGGCTGCAGTGGATCATCCTTGGATTCGTGTGAGCATCTCCCTTCACTGCCCAGGAAGATGGGCAATGTTCCTGGCCCACTCTGTTTCTTTCTGCCATTTGTTCACAGATAGTGAGTTTTCTCCTAGAAGCCTTTTTTTTTTCCATTTGTGTCTTTATACAGTTCCTGCCCTAGTACCCAATTTGTTAATTTTTGTTAATCCATGCCTGTTTGGAGGTCCCTTACAGTCTCCCTCATTTTCCAGTTGCCCACTCACTGCTCAACTGTATCTATGAAATAGATTAAAAACTACTTGTCAAGCATTTTCAAGGTTGTACAAAGTTCATCATAGATGGAAATACAAGTACCAAGAGAGTTTGATCCATAGCTTAGATTTTTTTTAATAAGTCTTTCTACGTGTAAGTTAGGCAACTGAACAAGCTATTTAGAGCAGTTGCAGAGGTCTTTGAGTTCTTCTAGGAAAGATTAGATACACATGTCTTGAAGATGGTGCAGATATAGTTAGTACAAATCAGAGATCCTTCATTCCTACAAACATGCAAATTAAAAACAATTATAATATACAACATTGCCTAATGCTTAATATAAGCATACACCCAATGCTTATGCAGCCACAAATTAGTTTACCTAAAGAGACGAAGCGGAAGATGAAGGAAAAGGCAGGGTGACACCTGATCACATTAAGTAAAGGCTAGCTCTGAGAAGGTGGTTTCCAAAGGGATATTTTGGGAGCATTTTAGGTCACTGTGGAAAAATAGAGGTGGTGGGCATCACAGAACCACGGTAAAGCTATGCAAACAATACATAACCCAGTAATTTCCGGAAGGGTATGAATAAGCCAGGGCTCTGAGACATCACCATTGCACAAAGTAACGAAGAAATCACCAAGAGTGGACAATCATAACTTTTAGAAAGTGGAAGTCATGAAAGAAATGGGAAATAAAGTCCAGACACAGGGTGTTGAAATAACCGGGGAGCTTGTCAGAAGGAATCACTGTCAACACTGAGGCTGTGACAGATGAGGGAAAAGAAGAGGGAAACAGCTCCAGAGCAGAACATGGATGTGAAACTAGCGAGGAAAGGCCACTGTAACACCAGAAAAGATCTCCAAAACCAGAAGAGCGCAAAGAGGTACCAACTGGCAGGTTTTACTGCCCTTTCCTGATTTTGTGGAGGGTCACCTCAATGCTTCCTTAGGGATGCAATGGGAGTCAGTATTGGAAGCAGCCTTGGTGAAAGTTGCTGTCAGTGGTTTCACATCATTTGAAAGGCAGCAGTGAGCAAGGAAGAGCCAGTCAACCTCAACAGCTGGTCTGGGAGCTGGAGATGCCATGGGCTGGTCGTGCTCATTCCTTCCAGGAGGCATCTGCTTCAGGAGGCAGCACTTTTCCAGGAAAACAATAAGTCATGCAGACACTCAAATGACAACGCTGTTGTAAAACAAAATGCAGTTTTCCACAAGATTGCAGTTTTCCAAGAATTAGTAAACCTTTAGGCCTTTGTCTGAGGTGGAGTGCTAATGGCAGCCAAGGAGCTGTGGAGCTCCTGTGCTTCTCCTTTCCATGAGTAATGATTTGGCATTCGGAGTTTGGGAGAGATATTCTCATGGAAGATCTGAATGCTGTTCCTTGGTCACTGCATGTAAGACAGTATAAACAGCTGACAGGTTTAAATTACTGACAACACTCTCCATTGTCCTGCAAACATTAGTTTTTCCATCTAAGATTTACAGCCTCTCATCTCCGGTGTCTTCATCTAATACAAAGGGCAAAATCTTGCCATGCCCAGCAGGAATTAAGAAAGAACAGATGGATGCCATGTTCATAGGAGCTGGACTCCACATTGCTAATTCCTCCATGGTGATAACAAAAGGAGATGGGGCTCAGCCACTCATGTTGAACAGACATTGGTACATGGAACCATTCTTTGAACCTCTCTTTGATGTCAAAATGCAAATGTGTCCAATCCTGAGTGCAAGGGGTCCACAGGTGTCATTCCACAGAGTGAGGATGGCTGCAGCAGGCAGAAGGCTGGGTAAATTAGAGACGTAAATTTGAACAAAATGGGCAGATTAAAAGGATTGGTTGTAAGACAAAGTGAGTATGCTGTGAGATAAAGGTACATAATGGTCTGCAGCTGAAAAGATTATAGAGGTGATATGTAAAGAATGTCCTGAATTAATCACTTCCTTTGTGTAAGTATTTATGTTTTGCAAATCATTATCACTTAGCAACCTATGCTGTCCTTTTTATTTTTTACAGACTTAAACTGTTTCCTGGGGGTATTATCTCTGTCTGGCTCAGCAAAATTAAAACAGTATCTCACTTAACACTGTCTGTAAGTAGATGGAAATAGTTGGCTCCAGATATGTTATGAATTGCATGTAGAGAATTGACATGGTTTAGATCATATAAAGCGGAGTATATTTGGTGTTCAACACTTTCTTATAGAGCAGTAAGCTGTGTTTAGCTTTCTGGATCTTATCAAATGCTTGTTCAAGCCAAGTCACAACTCTTGCCAAGAATACTTAATGCCACACTTGGCATTACATTATGGAATGTAAACCAGGAAGAGACCTGTCGGGATTGCTGGGTTCCCCCTCTGCACTGAGACCCCCCCCTTGCCAGGGAGCCCTGCCAGACCCCTACCACACCACTGGGAAACATTACAGGGAGGATTGTCCAAGGACTCCTGAAAAATCTTTCTGGAAAGGGATTCTCCAACCTCTCCCTACAATCCATGCCTTGTACATTTTGGAAATGTTCCCTAGTAGGCTGTCAAAGCACACTTTGTTGCAGAAGGAAAACTGATTTCTTTATGTCTTTGTCTACAGAAATAATGTAAAATGATCAAGAAGCTTTTATGTGTTAGAGGATTGTTTCCATCTCTGTTCCTAATATTCTTTTCCTGGACTAAATGAGCCAAGTTCCTAAGTTTTTCCTTTTGAATCCCTTGGTGTATATTTCTCCTAATTCTTGTGCTCCTTGAATGCTTCTCACTTTATCCAGGTCTGCAAGTGCCATGCCCAGACCAGGACCCAGTACTCCAGTTAATTCACTCAAAGATCATAGCGTACATCAAACCACACCAAATTGATGCTCACTTCTGTGTCAAGAGGAGTGAAGGTAATGCTTACCTTCTCCCAGTTCTCAGACTGATTTGCTGCCATGCCAGGGCAACCTGCATGAGGGTCAGTGGTGATCCCATTCAAACTCTGGCAAGCTCAGACCTCCCACCCAGCCTGCAGCTATTGCACTTCCTCTTGCACGCTGTTATTTTCAGCCCTGTCTAGATGAGCAGAAAGCAAATCAGCAGAGGATATGGAGTGGATGGTGCGTGCTGTGTCCTTCTCTTCCTCCCTGAAATCTGCTGCCGGGCACTTGTGGCTGCCAGGGAGGGAGGACAGGGTTGGGCTGTGAGTCATCCTCCACTCCTGCTCCCTCCCTGAGCCAGGAGCTGCACGTTCCCTGCTGACTGCAAGCTATGGTCAAGGCCTCACTCTTGCAGGGAAAAAAATCTTCTCTCACTGCGCATACCCACTTCTGTGGCACAAACATGGCCCCATGTTTAGAGCAGCACTCCCTTCCCATTTCTCTGGCAGATGAGTCCTGCACTCCTCTGTGTCACTGCTGGCAGCAGACTCCTGCTGCATGGCCCAATCAACAGTCTAGCCATAAAGAATTTCAGCATTAAAAATGGGTCAAAAAGTCTGAAGAAAATAAAATGATCTCATAACATTTTAATACTTGATGGAGAGTAAGACAGTACAGGTCCGCAACATGGGCATTTACAAACCTGCAGAAATGCAGGTTCCTGAACTGATTAATAGCAAGAAAAGTTTAAACACTTTAAAAATAGCTGCAGTAACATCAGAGGTACAGACCTAAAGGGAGAGGTGAACTGAGGAATTAAACACTGGATAGCTTTTAAGTGTTAAAAATAATATGTTTCTGGCCATAGCTTTCCACCGGGAGTCCCCTCTAACACCTGAGCCTCTCAAACTCAGAAGCTATATACTGGGAGATGCTCTCCATCATTGCCTATCCACACTCCAGCTGTGGTGGGGCAGGACAGACCTTGTCTGGGCTGCACTGGAGGAGCCATGTGATTGGAAAGTGGGTGCACACACCTGGTACCACTCCAGCTCCAGGGCATCAGACAGCCAGAGGCCTGGCTTTCATTGTCAAGAACACTTTTTATTTGTTGTTATTAGTTTGTGAGAGTTTTTTAATTAGTTCTTTGTATTAGAGCATTTGGCTACTTTAAGACTACTTTTTGTTTCTTCTATCCACAATCTGCAGAACTAAAAATGCGTTTCTGCTTGTCTGTGTTGTTTGCAGAGCTCTTTGCACACTCCAGGCAACCCAAGCAGCCTTAGCTTTTCAAAGAGGGATTCTATCTTCAACCAACACTTGTAAAATCCTGCAATACCATGACCAGCATCGCATGGCTGTGCCTTTGGCTTTGCTTGGCATTTGTAAATAATTTTTATATAGTTCTGTATGAAGGTGCTATGCAAGAAGTACCAGTTCGCATGCTGCAGTGCCTCAAAGGAGGTGACTGTCCTGCTCTACTCTGCACTGGTGTGGTCTCACCTCGAGTCCTGTGTACAGTTTTGGGCACCACAATATAAAAAAGACATTAAGCTATTAGACAGCATTCAAAGGAGAGTCACGAGGATGGTGAAGAGTCTGGACAGAAAGCCTTATGAGGAGTACCTGACATCACTTGTTTAGTTCAACCTGGAGAAGAGGATACTGAGGGAAGACCTCATCTCAGTCTACAACATCTTCACAAGGGGAAGTGGAGGAGCAGGTACAGATCTCTTCACTCTCATGACCAGTGACAGGACTCAAGGAAATGGCATGATGCTGATTTGGAGGAGGTTTAAGTTGGACATAAGGAAGAGGTTTTTCACCCAGAGGGTGGCTGAGCACTGGAACAGGCTCCCCAGGAGAGTGGTCATGGCACCAAGCCCATCTGAGTTCAAGAAGTGTTTGGACAATATTCTCAGGCACTTGGTGAGGTTCTTGGGTTGTCCCGTGCAGGGCCAGGAGTTAGACTCAATGATCCTGATGGGTGTCTTGCAACTCAGCATATTCTATGATTCTATGAGTATTTTCCCATAATTTCTTTCCTGTACAAAACCTAAGCCCTCCTCTCGCATGAAAGGGAGGTGAAATCTGTGCTCAGCATCCCTGAGTAAGGGGAGGCCCCTGCCCTCCACTCCAGCAAGAAGCGGTCCCTCTCTCCTGTTCACCAGCACTGCAGGGACCTACTGGAGCAGCACGTAGCGAAGCTGTCCTGAGTTAACTAGGCCAGTCTAGTGGGGCCATTAGTCATCCACTCATCACATGCCTCATTGCCTGTGCCCTGAACAGAGGGTGTTCCACTGCCTTTATGTAAACCCCACCAAAGAGCTGGTTGCTGATGGGGGGCCTCACTGCCCACCACCACCCACCAGCCCAGTGCCCATCAGGGTCCTTGTGCCTTGGGTGACATTGAAGCCTGCCATGAAAAGGCAGAGGTGCATGAGCTAGGTGCAACAGTGCCAGCCCTGAGATGAAAAGCCCACATGCAGCAAAGGCCCTGGTTCTGGCTGGTAGAGTTAACTCTCTCCTCCCACTCTCTCAGCTGGAAGCACACCATCAGGATAGAGGGTTGCCATCAATTTTTATGCCAAAAGACATGGGGAACTCAGACCCTCCCAGTCCTCTAACTTGCAGGCTCTGCCCCATCTCAAGCCAACAGTCCTGGTGGATGTTTAACAACCATGAAGCACTTGGTTTTGTCTAATCCCCTGTATGTGCAATCAAGCAAGTTCTTATCTTGACTTAACCTACAGGTAGAACCACTCTGGTCATACTCCTGGCATATTTCAGGGATTTATGTCCGCACCCCTGTGGCACACGCACCCCTGTATCCCTCAGGTTGCCTTTCATCATCGGTTACGCTTCAATCCCCTGCAATCAGACACGGTTATATGAGCAACAGGGAGAAATATTTACCAAAATGAAATTTAGATGGGGAAGTGGGGAGGGAAGAAAGAAAGAAGAGAGGAGAAAAGAACTAAAAATTTCAATGTTATTTGAAATACACATTGATGTTTGTTAGAAAATTAATTGGTTTCACTTTTGCACATTGGCAGTTCTATACAGGAAAATTTATCTCATGCCATATATTCTTTGCCTTCTAGTTTACACAGTAATTTGATTTTTAAGATATAGGTTTCTTTCCTCCCACGCGCATTTAGCTCTTGCTAATGCTGAGAGTGGTCGTTGGTGAGGACCTCAAGAGAACTTGGATTGTGATGAGCTGGGCATGTTGGAAGTCCAGTTCTGGATAATGTTTCTACATTTTTACTGTTATTCTGTAAACATCCACTAATGCTTTCCCAGAGTTTCCTCTTATGGGATGCTGTCTTGGCTATGGTCCACTGGGGATGGCTGAGATTTGGATACAGATTGCTGAGTGGAGGTGTTGCAGCACCTGTGTGCAGGTGACCAACCCAAGTCCTGTTCACCTGCCAAAGCAGCACATTAGGCTGAGGAACACCCCTTCCTCAGGACCTTTTATTCCTAGTAAGAGAAAACAAGACCTTGGTTACTCCTGCAGCCATGACTTTGGGCAGAGCAGCTCAGTGATCTTGTGTTCTTTTGCCAATCTTTTTGAGAATGCCTGACAATGTCATTTGTCCACCTGATGTCCTGGTGGTAGGCTATAGAGACGCCGCTAAAAACAACAGCTTAGTAGACATCACCATCTATCGCTATGTCTGCATGTGAGTGGTGTTTTACCTGGTAGGGGAGTCAGGAGTCAAGATAAACCCCACTGCAGTCTCCTGCAGCACGCAGCTCTGGGCAGGACAGACAGCAGTAGAATTTATAATTACATTTTTATTGTAACTGGGGAATAAAAATAAGAAATTGTGACAAAATCTGAATGGTCTTGTGGAGAAGGCGACCCTAAGCTTGTATCCCATGCTGTGGACTGCTTCGTGTTAGGGCACTCAAGATGCCTCCTCCATGCTCCAAAATGGAAATTTCTTCTTACTGATGGCAGATTCAGCTGGTTAATCACCATGGTCTTCTCTGAGTTCCAGAAACAGAAAGCTGCATCAAAATTCAGTGTTGTTACTGCTGGTATTGTCCACAGCCCCGTGGGATTCAAGTGGGATTTCTGCTCTCTGCAGAAGTTGTTCATCTGGCTCTTCTGGATGCACCCTGACTTGTGACTGCCACCTCAGCACTTAATGAAGGGGTTAATGGACATCTTCTCCTCCTTCTTGCTCAATGTGGTTGTAATGGCAGTCTGGACCCTTCAAGGAGGGAGAGCAGGAATAGATCTCATCAGGGATCTGAACAACACTAAAATGTATTCCCAAAATCATGCTGTTGCCTTATGAATATCTGATGAGGCATGAGTTATAGAGACATCTTTGTGGACATGGAAAGTGTTAAAATGTGCCTACTTACTGCGCTGCAAATGCCATGCATTGCAAACTTGGGAAAGTATCTCAGGCAGCATGAGTTTTGCCCTTAAGCAATATGTGAATTACTACTTAAAATTAGTATCCCATGCTTGTTAGGATTTGTTTTTTCATTAAGTTCCTTTGCACCCTCCTCAGCATGTGTACATCTGATATGTGTTGTTATTCTTTCTATTACTGTATACTTTCCAGCAGGACCACAGGGATCAGGGTTCTCTGTTACTAGGGTTTTACCCTGAGAGATTTGCAGGACAAGAGCTGTGGATGAGAACTGTGAGCGCTTCAAAGCAGTCTGAAAGCCTGTAGGTACATGCTCATTGGCACCACCAGTCCCCAGCCAGCCAATGCCAAGGTGAAAGCCTCACCCTGACTTTGCAAAGGAGGGAGAGGTCAAATCAAGGTCATACTTAAGTAGCTCATGTAAAATTTTCTTTCTTAAAACTCCTGCCTTATGCCCCCAAGGAAAAGTCCCAGGGAACACCTGTTCTCTGGGGTTAAGCTGGGAAACTGAGCGAGGAAGCCAAGTGGACGTATGATTTCCCAAAAATGTTCGGAAGACCCACGCATTCCCATGGGGGTCTATGGGTGGGAGGTGACATATGTCACAACAAAAGCCATAGAAGCATGTAAAACACAAGCTGGTCTGATTCCCTCTGTGAGCTCTACTCTACACTGATGAGATGGACTCAGAGACCCAGTGCTTGGCACAGAGAGGGCCATCACTGAGGGAGAAAATACTCATGTTTCAGAGTTTGGGTTTTATTTTGATTGTATCCACTTCAGTAAGGCTGTTTTCAGGACAAATATTTATTAAAAAAAAAAGAAGAAAAGGAAAATAGAATAGGCTCCTTGAGGGAAGAGCAGAAGTGGTAGAGTAGGTCTTGGCACTTTGGCAGAGCAAGACTTCAGGTAGCAAACCATCCATATGAGAAAATATTTTCTACTCCTGCTCAGCGTGTGGCATGGTCCATGGCACAGGCTTTGGAGATGCAAATTTCAGTCCTTTCACTGACCCAGTAATTGCATGTGTGAGCCACGGCTCTGTGTCCCAGGAGAAGGCAGGGTCTCTCCTAGAGGTGAGACCCTCAAGTGGTTGCAGCAGGCGGGTCTTGGGTAGGTGGGTAAGGATGGCCCTGGGAGGCCATGATGGCACCTGGGCAAAACAAATCCCTCTGGACATCTGTGCCTTGCAGCTCTCTTTCCTACTTACACTTGGGATGTGGATTTTATGTGCAGGACTCATCTCTCATAAAGACAATGAAAAAGCAGTTATTTACCTTTGCTTTGTTCTCTGGTTTTGCTAATTTACTATTAATTTTGTTTTACAGGTAGGCAATGAGTTATTTTCGTATTGGTGTGGTTATTTCATGGCTGAAGAAAGGGCAGAGTTGCATATGAAGTACCAGGTAAAGAAGGAGTCCTTCATGCTCAAGGCCCTGATGATGGCAAATGTACTCAGAGAGAACTCTTCTGCTCACATAAAATACAGGAGGCTTTAACAAAAAAAGTCTCAGGTTTCCCTTTTAAAAATTCAGAGTCTCTTAAACCAAGAAAAATGCACTCACGGGAAGGGAGTGCCAGTAATAACATGCCTGCTTTAACATTCAGTGGTAAAAGAGAAATATGCAGCAGTTTTCCCTGAGGGAAGAGGGACTCTGGAAGTTAAACAGAAACGTTTATGGTTGTGAAGACTTAAAAGGCTTCCTAGACACCCTGACTTCCCTCTTGTATCCTGAGCACCTCAGGGTAATGCATCACCCCTGTGGTCCAGAAAAGAGCTTGCTTTCAGTGGCCCCATCTTTAGCTGGGAGACAGAAGAAACACCAGAACAAGGATGTGGGTAAGTGTCAACAGCTTCTGCCCTCCAAAATTCCTGGTGGGGACTATTTACATATTCTTTCTGTGCAGGAAACTGCTGGTTTCTCAAGAGCTGAAGCCTTCACCTGCCCTAGTTGAAAACAACTATTGTTATGGGATTTGCTTTGTTAAATTTAAGGCAACTCACATAAAAAAGAAAGAATTCTGAGTTCGATGTGTCATCCTTTACACACTGATCAACTCTCCTGCTCTCATTTCTGCATTTGAATAATTTTGTTAAAATTGCATTTAAGACCTTTCTGTAACGTGGCTTTTGGCTTGGCACAAAATACAAATCATTATTGTGCTCTAATAACATCTTCATTCTATGAGTACTCCTCCCGCAAATATGCCATGTAATCTACACAGACAGCATCAAAATCTGAGTCACTTCTTCTACACAGTACTAAGTGTCCATTTTGCTTAAGAAGGTGATGTTTGCCAATCCCATTTCATACCTGCCCTTCCCTTTGTTCTAGTCTTTCTATCCTCCTGGCAGAAGACCATATAGATAATCAGAGCACATTCTAACATGTCTTTGTGTCTGCCTTTCACTTGGCTTTCATATGGATTTTGTCTCATGTCATATGTCAGGGATGCTCTGGTGGCTCCATTCAGTTGATGGTCTCCCCTCTCACCTATGTCTCAAATAACAGAGATCTCAACCATCTGGCCAAGATGAGTGGCTGAAAATCTTGTACACAGAAGTCGAACTCCATAGTCCAAAACAAATTTCCTGGCTGTTTTTACTAGGTAGAGAATCATCTACAACCAAAGCAAATCTTGTTTCATGGCTAAGATGCAAATCTTTCCTCCCCTGGAGCCATGGGAGATCCTGAACCTGGTGTAAATAAAACAATTTTGCTGAATGGGGTGAGGGAAGGAAGAGCACAAGGCAACTTCCAAAGGGTGACCTCCCTTGGCTCTGCACAACAAGGCAGGAAGACTCTGTGGTGAGAGGACACCCAGGACACCGGAGGTTTGCAACCACAGGAGATCATAGCCAGGCCCTCCAACCTCCAACCATCCAAACTGCTGAATGCCAGAAATGCAGAGATGTTAGTCAGTGTATACCAAAAAGGGGATGACCGGCAGGATGAAGTAAGCAGGAGCTCATTCATTGCTAGGCAGAGTGTTGGGATAAATGGGAAGAGACCTTCTTTAGGAGGAAAACTGGTTTGCTGGATGATGAAGAAGGAGGTTCTCCTGTAACATAAACATGTCTAGCACAGTTTCAGCGGGGACCTTTAAGTGTCATGAGACAAGAAGGCTTCCCACAACCTGAGTCAGTGCTGTAACCCCTGTGCTGTAGATTACCACACAGATGTGCACACAAAGCAGCAGGAAAAACTGGAGATTGCATCCCTCCAGAGCCACAGGTGCTCCACAGATCTTCCTGCTGCCCCAGAGTATATCGTCATCATGCCAAAGCAGGAAAAGCAGAAGGTGTGACTGTCCTGCATTGCCCAACCTCTGCCCACTCAGGTGACATCTGCTTGGCCATGCTGGTGAAGAAGAGAAGAGAGGGCTGGCTGGGCACTGGGGCAGGAGGAGCATGTTGGCATGTTAACCCATGGTTAGCTAGGATCAGCTGTGACCTCGGGGAGGGTTTGATGAGATGGGCTGTCCCTAGGTGTAGTCCTGACTGCAGTGTCTGATGGAAGATGCTGGCTAAGCAGAGACCATTCCATTCTACTCAGCAGGAGTTAGATGAGAGGCACCAACTGGCCACTGAAAATCAACAGTGTTGGCTGAATGAAAACTCTTAGATAATACTAAAGGGCTCAGCAGACAGGCAAGAAAGGTGGTAGTAGTCACCACTGGCTGATCTCAGCATCCTCTCTCTGACAGCAGCCCACATGCTTCAGGAGGTAGAGGACTCTTCATGGGATTCCTGTAATGATGTCCTATGGACAAAGGATATATTTCTCACCTCTTCAGTTAGGATCTCATAAAGGCCATGAAGTATGAGTTATACTTGACCAAATTAAAGAAAGGCTATGACTGGGGCTTGACTTCTCTGGCACTAGAGCAGATATTATCTCAGTGGTTTCAATTGATGGGAATTGAGGAATATCTCAGGAGGGATGAGAGCTGGGAATATCCCTTCCTCCTTTCTCTTCCTTGAGGGAACATAAAGAAGAGGGGAAGTTTGTCAAGACCTTCTTTAGTCACTCCATCTCTACAACTTAAGTCTTTCTAAAGTTAGGCAAGTGTTGGGGCTGGGGGACAATTGTCCTTGAGCTGGAAAATGCTGCTAGCTTTCTGCTCAGCCCATACCTATGTTGCAGAGTCCAGTTTACTCACTTGCATGATGAGTGATTAAAGAATTTTGCTTTTGAGATGCTTCTGTGAGCATGTGCTGAGAATGACTCCTGTTCAAATCCAGTAGCTGACATAGCAAAATCTTGCAGTCCATTGTTGCAAATAACTAATTCAAAGTCACAATCCATTTGGAGTAACTCATGGAAACCCATTATTATTTTGCCACTGCTTGTTGAGCTGCTGAGATAATCAAAATGCTTGTGAGAACAAGGAAAAAATCTTGCTCTTGGCCTAGAAGGTGTAAAGAGTGGTGACACACCCCAAGAGAGAAGCAGCAGGACGTGTGGGAGCAGAGGAAGAGGACTTGGGAGGATAGGATCCATGAGACCCCCCTGGAGCCTCAGTCACATGGACCTCATCACGGTTAAACCTAACACTTTCAAGACAGGCTCTTACCTGCTCTCTCATTTCATTGGTAAGGTACAGGGCAGGTAAAGGAGGAATGTAATGTGAAATAGTTTCTTTAAAAAGCTAGTAAGGCAAAAGCCCTTGTTATGTTTTGGAAGCCCGGCACTCCTTAAGTTAGAGCCAACATAGGACAGCTGACCCAGCTGTCCAGGGAGACCTGGGAATCTCTGGGAGACCCTGCTCCTTTTTAACCAAGAAGTCTGGGAATGGGCAACAAATTAATGGGAAATATTTCCTTTAAGTAATGAGGAAAAATGTGAATTATTGCTGAGGTTTCCATTCTACACCAGTAGGGAGCCATTTTTCTACTCTGGCGAAAAATGTTATAGAATATTCGGCACGTAGGTTAACTGCTTATCCAATGGTCCCTGTAAATGATTTTGTGGGTGTATGAAAACATCCATGTCAGACCCTCATAGCCCCAGGGGCACCAGGGAAAATGCACACCAGGACCTCCAAAGATTGACAGTAGTTGTAACCCTTCCAGTAGGAAGATATATAACAACATTTCATAGATATCATCATTTACAAAATAAAAATGTCAGTGTAACTGATAATATTTGAACCTATTTTCCCATGACTAATAATACCTCTGAAGGTGAATATGCAGCTGCAGTTACCAACTGATGGGCCAAAGTTAAAGGCCCATAAATATATTCTAACCATAATCATTCTTTTTGCCAAAAAAAAGTAGGGCCTTTCACAGACAAAATATACAAAAAAGCATAAAACATATACAAAAGCAGTGACACTGTGTAATTATGCAGCTTCTAAATAAAGCCATGGAAGAAGAGATTACTTGAAGGAGATAAGTCATTTGGGAACTTAGCAGCTAATTCATTCTGACTTTTGCTCTGCATTTCATAAGTTTCCACACACATTGTATCTCTAAGGCTAAATCCTGTAGGCCCTTACCAGCTCACATTTAAGGGCTAATTTACAGAGCCTCTGTCCTGCAGAACATGGTTTGTTGTTCTTTGTACAGCTGCATAAAACATTGCAAACACTTAAAAGCATATAATGTTGGAGTAGAAAATAAAAGGCAAATCTTAGAGGAAGACCAGTTTTTTTGCAGTAAGTTTGGATCCTGTGACAGTGAAGTAGCTGAATTCAAGGGTTATACATATTTACTCTATATGACTGAGCCAGTAAGGTAAATGGACAATTTGTGTGTTTATATACCTCTACATTTATATATTCTTTCCGAAATTCATGTCTCTTACTGGCAGTCAAACAGTAGGAGATGCAAATAGTTATATTCCTTTGTCCAGACTGCTGTTATCTATATTCATTAATTTTCTACGACCTACACAGAACCCCCTGACCTAACCCCTGAAATGTTGCCTCTACAAGATGCCTCCTGTGAGGGCCCTTTTACTTCTTGGAAGCTGGCCTTCTTTCCGAAGAATCTAACAAATACTTTCAAAATTAGGGCTGTTCAACCAGGGGTTGCCAGAGTCACAAAAGATAACTATCAACATAATTTAACTGGAAAATTTTCAACTCTTGAACATACTGTGGTGACATTTGCTGATGGTATTCTTAGCATGCATGGGAGAAATGGGGCTTTTTGTTAATATGTATCTCTAAGGTTATGTGTGTAGGATTTGGCCTTTTCAGATTGCTGTACTAACATTAACTGTGGGTTGGCATGTTAGTGTCCCGTGCTTCTAAAAAATCACCTGGCATAGACAATACTAAGGAAAGTCAGAAGGATGCTGTAGCTGAAAATGACGTTGTTGGCAAAAACTGTTGTTGCTGCCACTGGTTAGCACGAGGGGAGCTCCCATAGCTCGGGAAACATGAGATGAAGCCAGACACTGACCCAGTGGATCCTGATTCCCATAAGGACGATCCAGAGAAACATCTTGTCCTTTACCACAGCTCTGTAATTCTCTAGGGAGGAAGGAAAACTACAGGATTAAGAGAGAGGAATACAGAAAATTCTTCAAATTTCCAAATGTAGAGGAAAAAGACCTCAACTACCTCCCAGTGCATAACCAGTACTGCCTTTCACGGCTATGTAACGATGAGCATCTCACAATGCACTGCAATTCTTTCCTGCATGCAAGTGCATCAAAATGGTTACATCTGATTTTGTGTTTGTTTCTTAGTTTGAGATAAAACGATTTGCATAATGTTGTAAAATCTTTGGGGGGTTTTATCTCTGTACTTGCCTTTATTAGAGCATACTGACACCACAATAATTACATTGGTGCAATGATAACTTCTCATGGATGCAAAGTAAACTTCTGGTAACTCTGCATTGAAGTGAGTTGCAGAGATTTAGCTTAATTTGTGATTTCTGAAGCTGCCGGTGCTTGATATCAGTGTTTTTCCAAAGGCATAATTATCTGAAGTGCAGGGTGGGGGTGAAAAAGGGAACAACTTCAGACTGTCACTAACATTTTAGAAAAGGACAAAAGATTTCACACTAAAAAAAGGTAAACGGCTACAAATACTTTTTAAGCATCTATGCAACTATTGTTATTGCAATGGGAGTGCTTTGCAATTACAAATGGAAAGACAGATTGTACATTGAAGTGCAGTCCCCAGTTCTCTCTTAGCATGCGCTCTACACTGTGAAAAGCCTGGAGCATCCATATTCTGTATATATCAGCTCAGAGAATGGAATCATTAGCACCAAGATGCCTTACCAGATGCAGAAAATGAAAGACGGCAAGAAGAGCCTGGCACCTGCTAATTCTATTGCTAATTTTAATGTTATTTTAATTACCATTATGGAGAATGGAATGAAGAGTCTGAGGCCCAGTACTATTTTCATAACATTTTATGAGAGGTTTGGCACCACTTTCATGGGAACAGGAGTGGGTGTCATACCTTTATATACTAGTAATTTGAGAGGGATTGCCAGTATCTGTATCATCTGCAAAGTCAGATGGCCTCTGTAAATTAAGCGAATGAGCTGAAGCCAATAACAGGAGAGGACCTGCAAAGATGAATTCAAAGAGGAGAGGGAATGGATGTTAAATCAGCAGAAATATGACTGCATTGCTTT
Organism: Lepidothrix coronata; assembly: GCF_001604755.1. Classification (NCBI taxonomy): domain Eukaryota; kingdom Metazoa; phylum Chordata; class Aves; order Passeriformes; family Pipridae; genus Lepidothrix; species Lepidothrix coronata. Next base: position 506,729 of record NW_016690374.1, read on the forward strand.
AACTAGGGTGTATACAGAAGCTGTGTATCCTGCCTACCATGCCGGGAGAAACTTAGAGAACCGCATTCAGGTTTAGGAGACTGTAAGAAAAAGAAATAGAATGAAATGTGGCTGATTAAAAAAAACCAACAAAACAAAACCAACCAAACAAAGCTCTCCCAAAGCATCTTCCAAGGTTCTTAGGTACTTGAAATCAATGGAGTCTGCCATACGAAACCAAGAAAGGTCTGAACAAAAATGCCCTAGGAATATAATGGCTTTTCTGTGCATGAATAACAATGCAGAGACAGATTAACTCACTGCAAGTGAAATCGAAGACCCTCACCCATGTAGTGTAGGTTTCTTCACTGAAAGGGTGGTCAGGCATTGGAATGGGCTGCCCAGGGAGGTGGTGGATTCAACATCCCTGGAAGCATTCAAGAAACAACTGGATGTGGCACTTAGCGCTACGGTTTACTTGACAAGGTGGTGTTCTGTCAAACATTGGACTCAGTGATCTTGGAGGTCTTTTCCAACCTAAATGATTCTATGATTCTATGAGTGAAGGTTCCTTAAAGACTGGAGGGGGAGAGAGGTGTCTTTGTAGACAGTGAGATCTTCTCTTCAAGAAAACATTGACACACTAGTCAAAAAGAGAGAGCCAGAGGAAGGAGGGGCAACACACCCTGAATCTGTTCCCAGGAATACAGAATCCAAATGTCAGTTGGCAACCTAATGATGGGGGATTACACTGGAGAGACACTCAATCATTCCTGGACTTTCTTTCAATATATGAAAAAGAAACAATGGGTAAATAGTGAAGATTGAACAGAAAGTATAACATGGCCAGCAAGGCCTGGAGGGATACCCGCCCACACAAGATGTTGTGCATACTGGATTGACAGCACAGGTAGAGCTGACTTCACCTGTATGCACTGAAGTGGCCATGGGGAAGCCTAGGCTCATGCTGAATTCATGCCGTGAATTCAGACTTACAACTTGACAAAACTACTTTGCAAAACTGTAATTTTCTGCTTACAGAAGTGCCTACTCCTAGATTGACATCAGATGGACAGTGGAACAGAACAGCAGAGAAAAGAAGACAAGATCTACCTATATCTCATGTTTCTGCTGAATGGAGACAGAGAAACACAGAGAGATATAAATGAAAGAGATCTGGGGAGATTGGGGAATGAAATAAGAACCAGAAAGTGGAGGGTCAGTGAGAAATCTGAACCATCATCAGAACACCTTAGGTGAAAACAAAAGGCTAAAGAGATAAGGAGCAATCAGAGAAGATATCCTTACAGTGGATGCAGAAATCTCAAAGCAACCAAATGGATCCGGGGCAGGGAAGGAATTAAAAGGAGCCAAAAGTCTAGAGGATGCTAGCTAACATGCAACAGGGGGAGGGAAAGGCTTCTGGATGATACCTTGAAGGAAGAAAAAAATGGCTACAGGCAAGTAGTGGAAATGAAGGAAAAAGGAGAGGACTGGACAAGTGCTGATACTTGTGTAGGATTGTTAGGCAGAATAGGATAAAAAAAATCCCAGTATAGGAAGGGCAATGTGGGACACATGAAGTAAGTGAAATTCAAAGCCTTTGGGAGAGTTCAGGAGCAGCTTTAGAGGAATCAAAGCAGGGAGGGTTACTGTGGGACACAGTGGTGAGAACTCTGGGAGGAAAACTGGAGGTAGTGAGAGGGCTAAAGACAAGAAAAAGCAGAGGAGAACAGAAAGGAGGATTAGAGGATGAGTGAGAGAAGGTCTTTGGGTTAGGGAAGAGCTACAGGAACAGAAGGGAGAAGCAGCAGGGGGACAGAGGATGTGGCTAGAGAAGATCAGAGACCAGGTCCCAGCAGAAGAGCAGGTTAGTATAGAGCAAGGGGCAGAGGTAGACAGCACGGATTAGGAGTCATGAGCCATGCTGGCAGTTGGCAGAAGGAGCTTGCTTAGTCAGCAAGTCAGGCGGTAATTAATTAAATCAAGTCAGGCAGCAATCAGTCAGTTAAATCGGGTAACAATGACTCAATTAAGTTGAACTGGGGAACAATGAACTTATTACATCAAACCAGGGAGAAACGAACCAATTAAATCAGCTGGAAGCGTCTGTGGGTCCATCGGGAGCCTGGGCTAGGTGCCACCAGAGTGGGGGATTTGATGCAGCTGCCTGCTTCAAGGGAAACATCACCACAGCAACTGAGCACCACTGCTGACAGCCTTTCTTGTCGCCCTTTGCCCACAGCAAAGAAGGACACGGTAGACTACAGCTGGTCTGATGAAATATTTGTAATAAACCAAAGGGGTGGGGAGATGGAAACTGTCAGCTTTCAAATTAGCAATAGTGTTGCAGAAATTACTGGGCTGCCTAAGGATGAAGAAAGCTCTGCCTTTCAAATCGAGCTGATGCTGGATATCCGGAGCTGTCATCTTAAGAAAATGAGAAGCTTTGATGGGTGCCTGACGATGACTTAGTCTACCCTAACTAGCATGCAGTAGAGGCATGCTTTCCAATGGCATCCTGGAAGAGCACGGCACTGTACTGAAACAGCTGCCTATGTCCATTTTGAGGTAAAAAGTGTAAATTTTATGGGTTGTTGTGAGACAGATTGGTTCATGTACTGGCAGTGCTAGGAACCATTTTCATCCCCTTTTGTTGGTTCCCCATATCATTTGGAGTTCAGATGGGGTTTTTGAATTTATTTTTTTAATTTGTTTTGGGGTTTTTTTGTTCTTTCCTGTTCCTCCTATCTCCACAAGCAGGGAACATAACTAAGATCACCCAGTTATCTTAGCAGGAAAGCACCCGGTATGTTTCTCTTGGGATATTTCATGCATATCAATTAACTAAAAGTAAAAAAGGGAAGGTCTGATTGATGAGGACAACCTGAGGCCAAAAAGATAAGGCAGACAGCCATCTGCCCACTACTTGAGGGAAGCGAAATTCCAGTTGTTCTCTAAGAGCACCTGTAAGGCCCTTGCAGGTGGGAAGACAAGGCAGTGTGCTTTTCAAGGCAGTACAAATGCTTGAGGAGCTGTAATGGATAATAAACAGTGACGTGACATGGATAACCTTTATCATACTACACATTGTCATTAAAGTAATCATACTGAAAAGGAAATGACTCTTTAGGTGTTATTTCTGGCCAGATAAGTTCCTGGGATTTGCCCAGAGTATGTAAATCAGGGCCAACACCATCCCTGTAGGAATGCTGACCAGTAAATTAAACAGAAAATAAAAGCTGAAGAAGAACAGCTTCCTGAGCAGCATACAACAAAGACGGGGCTTGATCCAAGACTTAGTATATATTAGCAATACCACATGTACACCTGTTGTCCCCTAATAAATGTGCCACAGGACAGTGTGCACTTTGAGACCAGCACAACAGTTTTACACTGAAGGACTGGACTTAATTTTCTTTCTCCCACTCTGAACTGCTCAATAGTCAGAAGGCAAAGAGAGTCTAATTAGAGATGTGAAGGTTTGGAAAGGAACCAGAAATTTTCCAGACAAAAAACCTCCTGCTTCCCGTCTGCACCACAGTGTTAGAGCTGTCTGCCATGGAAAAATGGAAAAGAAACTTCCTGGGGTTTGGTTTTTTCTCCTCTTTTGTCCCTTCTGAATAATAAGAGTGAGAAGTTGGATTTGCTTTTGTACAAATCTTCAGTCTAATCAAGTGTATGCAAATTAGTTTAACATTTCAATCAAAAGTTCTAGTCAGACTCTGGTTTATTAGTGCTCAGAAGGAAAACTTGACCTATGCCAGTATTTTCAAATGGGTACTCATGATTTAAATGGTCCACAGGATAGTTAGCCTTGCCTGTGATTATGACCCTATAGATGATGAAATGCACTACCAAAGAGACTGGCCTTATCCTGAATTTAGGCTTTATACCTAAAGCTATTCTTGGTCCTTAATATCATGTTGTGACAACTATCTCTATTTATTTGCAAAAGAAAAAATATTTTTAAAGATGTTTCTTCACTATCTGCGTTATTGTGCAAGGTATCTATCTGAACCCTGTAACTTTCATTTTCCTCTTTGTTTATATATCAATAATAGGTGGATTCTATGTTTATCCATCCCCTTCTTCTCCCTTTTTAGCTTAAAATTATGTCAACAAACAAAATATACTCATGTGCATTATAGTGCACAGCTGCAGCTATTACAGGAGAAGGGACTGTCAAAATCCAAAAATAATCAATTCATGTCTATTTATTTTACAGCTTTTATTAAACAGTACTTTTTATATGCTTGTAAATAGTACACAAAACATTCAACATCTGTAAAGGAATAAGTACAGCTTAGCTCTGTTTACTAGGTAGTCAATTACTAAATATTTAATTTTACCCTCATAAAGAGAAAACACTGTGATTGACTCCTACTCCTTAAATTTCCATCACTGACACATCTCATTCTTTCTACCTAATATCCCTTGCATCATCATTTATAATCAAAGAGCATGCTGACGTTACCAGGTCAGAGGAGTAGCATTAAACACATGAGCGATGAAAAAACTACCCAGCAAAGGAGTACATGGTGCTCCCCACTGTAGTTCCAGCTAGTTTGATATCATCTAATTTTTGAAACACAGAATATCACTAAAGACTTCTTCTTTGCTGCCAGAACTATGTGCTTCTGCCTTGGGAGAAACACAAGGTGTTGGCCTCCAACTGTGACATCCTCCCAAAGGCAGTGCAGTGAAGACCTGATACAAGGCAGCTCAGAGAGATCCATCCTGTATCTCTGCCTGTGGCTCACCTCCTTCAGTCAGACCCATAGGGTCTTGTTTCCACTAACTTTTCACAGAATCACAGAATCATTTAGGTTGGAAAAGACCTCCAAGGTCATTGAGTCCAACCTTTGACTGAACACCATCTTGTCAACTAAACCATAACACTAAGTGTCACGTCCAGCTTTTTCTTGAATGCTTCCAGGGATAGTGACTGCAACACATCCCTGGGCACCTCGTTCCAATGTTTAACCACCCTTTCAGTAAAGAAATTCTTCCTGATCCCAACCTGAATCTCCACTGGTGCAGCTTGAGGCTAGGTCCTCTCATCCTGTCAGTTGTTGCCTAGGAAAAGGGACTGACCCCTACCTTGCTACAATCTCCTTTCAGGTATTTGTAGAGAGCAATAAGGTCACCCCAAGACTCATTTTATTCAGGCTAAACACACCCAGCTCCCTCAGCTGCTCTTCACATGACTTACAATTTTGACTTTTATTTTCCTAATACTTCTCTTACTGAAAATGTTTAAAGTACTTTGACCTTGGAATGACACATTTCACTTTTTCAAGGTCACTGAATCAAGTTGGAAGGCGACTGGAGAGGGAAAAACACATGAGTTCCAGATGTCTCGCCTAAAGCTTTTCTTCCATTAGAAGATAGGCTTTCCCTTTTGCAAAGTGCAGGTGTGAATCTGGCTCCAGAGCCACCTCTCTTCCTCATGCACGTCATACACATGAACCTTGAATGTCATCTGAACACACAACTCCCTCAGAAGTCAGTGAATGCAGATAAACTCAGGCCTCAGGTATTTATTACTTGTCTAGGTCATCGTCACATCTTATACTATTGCTGCAGTGAACTGATTTCAGCTGCTGCAAGTGCTGGGTTCCCCATGGATGGGGTATAACTGTTGAATGGTCCCGGATCCAGCTTGACCAACAGGTTGGATTAGAGACCTTCTCAGATCTCTTCCAACATGAATTTTTCTATGGTCCTAACACATAGGTTCCACAGACCTAAGTGCAGGGGTAAGAAGGGGTGGCAGAGGAAAGATGAGCGCCACAGAGGCTAATATTTAAACCACAGCTGATGATGATTTCTTATCTTTCAATTATTAGATTGTTTGTGCAAGAAATCTCTATGTTTTCTTCCTGAAGATGAAATCAATTATTTGTATTCTAAGAAGTGGAAATACAAGGCAGTAGAATTTAGCTGGAAATTGTTTTATTTATTCAAACCCTTATACTCTAAACAAGCACAAACAAACGCGTTTTTCATTTGAAGTCTAAGCAAATGTCCTGTTGTTCCAGTTGTGCTGTATATTTCCCTTGGAAATTTAGTTCAGAGGTTTACAAACCGTTTATTTAGTTTGATGTGCCTGTGTGCAAGACAGAGAACGCAGTTTTGGGCAGGGATTTTTGAACCTAAGATAAATTGTTTCCTCAGCAACTGTATTCCTTAGAAACAGGAAACTTTCCAAAATAGGTCTTTGCACTGACAAATATCCACAGCTCCGTGAAAGCCTGCGAGTCTGCAGGGCATTGCTGTAGCATTTCAATCGTACTTGAAAACAAACCTCAAAAAGCCAGAAACGACTGGCTCGTCCTTCTGTGTTTGGCCAGCAGTTCTTTAATGATTTCCAGGAGAAAAGACCTGCTTTTTCTTTCTGTCCCAAGGCCCTTCTGAATACCTGGATTTGTCAAGATGGAAACACGAAACTGCTATCTTAAATAGATATGCACTTCCTCTGAAAAAAACCCCACATACCTGCTCTTACCTTGATCTCCCTACAAGCTCTCCCCCTACAAGCCCAAACCAGCCCCTAGGCGCCGGGAAGCGACAGGGGGTGTTCGCCCCACCCTTTATTTTGGCTGTTTCCTCCTCACATTCAAAACCCCGCTCGCCGTAGAAGCCCCTTCCCGGGGCACAGCGGTGGGGATGGCTGCCCGGCCCGGCCCCGCCCCGGGTTCCCCACAGCCGCCTCCGCGGGCGGGCGGCCGGAGGAGCAGGGCGCGGGCGGAGGCGGGCGAGGGGCGGGTTAAAAGCGGCGGCAGGTGAACAGGGAAGGACCTTAAAGCTCCGGGGTGGCGAGACTTGGACTGGCCGCTCCGCAGGCACCGACAGAGTCACGCTGAGCCCCGCAGCCCGCCCGCCCGCCTGCCTGCGGTGCCGGGTGCCCCGGGTGGGGCGGATCGCGCCCCGCAGCCGTGGGTACCGCCGGGGCAGGTGAGGGGCGCGGCGGGCGGGAGGGACGGGCCGCGGCGCAGCCGCCGGCGGCGGAAGGGGCGGGGGGCGCGGCGGGGCAGGTATCCGCGTACAGGTTCCCCCCGAACAGCTGCCGCCACACTTGTTGCGCTCCAGAGCGGGGCCGGCACCGGTGTAGCGGAGCCGGGAGCTGTGGTGGCGCTGCCCGCCGTGGAGAGGGAGCGGAGGCCGGCGCGGCGGCGGCGTGTGCGCGGCTCCCCCCGTCCCTGACAGGATTTACCCTCCTTTGGCACGGGGGTTCTCGGGTTCTCTTCCCGAGCTTAAGCGTCACGGGCAGTGCTTGAACCCCGAGACCAGTTTTAATTGGGAATGCTCACGTCTCTGTTAATTACGCGCTTAAATTCTAACGATGTCTTTTATTCGCCTCCCAGCAGCTGTCTGTAAGCGCGTTATGTGAAGTACGTACGACCAGCTAAAACACCAAGCAAAATCAAGGCTCCTGCAATTACAGGTAATTTGCGACACGCCTACAGATGTTAAGAGAGCTGCGGGAAGGTAAACAGCTTGCATCAGTAAAACTGACAGGTCTTGTGAGTGTCTGATCGCACACTGGAAACATTCCTCAGAATTACAGGGTGAATAGGAAATGAGAGATGTGAGTCAGAAATAAATGTATTTCTGAGTATCAGGGTTGGATAAGATCGCACAAAGAAGGAGTACTCAAGCCCTTAAGTAAATGCAGGGGATATGCTGGAGTAAGGGCATGTGTGCTTGCCTAGCTCGTGGCAGCAGCTGGTGGCTGTGTGTGTTCTTATGCACGCTGGGCATGACTGTTTTTCCCGTCATTGGGCTTTCCTAGATTGGGTATTACTTTCAGAATCCCTTGTGTTGAAGAAACTATCCTTTTTTTTTTTTCTTTTTATTAACACCACCCCCCCCCGCCCAAATAGAGGAAATTATTTTTTTGTCTTGTACTCCATTAGTTTTCACCATGTAGCCTGGAAATATTCTTAAGAGAACAGGCACAGGGTTGAAAGAAGGAAGTGGCCTTTTCTCTTAAGAATGCTCCTTTAAACCCAGTTTTTATGACTTCAATCACTTATTGCATTTTACTGGCTGTGACCTGTATGAAATGATATGAGGGTTTGGGCCCAGATTCTCTTAGAGATTACCACAGTGTGCATGTGTACATTGTACATTGAGTCAAGAGGAGAATAAAATACATTTTTATCCTTGATTTTGTTAAAGGAATTATGTAATTTCTAATATCTCTTGGCCTCCACTGTTCAGCCTGAAACCCTGCTTCTCAGCTACAGACCTTGAAGAGCCCCAGAGAAAAGGCAGTAGGCAGAAGGATGTGATTGTGTTAGATGTAGCTTGGAGAACAAGGCAGTGATGGGACAAACCTCAGCCTGGTAAATGGAGGTACCTCTTTCTGTCAACTAGGCATTGCAATGTAGTTTTCCAGGTGGGCTTTCCAACATGTTTTGCAGAGCCATGAGGTTACATCTCTACTTTGTGTGTCAGTGTTTTTGGGAGACTTCAGACAGTCCCCAGAACTGTCAGTCTCGTAATCGGTAGGACTACGCATTGCAGAGCTTAAGAATGGAACAATAAAACCCATGAATTAAAATATTTCTCTGGAGAAATTGATTCTGTCCTGACACAGCTAGCTCTCTATGCTGAAGCTGGGGCCTCTGTGGCCTCTGACAGTGTTGGTGTTTTGCATCCCTTGATGTACAATCCAGGTAGATTATTTTGGCAGCCTCATTTATTTTGTGCAAAGACGTAACTTTACAAGGGAAAAGGTAAAGCAGGCTATCTCAGTAGTTGGACAAATAGCAGCACTTCGAGATACATATACAAGTTCTTCCTAACAGTCATTGCATAAACTCAGTTGCTGCCTGTGAGTAAAGAGGGTGCATTTACAAGGTGATTCTTGTGAACAGTTCCAATGAAAGCAGTGGTACCAGAGACTGCTGGTACAGGTTCCTGCATGAAACAGGAACATGGGTCAAATCTAATTTTGATGTTTTTTCTTGTTCTGTTCCTCACTGCTTTTAATTGTTACTTAATGATGACTGATGAGTTATCTGAAAGGAGAACTGTGACTCTTGCCTGGCTAAACACCAGTTTGTGTAAGGAAAAACTTGAAGTGATGATATATGAGGCAAGATAACATGCTCTCAAAACAGAAGGAATGTGGAAAAAGAGAAACATATCTCCTATTAGTTGATAAAAGAATGTTGAAAACTAATTTTATTCCTTATCTTCTACCAGCATTTCTTCCTGTAATAGACTTTTAAAAAGGAAAAAGTTGTTTTTGTCTTTTGATGAATGAAATAACAAAATACACGCTCAAGGAGAAGCTGCACTGCAGTATAAAATCTTAATGTTTATAAATTCAATTAGTGTTTCTGAAAGGGTGCAAATTCTCTGCGTGTGTGAAAGAAGATAGTGGCTTGCCAGTTTTATAGGAAATGTTACATTTGAAGCAGGAGTGGGCAGATTTGTAGAGGGGATGTAGACCTTTGCCTAGGTGTAGGGGAAAGGAAATAGGAATTAAGTAACAGGCTTTTAGAAAAAAAAAAAAGCAACATAAGTGTCATAACTAAAAAGTTCTTTTTGATGACTGGGAGCAGGGTACAGTATCCCTAAAACTTTCTTTAAAATTTGGGAAATAGGAAACTTGTATCAGTGAAGACACAGTCCACGGGAATTTGGTTTTTGTCCAAAGCAAAAAGCTTTAAGCACATTTTGAAGGAAAGATTTACAGGGGAAAATGGCTGAGATGGGCTAATTTCTAACAGGACTTGTGCTGTCTTGTTATGCCTTCAAGTGAGACTGACACTTCTGATTTCCTGTTTTGTACGAATGGAATGAATGTTGTGCAGGGATGTTCTGGAAGATGGTGATCCTCCAGTTACAGTTGCAGGCTATTGAAATAGCTATGGATATTTCCCAGCATTCTTGGAAAATGACTTAAAACTTATGTGAGGGCATGAATATGGGACAGTCATCAGGGGGTTATTGTGGGTAGAACTGAACCCTTAATGGTGTTGATATTTAACTAACGCAATTTTTTTTATAACATTTAACTACATACATATTGGGTCCTAGTCTGTTGGGTTTCTCTGGGTTTCACACTGAATTTAATTAGGGCAAAGAATGCCTCCTGTTTCCATAAACTTGAGTAGAATGACAGAACAATGCTTGCAGTGTTCAGGCCTGCAACTGTCAGGTTTCCTGTTCCTGATTAGTCTTTGCCTGTTCTTGTGTCAAATCAGATATACTATAATCCCTCTGTCACAGCTCTTCTGCTCTCCAGTTTCCACTCTGATCTGGAGATAGGTGTTCAGAACAAAGTGTAAGAGCTACTAGAGAGAATTGCACAGGCTTTTGTGATTGTTAGACTTGTCTTTTGATCTTGATTCAGCTTTTTAGGAAAGAAGTAAAGTTGTTGATATTTCAGAGCCTTCCAGCTGCATGCTTCTTGAAGTTTTTATATACACTTCTGTAAAATTAGAATACCTGCAAGCTGCCTATTAAAGGATTTTGGTTGCCAAAGTCAAAGTTCAAAGCTTTGTCTGCATTTTGAACTCTGCATTAAAGCTACAGCAATGCAGGGAGTTGCATTCTTTTCCAGGTATCAGAAATACCCTGGATGATTGAATTCAAGCTCTGCGCTTCTAGCTTTGAGATGGTACTTATCTTTCTTGGTCCACTGAGCCTGTGAAGCTTGTAATTGTAGTGGAGCATTTCAGAACAGCCCTGTGAGATGGTGAGATTGTTATTGCTAGTTTAATGTCTGGGAAACTGAGGCATGGGGCAGACTGACAGATTAGTTAGGAAGTCTGAGCAAGTTAGCAAGTAGCTGCTGTGGCCTGTGTACCAGCCTTTCTTGATGAAACAAAAAGATGCCGCCTTTGGAAGATGTTAATCTGTATTCATTAGAAGCTGCCTTGCTTTGGTCTTGGCAGTGCTGCTGTTCTTGTGGTATAGCACCAAAACTTACTCAGTAATCAGAATAACAAAATCTACACCCTAACATTTAAGTACTTGCTGTAAACTAGATGCCAGGTTGGCAGGGTGGAGGTATGCTGATGCAAAACTGCTGAAATCCAGATTTGAATGTTCTTCAAATCTGGGTAATGAAACAGCATATACAACTCTAGGACACCTTGATGCTGGTTATCAGCCCCTATGTGAGTCAGTGCTCCCAGTCTGACTGTTGAGATCAAGACCTGAAGGAAATGCTGTCTCAGAAGCATTTTTGAATGCGTGCTGGACCTCAGCGTGCAGCAATACTTCTTGTTTCAAATTGGGTCATAAAATAATTTTGGTAATGATTTTACCTCTGATAGTTTAGATATTCTAAATGTTTTCTAACATTTCTAAAAATTCTGTATTAGAACTGCCACTCTTAGGCATCTGAGTTATCTTTGTCCCCATCTTGGGGGCTGGCAAGTGACACTTGAGACCAGTGCTTTTTTGCTTAAAGACTATCTTGGTTAACACATTCCCACATGGGACAAAGTGACTTTTGATTTGGCAGATTGCTGATCTTGTATCAGCATCTGGAGGGGCTGCTGAAAGGGGTGGAATGTCACACCAAACTGGTAACTCCTGGTACACTCTGCACTAAAATTCTGATAGCAGTGGAGCCATGCTGAACACCCTCTAAGTTTCTGTGTAAATCCAGTAAAGTAAGTAAATTGGTATCCAAATTGTAGCTGTGGGGAGAAGAGTATACTCGTGCTCTGAATTTATGCATAAGGATTCTGCGGACCTCTTCTTTAACAGGGCTCCTGGATATTCCTACAGCATAACCAAATATTGTAATACTTGCTAATTACTAATTTTTTTTGCTTGATAATATCCTGTAGCAGCCAGCACCATATGTGTATGTGAAAGAGATGTATCTTGTGTTGTTTTTTTTACTTTCCCTGTATTCTAGTTGTGGATTTAGCCACTGACTAATGATTTCCTAGTATAACAGTCTTTAAGGGGGGTGGGGGTGGGAAGTGTCTGTTAACAAGCTAGCTGTACTCATAAACATGGGAGCTCAGTGGTAATTGTCCTCTGTTTTGTGAATTGCAGGGATTTTCACTGGGTGTATTCAGCTTGCTGTGATTGTGGTTTAATATAGGCTTACAGGAGCTAGCTTTAAAGTAGAAGGCAGTCTAGCCATGGCAGCACACAGCTCAAAATACTGCCCAGAAGCTGTAGAACTACAGAAATAGTTAAGCTGTAGTTCTTCTCTTGCTGCTGCCTAGCTTACCAGTGGAAAAAACCCCAAACTAACAACAAAATAAAACCCCAAACGAAACACCTACTTATGTGACTCTGTTGTGTGATTGTATAGAACCATTTCCCGTGTAACTTAACTTTTCAGTGGAGCATGGTGATCTTCTTTGGGTGTTTTTAACTCCTACTGTAACAGCCATATACTTCTGTGGTCCTCTAGTTGTTGAAATAAAACAGAATGTGCCACTGGTAGTAGAACAAGGATCTGTGCTGAGGCTTGGAAAGGCTTTATTTTCATGCCCAGTTGCAATTTTTTGAAGGAAAATTTAACACTTAATATACTCCCATGTTAGAAAATATTCTAAATGCTTTGTTACTCAACCTCACTAAGTTCAAGTATCTCCTGTTTTCCCAGCTTCTTTCTTTATAACCAATCCCTATCCTCATTCCTACTTTACATTTTCTCCCCAAAAATTCACCTAAGCTTTCATATCTTAAATGTATTCTTGTACTGTGCTGTACATCTAAGACCAGCAAACTGAGTAAGTCCTTGACTGTCTGCATACTGTTATTTCTGTAGGCATTTGGCAGGATTTGCTCCCATAGAAATATTATCTGGACTGGCTCTATAAAAATAAGAGTTATCAACCCATTAAAGGGATGTAATTTTCCTGCTTTCTTCTCCTTTGGTCAGCAAGGCAATTAACATTTTACTTGCTAGTAAAAAATAAAAGAAGTACCTGGAAGAAAGAACCTATGATCCACGTCCTAGCTTTTGAGTTAGTTAGGAGTAAATGAGCCATCACATCAGTACAGATAGTCCAAATGGGATGTTTAGCTAGAGTGATCTGCACTGATGGGTTAATAATTTGGAGGGCCATACTTGGTTAACTTAAATTCTGCTTGGATCACTGTGTCTTTTTATTGGAGAGAGGTGGACACTGGCAGTCTCTGAATTACTTTTGTTGGAATCCTCTAAGTTGCATTGAGGAGAACTGTTTAAAGCCAGCTGGTAGGAAACACTGTTGGTTGGAATTCAGGCTGCCTGAATACAGCCCTACAATTATAATTGTGCCAGCCTTCAGGGAGCAGATAGTGAGACTTCACTGGTATCTGATCAGTGCCTGTAGCACTCTGGAGTGTTTCCAGAAGTCATATGACTCTCCACCAGTGTCAAAACAAGCCTGAGAGGTCATAAGCAAGAAGGGGCAAAGGTTGGTGACTAGCTCGGCAAGCAGCGGGAAGAATAGTGGATGGTGGCAGGAGGAGCTGAAGAGATAGCTGGAAGATTTGAAAAGGTGTGTGGGAAGGGTGAAGGGGTGACTGTTTGGGCAGAGGTGAAAGACAAAGGCTTTCTTTGGAAGGGAGGGGAAATCTCACTAGGAGACTCAGGGCAAAAGGCTGTTTCTTCAAAGTGTGGTGGCTTTCTCTTCATTGATACAGACGCGGACATGCCTTTGCTAGAATTGAAGCACAGTGTTTTGGCTTAACAAGCACAATGTACTCTCAAAGGAGATGGAGCAAGTCAGATGAAAAGTGTGTATTGTCCTCAGCACTAAAGCTTTGCCAACCCCTCTTCCCCACTGACTGCTCATTCTGCGTTACAATTTGCAGCCTGTTTTTTTAAACAAAGCTGCCTTTTCAGATGCTCTGTGGCTCTGTGCTGTAGAGCAGGTTAGTGAAATGGATCAGGTTTAAAAAACAAGCAAAACATACTAGTCCTGGGAATAACTTCTGAACTTAAGTCACCTGGTTTATAATGCACCTTCACAGAGTCACAGGAGATGAACTGCAGTGTGACCTCAGGAGCAAACAGGGGTAGAGAAGTTTCTTGAGCTAACTAACTACATACTGGGGCACTCGTATTTTGAACCTCCTTCTGCACAGGGAGACAGGAAGGAGGAAACAAATCCATGTGAGGTTGTAACAAAAGGGGAGCAGTATTGGATGTGCGGTGAGAGGTGAAGCTAAGAAACAGGGCTTATGAGGAGGGAATACGCAGGTTCCACTTCTCAGCCTTTTCACACTGTGAGAAGGTGGTTGACAGGCAGGGAGAAGAAGATAGAACAACTGGTTTTTACGTCCTGGAGTATAACGCCACACGGTCAACCAGCAGGATCTGAGGAAAATGTAGTTTATGGAACTTGTGAAGGGAGATCACACTTTTATTCCAGTAACTCAAGGAAAAAATACTGTTGCATTACCAAATGTAACAATTAAGTGCCCTCATTTTCTCTGGGCTGTTGTGTACTTCGGCTGATGCTCTGTATAATTGTACGTGACCTACTGATGATATATAGACTCACTGTAAACCAGGAAGGCTTTTGACATTACTCAGAAGGGAGTGTGACATGGAAGACAACTGCAAGAACTGTCATAATTTTCTTCCTCATGCAATGCGATCATCTTGTGATAGATATGATGGCCTTTGTGCCAGTAGCTGCTCTGTTCTAGAAACTTAGAAAACGTGATTTTGCTTATTGGTGCCTTGTGCTGTAAATGCCAAAGAAATGTGGTCTCTGAGATGCAAACAAATTAATGAAGCTGTGAAATAAAAATCTTCATGAGGAATTTCAGAGCCAAGAGATCTGTGAGCACTCCTGGAGGGTCCTGGCTGATTCTTGAATACTGAGTACTTGCAAACTAACTTTCTGTAAATCCATCTGATGCAGAGCAGGGGAGGTGGGCTGAAATGAAATGCCTCTGAATGGTCGCTGTGAATTACAGTCATAGTACTTTGAAACTCATGCACTGGAATCTATATGCTTCTGTTGAAAAGTCTCTGAGCTACTGCTGACCTGTCTGAACTCTTCAAATGTTGATTTTAGTACTCTACCAGCCTCTGAAATGTCTTTGCTAATCTAGGAGTAATGCAGTCTGTGTTAAGAGGGGGCGGGGGGAGAAAAATAACCTGACAGGCATTGACAATGAAGGAGTCTTTGTCTAGTTACCCTATGCCCTTTTTGTAGTTAGTGGAGAGAAAGCAATTTTGGTATGAATCTTTAAGCATTGATTTTAAACATCCAACTCAAGATGGATAATGACCAAGACTTTACCTTCATGGCCTCAAGCTATTGTGGAATTTGCTTCAACTAAGAATACAGTCACATTTTTTTAGATTGATGAATGCAGGTTATCTAGACCTCATGGAAGGTGCAGAGCATCAGCAGGAGTTACTCAAGGTCTGTCTTTATTGCTGGAATGTACTCATCTGAACATTATTTACACTCTAAGCTAAGGATAGACCAATCTGCCTTGATTTATATGGGAATTATATCTGTCTAACACGTTACTTTTTAACATAACATCTACCTTACTTCTGGCTGATATCTTCTATTATTTTGTAACTGTTATCCAGCTGCTAGAAGTTGTATCTTTTGATTTAAGGCTGTGTTCATCAGGTTCCCATCTGCTTTTCCTACTTAATGTGGCATTGGCTAATACACCTAGAAGTCAAATGAATGTGGTGCCATGTGTATAATCAAGTAATGAATTATTACCTGCTGATATGTGATTAGATTATTATTTATGACTAGTTGTAGGCAAGCCCACTGCATCAAAATGTTACCACATGGGTATGGTACAATTATGATATTGCCTTTATTTTAAACTACATGCTTGATGGTATTTGTTTCCTGTCTTGATTAATCTTAGTTTTGTTTATTTGTCTTGTCTTAGGTCAGAGGATTGAAACAAGACAATGGATTGGGGAGCTCTGCATACCATTTTGGGAGGTGTAAATAAGCATTCCACCAGTATCGGGAAGATATGGCTCACAGTCCTGTTCATCTTCCGTATCATGATCCTGGTTGTGGCTGCAGAGAGAGTCTGGGGAGATGAACAAGATGACTTTGTCTGCAACACACTTCAGCCTGGCTGCAGAAATGTGTGCTATGACCACTTTTTCCCCATCTCTCACATCAGACTCTGGGCCCTGCAGCTGATCTTTGTCTCCACACCTGCGCTGCTGGTGGCCATGCACGTGGCCTACAGGAGGCATGAGAAGAAAAGGCAGTTCAGAAAGGGAGACCAGAAGTGCGAATACAAGGACATTGAAGAAATCCGAAGACAGAGGTTTCGTATTGAGGGCTCCTTGTGGTGGACGTACACCAGCAGCATCTTTTTCAGACTGATCTTTGAAGCTGTCTTCATGTATGCGTTTTATTTCATGTATGATGGGTTCCGAATGCCTCGCTTGATGAAGTGTAGTGCTTGGCCCTGCCCCAACACGGTAGACTGCTTTGTCTCTCGACCTACTGAAAAGACAGTGTTTACTATTTTCATGATTGCTGTGTCCAGCATTTGCATTCTGTTAAATGTGGCTGAATTATGTTACTTACTGACAAAGTTTTTCCTCAGAAGGTCTAAAAAAGCTGGAAATTCAAAACAGCAACCCAACCATGAGAATAAGGAAGAAACCAAACAAAATGAAATGAATGAGTTGATATCTGATAGCTGTCAGAACACAGTTATAGGGTTTTCAAGTAGCTAAGGTGGTGTCAGTGCTGATGCTCACTCTTTTTGGAGTGAAGGTTTTATTTAGAGGCTGCAAATGAAATTTGTTACATGAAACACAGTTGGGTGAGACTTTGATGTGTAGTATCAGATGTAAAGTATGTAAATGTCTGGAATAAGTCAGGGAAGCCTAAACATGTGAAAATTCCGTGAGGATTAAATAGGAAAGTACACTTTCCTATGAGTACCCTTACAAGCTGACTGACAAGTGGGAAGCCCACCACTTACCTTCATGCTGACCCATGAAAACTAAATGCAACAGCAATAAGAACAAAATTCGTTCCAAGCTAGATATTCTAGTATTAAAAGATGTTTTGTAATAGTGATAGTTTTTACTTGTGAACTGACGATTAAAATATTTTTCTAAAATCTAAGATTCCATGTTACTTAAGGTGTTATAGTATGCAACTGATTGTGTTTTGTTTCTTAACCAGGCATATGCAGATGAACCCTGTAACACCATGTTCATATGGAGGAGACAGCAATAGGGTACATCTTTACAGCTTTGCAAGTGCTTCTTGAGTCTGGCCAGGTAGTTTGGGATGCTTGCATACACACTGATGGCTGTAGAGGAAGTTGTATGAAAGGTAGCTAGATCCTGAGTGCAAAGTCATGCCTAAAATCAGCATGGGAATATAGATACAGCCTATGTAGGCTTGCTTTAAACATCTAGCAGACCTGATAATCTTGCTGATCTTTTAATTGCATACTGCCAGTTTTATAGGAACTTACATAACTTAATGTAGATGTTTATTTCTCTAATGTATTAGTTGTATGTGTTTATGCTATATCACATCATGGAACTTTTTTGGTTTTGATTTGTTCTGCTTTTTTTGTACTTGACTGATGGTGCTGTTCTGAGACTAGAGGCTATCTGGTTTCAAGGACATGGGAAAGTATTACTGGAAATGGAGCAAGTTTTCTGAATAAAAGGCAAACACTTCAACCTTTCTCAGTGAAGTGAGAGTCTATATGTGAATGCTAGTGAGATGTTCAGTAGGAACTTATGGAACTTTTTCAAGTAGGGATCTACATCCAAAGTGCACATAGCCCCTGCACACCCCTCATTCCCATCTAGAGCATTGATGCCCTAATTCTGTTGTCCATAGTCCAGTGGAGATACACTGGTAACTCTCAAGTGCATGGCAGTATGTGTTTGTGGGAGGGGTATGCTGTTGCAGGCAGGGGAACCTGAAGGTGGAAGAGGTGCATGCAGTGCAAGACCGTAGCTATATTGTTTTGTGTGTTTCCTGTTTTGGGTCACTTCCCACCACTGACCTTGCTAGAATTACTTTTCTTTTTTCCCTACACTAGTACAAATGGATTAGCCTCATTGTTTTTGTATAATGGAACTACTCTTCCAAGGAGCATAAGAAAGAACAGGTATCCTTAGGACAGAGATTGCACTCAGTGCTGTTTTCTTCATGCTGTTGTATGACACTTCTTATAGGTGCTGGCACAGCTCTGTGTGTGTCCATGCTGTAAGTGGGTTTGGGTGGCTTGGCTGGTTTATCTGTGACTAGTGAAATCCTAACAGGGAGCAGGTGCAAGCAATAGGAGGGAGAAAATACCTAGAGTCAGCTCTGTCCCTGCATGAGGGCCTGAGCTGAGCCCTGTCATTTATCTATTCTCTTCTGCTGGCAAACTCCTGATCTTTCCTGCCTTCGCAGCACATTTTCCTTTTTAATCGCTGTTGTGAAAAGAAATTGCTGCTAGTCTTCTGAATGTGTCCACTAGCAAGCTTGAGGAAAAAGTATACACAAAACTGTGTATTAGTGTGTATTGTTCTCTCTACAGACTTATGAAGCTGCTCCCTTAGGGTCAGGAAGGTTGATGCTCAGGCTGTACCTCACTGGATCCCCCTCCAGTCATCCTGAGGGGCACAAGTGTTGTGGTGGTTTCAGACTGTGGAGACATAGCTACTTCTGTTCTAGAACTGTGTTTCATGGAACAACTTGAGCTATGGGCTTTCATCCAGGATGTGCTGTGAATCACATACCATATACTGAGTATGAATGGAGATCAGTTAATAATTATCCTTTATCATGTCTCACCACTTTTAGTGATTAAATTGAAATAGCCCCATGCTGAATGCCAATAAACCTGCAAAACACCTTAACGTAGATATGTTTTCCTCAAATGGGAGAAGGGGTTACTTTTTCTTGGTCTATGCTAAAGCAAAGGCCTGTAAAACCCCAAATGGGGATATGAAAGCAGCTCTCTATATGATGGGGTTTTTCCTGCTTACAAGTTTTCAAACATTGGGTTTCATTCCAGCAGTTAGCTTTTTCTAGAACATGAGTTCTGTGTCTGTTGTTCTTCTCAGCCTGGATAAGTAGGCAAAGTCTCAATAAAGAAATGGTCATCCTTTGTAGGCCAGCACAACTATGTGTGTGGCCATGCTATAAATGAGTTTAGGTTGGTTTAATGATTCCTGTGTGGTAGCAGGACTGGGTAAGGTGCAGTCTGGCAACACTGCCCTGTTGCTGCTGTGTCCTGGCAGCCAGATAGGTTGGGAACAAATGTGCCAATCCCTGTCCAACTTACACCAAGGGCAGCTGTAAATCAAAAAGCCAGAGCTGATCCAAGGCTTCACTAGCGCTAAGTCACCGACTGGCTCAGCAGGGAAGACCAGTTGTGATTGATGTGTTTGGCTGGAATATTTCTTCTCACACGGTGTGCAATCCTAATTATGGACACTCTCCTTTATCTGAAATATCCCCTGACTTCTGTTTACTGCCAAGGAGAAGTCCCTGACACTATCAGTGCCCTCTTTATTCCTAGTAGATGGCATTCTGATGAAATGGCAGCTTTAGTCATTTGTTTCTCCAAGTCAACTTCCCACTGCTGCACTTTGTGGCCTGGGCAGGGGAGGCAGCTGTGTTTAGCAGGGTGATACTTAACCCTTTCTGCAGGGAAAAGCCAAGCTGCTTTTCTTGGTTTCCAACTTCTTCTGTCTTCCCAAGCTGTCTGGGGCTGCTCAGAACAGCTCCTATACATCCTCTGCACCTGCCCTTGCTCCTGCACTGCAGCTATGGCCCCGAGGAGAGGGTGTCACCATTCCCCCAAATCTCTGACCCACTGGTGACTGGCAGTTTGTACTGTACTGGCACCACCATTATCCTATGGTAGTTCAGCCAGTTTTCTTTGATGGCAGCTGGCTTAATTGTTTCTGCCCATCCCTGCTGCAGCTCCCCACCCTGTGATTTCTCCTTTGTTATGCCTGAGGTGGAGATTGGTTAAATTTGTTGTGGTGCCAAACAATCAATCAGAGCCTCTGGAAAAGCTCTCTTGCAAATTCTCTGCATCCCCTTCCACCCTCTTGTCTTGCTTTCCTTTCAAATAGGCAGGAGCCCTGACCACCTACAGGTGCAGCAGCATCGTCTGCTGGACTCTATTACTGTTATACATTGCAGCCCTTGACTCCAGCCCCACTGCACGCTCTCCTCCATCCTTCACTCTTATTCTCAGGCCAGCCCCATTGCAACTTTGACTTTGTTTTTCCATTGACCTAGGCCCTTGCCAGCAACCCTTCATGACAAAGAACTTAAAGCAAATGAGAGCAGTTGTGGGATGGTTTGAACCTGCTTTCCTCCTTCTGCGTAGTTAGGCTGCCTACCCTACCCCACGTACTGCAGCTGTGAGCTCTTTGCTGGCAGGTCAGATTCAGTTTGGCTCTTCCAGCCCCTTGACTGAGTAGAAACTCTGCTGGTGTGTGCAGTGCCAGCCCAGTGCCTCACCCACCCTTGCCCTACAATGGCATCCTGGGAAGCACTGCCACGGCCAACAGGAGGGAGACCTCTTCTCCTGATTGCCTAGTATGTTTTTCTATTGCCACTGTTACCTGTATTCCCCTTACTGAACCAAGGCTGTATTACAATGCTTCTGAAATAAATCTATTTCATAGAATCATAGATTCTATGGTTGGAAGGGACCTTTAAAGGTCATCTAGTCCAACATCTTTGCAATGAGCAGGGGCATCTTCAACTACATCAGGTTGTTCAGAGTCACATCCAACCTGACCCTGAATCCTTCCAGCCATTGGGCATCTATCACCTTTCTGGGCAACCTGTTCCAGTGTTTCACCATAATTTGTAAAAAATGTCATCCTAATATCTAGTCTGAATCTACATTCCTTTATTTTAAAACCAATACCCCTTGTCCTATTGCAACAGGGGCCCTGCTAAAAAGTTTGTCACCATCTTTCTCATAAGCCCCTTTTAAATACTGAAAGGCTGCAATAAGGTCTCCTTGGAGCCTTCTCCAGGCTGAACAACCTTAATTCTCTCAGCCTGTCTTCATAGGAGATGCCTTCCAGCCCTCTGATCATTTTTGTGGCCCTCTTCTGACCCACTTCAACAGGTCCACAACTTTCCTGTACTGAAGACTCCAGAACTGGACACAGCACTCCAGGGGCATCTCATGAGGGCAGAGTAGAAGGGCAGAATAATCTCCCTTGACCTGCTCGCCACACTGCTTTTGATGCAGCCCAGGATACAATTGGTTTTCCAGGCTGCACGGACATAGTGCCGGCTCGTGTCCAACCTCTGATTCACCAGCACGCCTAAGTCCTTCTTGGAAGGGCTGCTCTGAATCCCTTCATCCTGCAGCCAGTATTGATACTGAGGGTTGTCCCAACCCAGGTGCGTGACCTTGCACTTGGCCTTGTTGAACCTCATGAGGTTCCCATGGGCCCACTTCTTGAGCTCGTCCAGGTCCCTCGGGTATGTCAACCACACCGCTCAGCTTAGTGGCATCTGCAAACTTGCTAAGAGTGCACTTGGGTCCCACTGTCTGTGTCACTGATGAAGATATTAAACAGTCTAGTCCCAATACAGACAGCTGAGGGACACCACTTTTCACCAATCTCCATCAGGACATTCAGCTGTTGACCACTCCCCTTTGGATATGACCAGCCAGCCAATTTCTCATCCACTGAACAATCTACCCATTAAATTCATTATCTCTCCAATTCAGAGAGAAGGATGCTGTGAATGGACTGTGCCAAAGGCCTTAAAGAAGTCCAGATAAATGACACCTTTAGCCTTTCTGTTGTCCACTGATGTAGTCACTCCATCATAGAAGGTCACTAGGTTGATTAGGCGGGGCTTGCCCTTGGTGAAGCCCTGCTGGCTGTTTCAAATCACCTCCCTGACCTCCATGTTCCTTAGCACAGCTAGGCTGTCAGGGAGCATGACCTCTGAATCCAGAGCGACTGTTAGAGGTGAGATCCTACATCATATTGGCCACTGCTGTCCCCTCAGCTGGGCCCTTGG
The DNA here is from genome assembly GCF_001604755.1 of Lepidothrix coronata. NCBI lineage: Eukaryota > Metazoa > Chordata > Aves > Passeriformes > Pipridae > Lepidothrix > Lepidothrix coronata. The sequence continues at coordinate 528,685 of NW_016690374.1, forward strand.
GCAGAGACCATCCTCACCTCAGTGAACTTCCACACAGAGACCTTGTGTCTGACTGCAGCGAGTGCGCAACCGGTGTAGCAATCTTTCCCCTGCCAAAAGCACTGTGTACAGCCATTTCCCTGCACAGGCCTGTATTGTCAGGCTTGTATTTCTCAGCTTGGCCATGTAAAGGTGAATGGCCTCCTTTCCAACTTCCACAAAAGCTGAAAATTGGCCAGCTTCACCAAGAAAGATGGGGGTGGGGTGCAAACAACACTTCTGCAATTTCCCACCTACTCAGCTCTACTCCCTGATACGTGTTTTGGAGTAGGAATGCTTCTCCAGCGCACATGCACAGCTGGGTGGCTCGCGTGGGTTTCTCCACACGAAGCCGAATGCTTTGTCTGACGCACAAAGCAATGGACAGGTGGGTCTGTGGGAGGAGGAGACAGGGAGAGGTTCTTGCAGAGCCCTGACTCAGCCATCAAGTCCTAGCAAGGGCCCCTGTCAGCACCCTGTTTCATCCCTGCCAAGAGGCATATGGACAACAGTGCCACTCCCTGCATCCTGTCACCACCAGGCTACCACCTGCCTGAGCCACTGCGGCACCTGTCAATGCCAGAATTTCTACTTCAGCCTCCCCACACCCTCTGATGCTGTGAAAATCATGTTGGCACTTTCTGCAAGCTTGTAGACATTTCAGGGCCAGATCCAAAGCTCCCCACTGTCACTCAGCAAATCCCTGTTGATTCCAAGTGGGCTTGAGCCGGGCCCTTAGAAAGGGTGTAACTCCTTAAAAACACTGCAATATCACCCAGCCACTTTCTGCACACCCCTTTTGCAACATCAGGTCCCATTTCACACAGCAGCTATTACATCCTGGCAGCAGATCTCCAAATTGGATAAATAATTCCCAGTTCAGGCTGTGACCATCCACTGCCCACCCACTGGGCAGCAATGCTCCCCCAGTGCTGTGCAGAATGAAGAGCCCATGTGTGTGGTCATGCTCTCACAACCATTTTACCTGTTTCCAGTGATTCGCTGCAGAAAAGACTTTATTACAAAGAGGAGGAGGGGAAGAGCTCCCTAAAATGTTTTGGCTCAACAAATCTGAGGGCCTTTTTAATCCGCTGTTCTGGATGTTGGGTAGTAGTTTAGTTGTGTTTGAGCCCACAAATCAGAGAAGCTTGGGACAGCAAGATCAGTAAAGCAGGAAGGTTTTACACCCTGCTGGCTCCTGACCAACAGGACTCCCAGTCCACGAGAATCAGGCTATTTTACTTCCTTCAGAACCAGGGGCAGAGCTGGTTCTGCTCCTAAATCTCCAGAGCAGCACGGTGCAGCCTTTCTGTATTACCAAAATGATAGTGGAGTCCTGACTAATCTTATTTCTCTCAGTACCTTACACCACCATCCCCTTGTTATATTTTACATAATGCACTTCTCAGGCCAGGGACCCATCTCAGTGATGTCTTCGGGACATCTGGGAAATTCAGGCAAGTATTAAATAGCAACAGCAACAGTGATGACATCATATAAAGCATGACAATGACCTCAAGAAAGAATTGTTTTCTGTCCTTTATTGCCACTTATGATATATGAAAAGCCTGGAAAGAAAAGCAGCTGGTGAACCCTCTGGCCCAGGTAAAACTCTCTATATGTCCCTGGGGATAGAGTTCACAATAATAAAACCTGGAACGACTCTTGCAGCTTTTAGCCAGATGTGGGTGACACAGGAGGGAGAATTTAGTCTTGCTATTAGAGATGATGGCTTGGGTTTAATCACAACATTTCCCAGGTAGGCACACAGTGTGTGTTCAGTTGGGGATATTAAAAAACAGTTTAAAAGCATCCAACAGAGGCTGTCTGAAAAATCTGCCACACTCACAGTTACTGACTCAGTTTCCGGTTTCTTATCTAGTAAAAATTTAACTAATTCACCAGTCCCTGCAAAGTTGCCCAGTGCAGATAAGGCTTGTGCAGTTAGCTGGAACACTCCTGTCTTGCACACCACAGCTGTCTGCATGGGGCCAAATCCAGCTCTGACCCTGCAGTTCCTTGGCCAAAGGGAAGAATAATGAAAATAATAACTTGCATTAATGCAGAATCAGTGAAGCAAAAATTAGGATTCCCAGCAAATGTTTTAAACTGCAGGTTAAAGATTCAGTTTTATTTTGGCATCCCTGATAATTATTTATATTTCAAGGGATATTTTCAGCAGAAGAGTCTGATAGAAGGCAAAATCATCAGATGATTAGAGAGAATTAGCTTAGATCAGAGGAGAATTAAGGCACATTGGGGAAAGAGCCTTCTAGCAGTCACACTATGGTAGGGGGAAAATAAAATTAATTTCAAGGTAAAATTTGAACTCCTCATCCAACTCTCTGGTTTCCAGTGGCCTGAACTGCTTCAGGAATGAGAGCTGCCTGGGCTGGCACTTAGGTCAGCTCTGCCCTGTGCCCAGAGGTGATAGAGAAAAAACCAAAAAATATTTAGATATATAAAGGTAAAAATTAATAATGAAATAGATAATTATATCACCCAGTTGTGCTGGCAGGTGGGAGGCAGGTTCAGCTATCCATGAGAGTCACAGAAACAATGGGTTTGCTCCCAAAGACATGTGTGCCTTCTGACACAGAGCTGGAATGTGTGCCCACACTGAGCAGAGGTGATTGCCAGAGGTACCTTCCTATTTCTTAGTCACTGTAATGAAAAAAAAAAGTAGTATCAATAAGAGTAGTCTTTTTTACTTGTCACAGACACATGAAACTGGTAACCTAGAACTGCACTTACTGTGTGTTATTTCATAGGAATTAGAGATGAAAGGGGAATGCTGCATAATTCAGTGTTCCCTCCCCGCAGCCAAGAGGGATAAGCTTGGTCCCAAGCTTATTTTTGTGTTTATCCCCTGCTTATTGTAAAATTTAAAGTCATGCTGAGGCTTCCCCTGGAGTGAGAGAGCCTGACCTGCCAAACTGCTGCCCACACTTTGTCACTCAGGCATTTCCCGCTTTTCCCCACTCAAGTGGGGTTGATATTGGGAGAGTTCCCTTGTCCACCACCCCCCACACACACCCCTCCCCCGGTCTCTCCAGTGACACCAGGGAGAGGAGTTTTGGGTGAACTTGCAGGTGATAATGGAAGGCACCCAGTGAATTTAAGTGCCTGGAGGGCTGGGTGGTGGGGGGTTTCTTTATTGCAACTCTGAACTGAGGTGTCTGACATTTATGTAAATCCTATCAAGTACCTAAATAGGTTCTTGGAATTCATCCCAAAACCTGTCTAACCCCTTTATCACTGTTTAGGGAAACCTTGATTAGCAATCAAAGGTTTGGCAGTCAAAGACATCCTACCGGCTACTCCCGAACCAAAGGGAGCTCTTCACTGCCTCTGGAGGATTGACTCATACAGCTGCAGGTCCTCCTTACGAATGGTCTTGCGACATCACCTGGTTCACACACAATTCACCAGCTTAATTTACTCCTCAGCAAGCTAACTCTTCCTCCTTTTTTTTTTTTTTTTAACAGTTCTGGTATTTTACAGCCACATTCACCAAAGAGCTGTGAGGCATTATCCACTTGACCGCTGGAGAATAACCACCTATTTACCATGATTAAAAGATAGCAGAAAACATTGTTTCCTGATGGATCTGTTAGGAAGAAATATTACTTTTTCCACACATACCAATGAAAAAACGTGAATATTAGAAATTAGAGGTCACACAGCGCAATATGAAAATCTGAAGCAGAATCAAATTCACCTGGGTCATACTTGAGGTGTATTTGATATGGCATGCTTGTAAGATAAGGGCTGCCTGGTTTTGCTTGAGAATTTCCTATAGCTGTTTGGATTAACTAAATTAATCTTATATTTATCTTGATAAATTCCTGGAAAATTCCTATGGTAGATATACTTCAATTAATCTAAAGCTCTAAATCTAAATTATTTTAGCTTATTTTGGTAAGGTGTCAGTGCTGCTAAACCAATTTGAACATCGGATAAACTCAGCGCTAGCCACGCCCAGCAACACTGACAGCAAAAGCCTGAATACGTGCTATTTTGGGGTTTGACTATCAATCTTGGAGGGTGGAGAACACTGCTGAGGACTGGAACATGTTGTTGAAGTGATTCGTTTAGACTGCAGCGTTCACTCCCACATCTCCATCTAACCTTAGGAGAGAGAGGTGAGAGTACCATCCCCCGCCACCACTGACACAGCTCACAAGCCCTCCCTAGCTGTCTGGGCTGTGGTATAGAAATGTAAGGCTTACCAGAAAGTGCTGGATTTCAGAAATCTGGCCAGTAGCTTCTATGGCTGATTGGATAGTGTTTAGGCAGCTTTCACCATACCTTCCTTTGCTCTCTGGAATTTCAAAGGGAGCACAAGGTTTTTTTATACCTGAAGCCAGACTGTGGGCACAACTCTGTCATAGCACATGTCAAATGAGCAACAGGAAACAGAAAAATTAATTTAGCTGTTTTTAGTGATCTTGCTGTGATTTTTCACATCAGCAGGCAGTGCCATTACATTCGTGGGTAGTGCTGGAAGTGTATCGAGTGCCGTAGAAAAGAAAAAAGAGATGTAAATCCAATTAAACAGGCCTACTGGAGCTATGCATAGCTAAATGGGCATGAACAATTTTGGTTTTTATGCCCTTATGTTTTTTGTTTCATGTCTCTGAAGTTATAGACATGCGTGTGCACTTTGCTGACTTACAGGCAAAATACCTCTTCCCTGGATGTACAATGGGCTACACAACAATGCAACATGTCTTGACACAAGGAAGAATGACCTCACCTGAGGCTGTGGGTTGCAGTTTAGAAATAAAGTGTTTCAACAGCAATTGCAATCCCTGGCAGAGATCAAACTCTGCACAGCATGTTTTGAACTTGAATGGAATTTCCTTCTGGCTTCACATAATGCTGTCAATCAGAATAATTTCCAGTAGATTCTATCTCTTTTGAAATAATAGAAACTACTACAATTGATTTATGAGCACCCTTGCCTGATGCTCTACCCATAATGATAAAATAACTAACAGTAAAACACCTGGTATGGTTTAGGTCTGATTTATTTTACACTTTTTCCACAAGCTAGACATGTACAGAGTTGCTGTAAGGTTGTTTTAATCCCATTTTTCTGTTGTCCAGACAACATCCCCTGTACAAGTCAGGCCAGCAGGCCATGCAAATGCCAGCAGGACCACAGTGTTCCCCCCGCCAGTCCGAAGAGGTGAGTCCCACTGTGAACGCCTCCTAGCACTGCCTGCTTTCACTTTGGCTTGGAACCTCACAGCCTGTGCGTCACTAAGACCTGAAATTTGCCTCTGTTCCCATCCTCTCCATTTTCTCTGAAATCTGGGGAATGACTTTTCCCTGCTTTTTACTTTTGCAGAAAAGCAGGCATAGCTACGTGCTAAGACAGCCCAACACCCAGTTCCCCTGAGCTGCCTTGACCAGGAAAGACATCCCAGTCCTTCACTGTGCCATCCTGAGAAGGGACTGCACACACAGGGTAGGAGAAGAAAGAAGCAGAGGGGTCTGCAGCAGAGGGACTGCGAGCCCAGGGCTGCTGCTGGGATCAGACACAGCAGCATGAGACAAAGGTGAGTCTGCCAGAAGTGTTGGGAATTACCCTGGAGCTCTCCTGGGGGGCATCTTAGCACAGCTATGGTCTCCCTCTTGCCAGCTGTGGACACCCCAGAGTGTCTGTGACCAGTGGGGAGCAGGTACCTTTGGAGGGTGCAGGGCACAGCTACAGGCAATGCAGCTGTTTGCTGAGCCAAGAGGGGGTCTGGTAAGGAAGCCCCAGCCAGCACAGCTCTGCAAGTACTTACTGTGTGGGGTTTGGGCACTTTCCCTTGAGTTTGCCTCAAACTCCTCCAACCTCTTTTTCAAAATGCTACATTTTTATGTAGTCAAATAACAAAGGAATAGTGTGGTTTTTTTCCCATGGTAAATTTATTCTGGTACCCACCATTTATTCATAAAAACATGAGTTCATACAGGAACCACTTAGCAGCAGGCATGTGGTGGTGCTGAAAAAGTATCTCAAATAAGAAGGAGCAGCAACCAGTCAAAAATTTGTTTGTTAGCAAAAGAAATGATCTTTTGGATCATTAACCCATTAAATAATGCCAGTAAGTCACCAAGCACCTGCTTAGCTGCAGCTCTTGAATTTTAGCCAGACTAATTAATTTTAATTTTAACCATGTACTGAGAGTACATGGGTAATGCAAAAGACAGTGGTTTTGTTGGATGTCCACCTTTCCCTTTATGGTATACTTGAATAAAGTGGAGAGCAGAGGCAGAAACATTCCTGACCCAAAAGGATTTGGTTTTCCTTCTTTTAGTGTGCTGGTTGAAAGGGTTCTTGTGTCTGCCTGGAGTTCTCGTAATCCTGAATATCTACATTGCTTAGGAACAATCTCAGTTGCTTTCTGAGGCGATGTTGTGTGGCTCTTTGTAATTTATTGGCATGATGGCTCTGTTTCTTCTGTGTCTACAAGATCCCTTCCCCCAGATCTCTGCAGTGGGCTGTGCTGGGACTTCTGTGGATAGCAGCATGATGACAAGCAAGGAGGAGATGGGTTGGTACCTGGAACATTATCTTCCCTGGGGCTTCATCACACTTTGGAGACAGAAATAAAGGACTCCTTCCTTATATTCATTTAGCAGTAATTACTGCTCCACTCCTAAATTATCTAGTCCTTTTGGCTTGATCCAAATCCAGCTGATTCAATCTATGTGTAGACTTAATAGCCACCTGAGCTCCTTTCCCTGGTTCTGTGCAGCTCAAACACACTTGCAGCTGCACATAAATCCTGGAGAGATCTTTCAGGGAACATCCTGGCAGTCTGCAGCTTATCTTCCTTTCAAACCAGGCAGTACAGCAGTCTCCTCAAAGGACTTGAAAGTCACCTTCCACTGTCTGAGTCAGGACTTGGGAAAAGCCTTTCTACTCTCTGGGAGTATTCTGCACACCAGCAACTTCTTGGTACTCAAAAAAAAAGAAAAAACACAGAAGGAAGACAAGTTCTCAGTTTTTCCAGCCTGTAGCAGCTGCTGGCAAAAAGATGGGGAGAGTGACAGGGCTGAAAAGACACTGTCCTTTGGGCAAGGAAAAGGGGTTATTAGGAAAATCAAGACTGGGAAGAACAAATATAAAGTTTGTAAGGATGTCAGGGAGAGCCTAAAATAGCAGACATATAATTCAGACTAATAGGGGAAGAGTTCCAGGAATTTCTTCACCAGCAGCCATTGTACCCCAGGGATACTGCCATGTTCAAAGTCTTCTCCACCTCTTATTGCACAAAGCAGGGGAAGAGCCAACATCCTTATCCCTTTTCAACCTGTTACACACAAGAGCTATGAACCTTTGATGAATACAAAATCACCACTTCACCCTTCCCATAACTCTTCATAATAATTTAGACTGTCATAAATTACTGACTCTTTTCATTAACTGCTGGTTCAGTCCCTAGCTGCTATTTCCAATTGTAGTCCAAATTTATTAGTGAGGGTCCTAAATTATAAGCATTGATCACTGATCATTACTTAGCCCTTAAATGTTGAAAGTCTGTCTATTTATACCAAACATTTGTTTATCACCTCTAGAAATGCAGGAAAGGAATGTAGTAAACCCAGCAAAACTTGCGCAAGGAAAGGGTCACACTGACCCATGAACATTTTAGTCAGCTGCAGAAGAATTATTTTAGTAAAAAGTTCTTTTTTGGCTTGGCTTGTTTTTTTTGTTTGTGGTGGGTTTGTTTGTTTGTTTGTTATGTTAGCAAGGTATCTAACATTTTCTCTGGTTTAACTCATGTGTTTATTTTTCATGTTTTACATATCAATACACTGTCTTAGACTTGTGCTACTAGCCTGGGGTTTGCATGTGCCATAGAATGCAGAAGAGTCCTTCCAAGCAGCAATAGTGGACTGTAGTCCAGTCCCACCTCCCCCAAAAGCCCAGAGAAGCAGAATTTGCCTTCCTCTGACAAAGGACACTGCCCTCAGCTCAACAGCATTTTTGTGTGCTTTGCTATTTGTTTTTGTGTCTGATTGTTTCAGGTCAGCAGAATCATTCCAGCAAGCTGACTTCACTCCCCACTCTGCTGGTAACATTTCCCTCTTAGGTACAAGGTAGTGTATAATTTGGGTGTATATCCTTTTTTACTAAATACTAAGTGGCCCTTGACCAAACAAGCCTTCCTGAACCCTACTTCAGCTTTCTTTATTAATTCCTGTACAAAGCAGAGCCTCACAGTCTTGCATAATTTCTGTTAACTTTCCAGCTCCAAATAGTTGCCTATTGACTAACAGCAGTCAAGCTTGAGCATGCAGCTGCCTGCTTGGTTTTCTGTCATGACAGGAGCTCTCCTAATGTTGTCTCTGCACAGGGGCACCAGTGCCAGCTTTGCATACAGTTTTGTGTGCTTCAGTGCCCAAGAGATGCTGTAGATTTTGCCCAATCAGCATCACTGTCTCACTCTGTCACCCTGTGCTCTTTTCTAATCTGCCCCACTGAATATAGGTGGCTGCCAAAAGTCAGCAGATTTTGAGCATTCTCCAAATTATTTGCATAACTCCCTTGCAGAGTGCTAAATTTTCTAGACCCCCTCAGTGGCAATGGAGCCCTTGCTCTTAGATACCTACAAATAAAGAGAGACCCACTTGGCTTTCACCTGTGAAGGAGCCATCTGATGGAATGAGTGAGACGTGTTGTTTGACAAGTAGTTGAATTGCCAGGAAAAAAAGTCTTAAAGTGGGGAATGAAGGAAAACTAGGGAATGAAAAAACAGAGCGGGCATTTGAGAATTTGACTTGTCCTTATATCCTGGGACACTGCCCGGATACATCCAAGACAGCTCCACAAGCATGTTCCTGGGGGCATTGCTCCAAGGAGTAGCACTGGGCATAGGGATACCAGACAAAGGGCCCTGGGATTGCTGCTGGCTGTGTGCCACACAGTGATCTGCAAGGTCACAGCTGTAATCCAGCTCAGGTCTGTTGGTGGAACATGCTGCTGTGGGCTTGACCAGAGCTTCTACCTGGAAAGCTCTTTGTAATACTTACTGCTTTTCTTAATTTTGTTGACAGCATGAGGTTTCAACTGCATCCCCTTAGTTCCTCATGACTCTTCTCTCCCAAACCCAGTTCAGCTCCTTTGTCTCTGATTAGTTTAGCAAGAGGAAATGATTCCCATTATATATTTGCATTTAAGAAACTACCTGGTTAATATGATGCATACATAGGTGCAACCAGGTCGTTACTGAATCATCCTATTCTTGGTTTTAATCTGATTCAGTACTTGAATTTCAGACCTTGGTAAACTGCTGGATTAGTCACGTAGTCAGAGATTTGAATATTGACAAAAGGAAAAAGAGAATGTACTTTGTTCAGATTAAATTAAAACAATGTGCATATATATGTGAATATGTGAATCCAGCCCACTTTCCATGGAGGAATCATACATCATTCTCAGATGCTGCCTGCTCTCCCCACCATTCTTCTTGAGCTCCTGTCACTGAGTCCAAGGACTCACATCAGAAATTTTAATCCCAACGCTCCCTACCCACATCTTCCCCTTCTCTCTGTGAGGTGAGCAGAATCAGGCCATCTCCCACTGTTGGCATCCATCCTCTCCACAGGATTCACTAGCACTACTCTTTGTATTTAGCAGCCTTTACGGCTGCTCAATCAATCCAGCCTTTAGCAGCTTCTTTCCCCAGAGTCTGGCATTTGCCATCAAAATCTCTCATTGTCTACTTCCCACCCTTATCTCTGAATAAGTAAACTAATGTGTGTTTCTTCTATGCTCAGTGTGCTCCAAGAGATAGAAGAAAAAAACATCCTCAGATAAGCAACAAAAACTGTCAAGCCTGAGAAAACTTTGCCTGAACTGTAATAGTGCATTTACAGACATGGAATATGCATGACAAAGCATGGGAATTGGTCAAAAGTAAGGTCTGTCCCTAGCTCTGGCTGTACCCTACACCCCTCTGTTCTTCGAGGAGAGATTATTTCTGAGAGACAGTGGAAAGCATCTACCCAGAAGCAAAGAAAATCATGAAGCTCCTTTATAGACCCTGCTCTGTCCATGCCTGATCCTACAGTGCATCTTTGTGATAGAGTTGTTGGTGAAATGGGACCCTCTCTGTGAAAACATATCACTCTCTCACAGGACACTTTGTCACCCTCTCACAAAACTTTTTTTTGAGCCACAGGTAGGAAATGCTGGTCCTACCCACCGACTCTGTTTTACCCATGTAGGGGTTTGAGCCTTTGTGCACAAGCAGGGCCAAGGGCTATGGAGTTCAGGGCACTGGGGGTCCTGTGAGCTGCAAGGAGAGCTGGGGCTAGAGAGCTGGGCCAGCCAGATGTCCTCCCTGAGGGGACAGGCAGTGGGCCTGTGAAGGTGTCTCTGGAGCTGCAGATCTTTTAATAAAGACCTGAGAAGTTGAGGGAACCATACTTATCTTTGAATTAGGGAGAAAAGACAAACAGCCACTAGCAAAGAAAATTGTGGTTGCCACAGGGGGTTGAAACAAGGGATCAGGCAGCTATTGACACTTTAAAGTGTCATGGTAAAGTGTCACATTGTTGGTTTTATTGATTTTTTTTTTTTTTACTGGACAAAATGAAGAAACTCGTTTAACCTCCTTGTTATCCTGAAAAGCCAAGATTTCACCAACAGAATAGGCATAGCACATGCTATTTTATGGGATAACTTTGGAAAATAATTTTGAAGAACAGTCTCGTGGAAAACAGCTCTAATTCACAAAAGTAAACTAGGTGCTGTGCCCCTCTCCAGAAGCCTCCTGAATTGTTTGAACTAGGCAGTGAACATAAAAGAAGCTTGATGTCTTCTGTGCTGGCTTCTTTTATCAATGATCTTAAGCTTTCTCTAGCAGAGAAGCCTTTGGAGACTGTAAGGATTATGGGATTGATGCCTATGGCATGAGAACTGAGAGTCACCTGCAGCAACATTGATATAAACCACCATCTTTGCAACCCTTACATCAAGTTAAGTTTAAAAAGCACATTGAGTGTTGTTTGCATACTCAGACCAGCCTTACAATCTCTAATCTTTCTCTTACAGTACTAAGCCATAGTGGTATTTTTATCAAATTAACATTTTACTGTTTAAAAAGCTGAAATATGACAGAGCAGCAAACAAAGTATTTATGTCAAACAATGAAAATCTGTTTTGTAAATAAAATGTTTCTTGAAAATGACATGACCCCATTACTTCTGTGTAGGCAGGGAGGAGGCAGAGTGTACCCAATGTGGTTCCTGTGTAAACTTTAGGAATTCAGTGTTGTATATCAGATACGGAAGCTATGGAAGCTACAGCTTTATGAATTTGAGCTCCTATGACCATGTATTTGTATTAGCCAGACTTGCCAAGAGCATTTCAGGCACTCTTCTGTGAAATACAAAAGCTTATTTTTAAAAGGCTGTGAGGGCAATTAAAGTGAACATGATAAAAATGACCGGGTACCTATTTCAGACACTAATATGCACATAAAGATATCGAAGGAGACAAAATGATTTGCTCAAAGGCTAAGTAAGTATGGTATTTTTGGTCTAATAAGGACTAACATGAGTGTTTGAAAAGCAAATGCAGAGGCAAACTGGTTAAACATGCTGAGTTGAACTGGGAAGGTGCTTTTATTGCTGATAGCGCAAAAATGCCCGGTGTAGCATGTTTAATCCAGCCTCAAAGAAACGAAAACTATTTGCAAAGTACAGTCTGAGTCTATAGCTGCATTTCCAGTTGATTAATGACAATTGTGCATGCTGAGGAGCAAGTAAGCTGCTAGGTGTTGAAAGAGCATCATTTTAAGCAAAAGCGGTGAATAAGAAGGTTGCTACATATATGAATCAGCAAAAATCAAAATGCTTGTGTATTATTAAAGTGATGCTTTGTGGTAGTCAAATCTAAACTTAACCACAAGGAATAGCAGAAGATCTTATCCAGTGTGGGTAACTGGATAATAAAATGGCCAGTGAACCTGGGCATCTGCTGGTGCAAACTAATACACAGTGTGAAAATTAGTTCAAAATGTACCTATTCAAGTACATGGGCATATATGTAACACAGGAGGTACTGTTCTAATTTCTAGCAATGCTTGTGAAAGAATCTTGGAGTAACTAGGAAAAAGTCAGCTTATTACTTTAAAGTGTCTGAAAAATGAAAAAAAGTAAATAGGAATTACTAGAAAATTATGGAGAATGCAATAGCAAGCATTGCTCTGTGCTTATATAAACTGTGCAGGTACTTGGACTGCTCTTTTTAAAAAGACACACAAGATTGTGATGAGAATAATAAAGATATATAACAGCTCCTGCAAGGCACAGATTCAACAAATTAGGCCTTTCGGCATAGAATAAAAAGGATGGAGAGAGGAGATGACAGAAGTTTATGAATTTATGAAGGACATGAACAAGGAAAGATAATTAGCTATTAATCCTAATGCTAAGGAGTCAGGAATGTACCATGAAATCATTAAAGGGCAGGTTTTCAGTAAATGAAACTTTTTTTTTTCACTACACATATTAAGCTATTGAGTTAATTACTCTGGGATCATGTGGATATATATATATATAGAGAGAGAGAGAGAGAGAGGTAGGATAAGTCTTAAATATTTATATAATCCATATACAGGTGACATCAAAACATGCTTAGGCAAAGCAGAGAGTGAAACAAGGGCTATCAAAAGTATAGATCCAGACAGAGCCTCTGAAGGTGCCTGGGGGTTGTTGAATGAAGAAATGCAGACACAGTCTTTGGAAAGCTGTAAGGCATTACTGGAAGATGATGGCAAGACTTCTGTTATCTTGAAGTAAGGTAAAACCTGTTTCTGAGTTGAGGAAGTTACAACAGTATTTATTTTCCTATTTTTATGAAGCTTTTATTTCCGCATTACTTTACAATCCACAAGAATCAATGTTTTGTACATACATGCTTTGTATTCCTCACCTTCAATCCTACCCCTTCCTTACAGGTGAACATTTACAGATTCCAGAGTTGTTAAAACTTGTCTCTTGCACCTCCTGCCAATGAGATAGCTGTTAAGCAAAGTGTAGGCAACAAGCCTTCACCCCTGGATTTGTGCTCTGTCAGAATTCCTTGCTAGGGTTCCCCTCTCCTTCCCAAATATAGCATTACATACTTCCTTACATATATACTCAAAAAAACAAAAATCAAGACTAAAAATAGCACTCAGCTTTAGCATAGATTTTGTTTGGTTATAAATGAAAAATGCTATGGCAGAACTGAGCAACACAAGCTGTGGATTTCTTCCAAGCATTTACATTTACCACTACCAAACTTGGGTATTATTTTATAAAACAATTAATTCTTCATTACTTTTATTTTTAGATTATTTAAAGATCTTACATTTCAGTAAAACTTTCAATACTCTTACAGTGTTCTGGACAAAATGTCCAGCACATAGCCATGATGAGTGAGCAACTGGCTTATGGGTTGGGCACAAAGGGTTATAGTCAATGGGGTAACATTGGGCTGGGGATCCGTCAGTAGTGGGGTTCCACAGGGCTCCTTCTTAGGCCCTGTGCTCTTCAACATCTTCATAATGACTTGCATACAGGACTTGAAGGTACACTGAGTAAGTCTGCTGATGACACAAAACTGGGAGGAGCTGCTGACTCCCTTGAAGGCTGGGAGGCCCTGCAGAGAGACCTCAACAAATTAGAGGACTGGGCAATCACCAACTGTATTAAGTTCAATGAGGGAAAGTCTCAATGAGGGAAAGTGCCGGATTCTGTACCTGGGATGGGGCAACCCTGGATATACAGACAATGGGGAATGAGATGCTGGAAAGTAGTGCCATAGAAAGGGTCCTGTTTGATGGCAAGTTGAATATGAGTGAGCAGTGCCCTGGCAGCCAGGAGGGCCAACCCTGTCCTGGGGGGCATCAGGCAAAGCATCGCCAGCCGGTTGAGGGAGGGGATTGTCTCGCTCTGCTCTGCACTGGTGCAGCCTCACCCTGAATATTGTGTGCAGTTTTGAGTGCCACAACACAAGAAAGATATTAAGCTAGTAGAAAGTGTCCAAAGGAGGGCAACAAAGATGGTGAAGGGCCTTGAGGGGAAGCTGTATGAAAAGCAGCTGAGGTCACTTGGTCTGTTTAGCCTGGAGAAGAGGAGATTGAGGCGAGACCTCATTGCAGTCTACAACTTCCTTATGAGGGGAAGAAGAGGGACAGGCACTGATCTCTTCTCTCTGGGGACCAGTGACAGGAGCCAAGGGAATAGCCTGAAGTTGTGTCAGGGGAGGTTTAGGTTGGATATTAGAAAAAGGTTCTTCACCCAGAGGATAGTTGGGCACTGGAACAGGCTCGCCATGGAAGTGGTCATGGCACCAAGCCTGACAGAGTTTAAGAAGTGTTTGGACAATGTTCTCAGACACATGGTGTGATTTTTGGAGTTGTCCTGTGCAGAGAAGGGAGTTGGACTCACTGATCCCTGTGGGTCCCTTCCAACTCAGGATATTCCATGAAATCCAACTTAATTTTCTAAACCTCTGAGAGCAAAACCAAATGAACTCTGTCATTTTGCTGATACATAAGTTCTAGTTTCTCATACTTACTAGATCAAGCTTAAATTTTATATAAATCCCATCTTATGAAAGCATTTCTACTTCCAGACAGGCATCACAAAACCAAGCTCAGTACTAAGCGTAACATACAGATCTTTACTTCAATATACAGAAACAAACACAGCAGTATTTTATATACTCAGACAATTTTTTATTATCTTTCCTACACACCCTCTTTAACACAGCATTCTTCTCTGATAGGTTTTCTTTTCATCAGTGCTTTAAAAAGCAAAGACTCTTTACTATGTTGTAATCAAGTATCATTTAATAGAAGTCACTCTTGGTTGGATGCTTTGGGTGAAGTGCAGACCTGATCTTGACAGCAACGCTGGGTATACTTTACAAGCAAAGCCCAAGATAAGGGCTGCAGTGCTGATGCAGCTAATTCATGCCTGGCAGGCCACGGTCCTCATCCTCAGAAACTTTCCTTAAAGATGGGGTTTAAAGGGTACTATAATTAGAAGAAGCTTTTTTTTTTATTATTGTCAACAACAGAGCTCAAGCTCCAGACAAATAACACCTAGTGACAGATCTTCACACAGCAAGTAACTTCTTTGAGTCACTCTTTATACTTCCTGCTAGATTACTTTCACAGAAACTTTTTCCCCACTCCTTCGCGCAGAAGCAGTGAAATCAAGGCTGTGCACACTAATGAGGATACCAGAAAGGTTTCCTACAGCTGTAAAAAGCCCACAAGATCTCAAACGAAAAAGCATCATCTTACTGTTATCTTGCCTTTAGCTGCCTGCTGCCCTTGTTACCCCTACATCTGGCGACCAAGATCAACTTTTTTACTGTCAATTCAGCAGTTATTTTATCTGTTCCTTGTCTTCCAAACTCGGGCCTTCTAAGAAGGTCTCAGCTTTCTTTTTCCAGCCCTGCCTCACCCTACAGAAAGTCTGTGGGAGCTGCATTTTATCTGACCGTTGCCCGAACTGGTCCACGGTGACGATTTTCTCGGGCTGCCATGGCACTGGAGCAGTTTCGGAGGGTCCCACGGGGCTGGATTTCCCTCTGGGACATGTTTTCTGCCAACACTTGGATATCAATCCCGGCGCAGGGCTGTATTTGCAGTGTACCAACTCCCTCCGCCCGATGCGCGCCCTGTGTGCATGGACGCCCCGGGCGGACCCGAGGGCGCTTCCCGCGAGAAGCCCCGTCCCCAGACCCACTGCATGCCCAGCAGCTCCCGCCCCTCGGGCACGGCAGAGCCCAACGCCGGCGGCTCCCGCTGAGCCGCTCAGCCCCTCGGTTCGGCCCCGCCCCGTCCTGGGCGTCCATCCCGCCGATTCCGGGCGGCCGCAGGAGCGGGGCGCGGGCGGAGGCGGGTTAAAAGCGGCGGCAGGTAAGCGGGGAGGGACCTTAAAGCTGCGGGGCGGCGAGACTTGGAGCGGCCGGTGCGCGGGCACCGAGGGACGCGGGAGCGGAGTAGCGCGGCGCGCCCGTCGTGTTCCGCGTGTCCTGCCGAGCCCTGCCAGGTGAGCGTCCGGAGAGGCTCCCGCGTGCCCCACCGGTGGGATCGGGATTAGGCTGTGCGCCCGCCGAGTGGGTCGGGATCCGTGTGGTGTGCCGGAGAGGGGCTCGGGTCGGGGCCGTCCCGGCGGGACTGGGCTCGGGGCGGCCGCCGGCAGCGGAGAGGGCACTACGGGGCTGGGGCAGCCACGCCGCGGCCCCGAGTCCCCGCTGCCCCGGAGCTACCAGGGAGGCAGCCGTGCCTGGGCGCCGGCTGTGAGCCCCCAGCCCCGGGACCGGCCCGGACTGCGGGGATGCGGGTCGTGGGTGATGACAGCAGCCGGCGTTCCGGGGGGAGCCGTCGGACCTCAGAGCCAAACGCGCTGTTTGCCAGCGGTGCCCGCTGACAGGAGCCGATGGCAGTCGCGCCGCTTCCCGCCGCTGAAGGCTCGCTGTAGGCTCCATGTCCGCTCCAGCCGCGCGGGAACGCGGCGGGACGAAGGTCGGCGCGGTGGGAGGGAGGGACGGGGTGGGGTCCAACTGGTAACCCCGGAGTGGGAATTTAGAGTTGTTTTCAATAACGGTGTCTTGGTTTTGGCAAGTTGGATGTCCCGGTAGATTCGCTCTCTCCCCACAGCCAACTTCGGTGTTTCTGTAGTGGCAGACGAGCAAGGAGAAATTGTTTTTTCCCTCAAAACTTGCAGCACTGGTTCAGAACTGCAGTGGGAGACGGCACTTGGAGCCCAGGCTGTTCATCTGTCAGTGATGTACACTTCAGATGCTTTCCTTCAATCCTGATTAGCCCCTTGTGAAGGTTTCACTGACTTTATTTTAATGACTATGCAACAGGCACGAGGAAATTCTTAAGAGAAAGATGCAGGTATCTGATGATAGCCTACAGTTTAGGTCAGTGTAAAAAGTTGCATAATATGGTGCCAGTCTCAGCAGAGAAAAAGCATAAGAAGTCTCAGGAATTCCAGCTATCTTCTCAAAGTTGTTGGTTTGTTTTTTTTTTTTGTCTTACCCAATTTCACCTTTCTGTATCACAGTAAATCTGACCTCTCCCTCTTGCCTCAAGGCTTGTCAGCACAAGCTAGGCCCTCATACCAAGGGTATGTGTTGGGACATGTTAGTCCTTTGGTTGTGTTGTACCTACACCAGCGTAAAAAGTTATTTTTTTTTCCTCTGTTGTTTGAGAGATTTTTGTAAACTTTGGCCAGTGTTACGTTTCAAGGTACCACATTCTCCCCAAACGCACAGCTAGCACCAAGAAGAGACACAGCTCTTATCCATGGCCAGTGTGGCTCTCCCACATTGCACAGCTGAGCCTAGCCTTGAGAGATGATGGACTAGCTATGCAGGTTCCCAGCTCGGGTTTCAAAGTATTTTGTCCAATTCACTGATAGTTTCCAAGTGGCTGCAATCAGTGAAAGCTGAGCCCCGAGACTGAATTCTGACTTCAGCAGAACTTACTTTCAAAGGAGCAAAGAGTGTGGATTTTAGTCTTTCAGAATAGGAGGAAAGCTGAAATGGATCTTCTCTGAGGTTTGACCTCCTGTATTCTGCTGGGGTGTAATAGCATCTAGAAAATCAACACAAACTCTTTAGCTGAGGGCTTTTTCCTCTCAGCTCTGACTCTGCTTTTCTCCTTTTTGGATGAGATAACAATGAATGTGGAAGGGCAGGCTCTGCTGTATCTTTCTTTGCCTGCTGGTTTGTGTTATATAAGCATGCAGCCCTGACAGAGCTGACTTGAGGCTTCTAACCAGTGTTGGCAAAATCAAATGTTGTAATTTTGAGATTAAGGGTGATGTCTGAGCTGCAGCAGAAGGCCTTGGAGGCCTGCTGGAGGTGTCTGGGTGGAATGAGGACTTCTGCTGAAGGTGGCCAAGTAATACTTACCTCAGAGGCAAAGAAAACACCAGCTCAGCCTTCTAGGGCTGTGGTGTTGGCAAAGAAATCCTGTAAAAAGTACTAGAGAAGTCTCTA
The DNA here is from genome assembly GCF_001604755.1 of Lepidothrix coronata. Classification (NCBI taxonomy): domain Eukaryota; kingdom Metazoa; phylum Chordata; class Aves; order Passeriformes; family Pipridae; genus Lepidothrix; species Lepidothrix coronata. The sequence continues at coordinate 546,731 of NW_016690374.1, forward strand.
CTTTGTCTACATATGGCTTAACTCATGCAGTGATAGTAATTTCTATTGCTTTGGGAAACACAGCGAAAGGCAAACCACTGACAAGAGTCAACCACAGAAAGGGAAATAAGAAAGAGATGGAGGGCCTAGAGAATGCACAGAGGAATTGTATTAAGTAGTAACTTATTTTCTGCCCAAAGCCTTGTTGAGAAATACATCAAGGTATCCTTGTCCCATCATAAATTCATGGAAGGAGAGAGTTTAATAAGCTTTTTGAATCCATAAACATGTGGACATTAATCAAAGTGACTTTACACTTGCCTATTGCTCTGGAGAGACTGCTAGGAAGTCCTCTTTTTCACAGAAGGTCTAGAACTGATTTTTCACACTTGGAAAAGTGACCATTCTGTGTATTGTGTCATCCTGCAGGTAAAAGGACACAGAAAAGAAGATGGACTGGGGAACTCTGCAGACTGTTTTAGGAGGTGTAAACAAACACTCCACCAGTATCGGGAAGATATGGCTCACAGTCCTGTTCATCTTCCGTATCATGATCTTGGTTGTGGCTGCAGAGAGAGTCTGGGGAGATGAACAACAAGATTTTGTCTGCAACACACTTCAGCCAGGCTGCAGAAATGTATGCTATGACCACTTTTTCCCCATCTCTCACATCAGACTCTGGGCCCTGCAGCTGATCTTTGTCTCCACACCTGCGCTGCTGGTGGCCATGCACGTGGCCTACACTAGGCATGAGAAGAAACGGCGATTCAGAAATGGTGAGAAAATTGATATTGAAGAGCTAAAAAATGAAACGATTCACATCCGGGGACCCCTGTGGTGGACATACACCAGCAGCATCTTCTTCAGGATCGTCTTTGAAGCTGTCTTCATGTATGTGTTCTATTATATGTATGATGGGTATCAGATGCCCCGCTTGGTGAAGTGCGATGCTTGGCCCTGCCCCAATGTAGTGGATTGTTTTGTGTCTCGGCCCACTGAGAAAACCACATTTACTATTTTCATGCTTGCTGTGTCTGGGATCTGCATGATGTTGAATCTGGCTGAGTTGTGTTACCTAGTGATAAAAATTTGCATGAAAGAACCCAGGAAAACAACAGTTTTGAAATAACTCCCCAGTTTCAGGATCTCCTAGCTCCCCACTTCCCTTAAACTTTCTTAGGTGTCAGAGAACAATAAGCAATATTTTCCACACTCAAGGAAAAGCATAAAAATGAATGTTCATTTGTGTTTAAAAAATTATGGCCTCCCTGGGAAGCTGCTACTGATGCAGGTTTTAAATATCATGAGCTAGTTCAGTATTCCTGCATTCAGTATTCCTATTCAGAAATAGAGAGGAGCTTTCTGGCAGCAGCCTTTCCAAGTATGCCTGCTGTTGGCCCTCTTGTTGGGACAGAGTCACTTTTCAAAAAGTGGGAGTGAAAAGGACCAGAGAAGACTCTAATGCCCAAAGGAGAGCCAGGAATCACAAAACCACTATGTCAGCTCAGAGGGAAGCCAATAACAAAGGGTTTTGGCTAAAAGTGGGGTAAAAGGTTTTTGTGGGACATTACAGCTTGTGAAAAGGAATAAGACAAGGGGTAATTGTGTTTATAGTAGATATCCTCTCTAAGTAATCTAGAGAACAAGGAAATGGCCTAGGAACACAGGGACTCCATGGCAATGCATGCTATCAGCTCTGCTGGGCACCAGCAATGGCTTTTATCTTTTTATCTTTTCATCTTCCTGCCTGCACTGAGAAGCATCTCCTACGGGGTTGGAGATGGCCAGTCTCAACTGCTTGTGAATGTCATTGGACCAGTGCTGCCTCCCCACAGTCACAGATGCTGCAGCAGTGGGAGGAACAAAATTCATTTTTCATTCTCTAGATCAGGTGGAAAAAAAGGACTGTCACTTCTGAGAAGGTGGAGGCAGTGCAACTGTCTTCCTCCTTCTCTTGTTCTCCCCTAATACTTTGTGAAGAACCTCAGTACAGTAGACTGTACTTGATGAAGAGACTTTTTACCACCTGACTGTGCCTCACTTAGCTGTGTACCTTTCAGAATGGGGTTTTTTCAGTAAAACCAGTGAAAAATTGCCTTGCTTCATTTCTGTTTGTTATCCAAAAGAAGTGCTTCAACTTACAGCATGATATGGAGTACTCCTTCCATGGACCCCTTTTTCCTATCCAACCTGCACAGCTTTTCTTCATAAAACCTTTTCCTATCTGATGTACCTTTCAAATGAGTCAAGCAAACCACTCCAATCTCTCTGACATTCCACATTGTGAGATTAAAAAGCCATTCCTTTTCTTACAGTTGGTCTAGCATAAATTAGAGACAACTTGCAGAGCTAAAATAGCGAAGTGAACCAATCGGAAATGAGGAGGAACTTGATGTTTTTCTTAAAGTTCACACTGTTGAGCTGTAAATTGTATATTACTAATTTGAAGAACTATATGAGTCAGTCTAGCCTTGTCTCATATCATATTTTATATCTGTCATAGGCATCTACACCAGCACATACGGCAACACAGTTTTATCTCCCAAGTGCGTGCTTATTGAACCCACTTCTAGAAAGCTTGCTGTCTCTCCTCCTGAGCTTTAATTACTGGCTTTTCCCTAAAATGAATAATCACTATCTCACCTTCTCTCTTTGCATTCATCTTTTACTGTATGTTTAAATTTGTCACTGTTGGAGTAAACAAAGCTGCATGAATTAAGGCCCATGGCCCCTCACCGTGCACTGGAAGCGGAGCATGAACAGGCTTCTGTTGCTTGTGAGCTACATCCAGTGTTGCAACTTGACTGCAGATGGAAATCTGTCATCTAAGAGGGGAGCAAGGAAACCATGAAAACACCATCCTCAGAAGCATGAACAAAAAGATAGTCATTCATAATGAGCTGGACTGGAAACTTGGAGGGTGAAAACATCCTTAATTCAACTCCAAAGAACAAAGTTTGGCACATATCAGGTTTGTGCTTGATAGAGTTCCTGCATTGTTCCATACACAAGTATGAAGAGAACGAACTATCTAGTGCCAGTGCTCTAGTATTACATTTCTTTTGTAACAAGATTTTTATTTTTTTCTGAAATTATAATTAAAGCCCATATATGTGTGTGTGTTTTCTGTATTACTTGTACATGCTGTGTGTTACCTAATGTGTCTAATGAAAATCTGTTTTACTACAATGGAAAATGTACGCACCAATACTACATTTAATAGCCAAGGGCTAGTGAAAGGATTTTAGCCTTCTGCTGCAGGTTGGTTTTTCAGTTGGTTACATTGCCTGTTATACTGAAGTTTCGTGAGCTCGTAGTGGAAGGTCCCACATATGTGCTCTACAGGAAATAAAATATGCTGCGTAAGACAGCCTCGTGCTAGCAGAATTGTGGCTGGAAAAGGCCAGTGATAAATTACTTCACCAGCTCTATAGAGAAGAGAGTTCGTTTTCCCAGCCTGCCTTTGAATTTAGCTGGAACTTGAAATGAGACACACCAAAACCATTAACACTAACATGACGGAGTTATCTTCAACTAGCAGTTTGGCAACCAGATCATCACACGGGGTAAAAAGATAGAACTGGGGAAAGTGTCTGGAAGTAGCCAAGAGACGGCTTTGATCCAGGACTGCAGCGTCAGGCAATAATAGCTCTACCAGGACATATTTACTGTCTGTCAGATTTATTTTCTGTGTATATTTAATTTGACTGAATAGCTGCTTTATATGGGGAAAAAAATTCAGATACTTTATAGGAACATGGGAATTGCAACTATTTCTGCATATGCTACATTGCATAGCTGACCTTCTACAAATGGATTTCTTATAGATTAAAATACAATGCTGTGTTGAAATTGTGTTTGTTCCTTCTGGAAATGCACTAGTAGTGTCTACATTTTTGGTACTTAGTTCCTGGGCTTTCCTCAGAATGAAGGTTTCAAGAGTGTTGAAAACTGAAGCTGCAAATCTGAGGTCATTACTATTTCCTCATGAGGCTGATTCTTCACTGTTCAGTGTCCAGTAAAGTGAGGATATAAAATGTCATTAATAATGTGTTATCAGAAGTGGGAGGTGTAGGAGTGGGACTGGCTGGAGTTATAGCTTGACTGAAATCACCAGAAAAAACCACCATTGACTTAATCAGGTTAAACACTCATCCAAAACCTTGAAACCAGAACTACAAACATGTTTGTCAGAAGGGGAAGGAAAGGAGGGGAAGCAAACTTCACTATTAACTCATAGATGCATCTAGAGAAAAAACCCTAACTACTGTGGGAGAAAGGCAGATTTGAAAGGAAGTCAGAAGTATAAATCTGTATTTATGACTTCTGGATATAGAAGTACTTTTATTAAAAGTTTTCTAGACAAAGATAAAAAAATCCTTCAGTTGTTTACAGTCATCATGAGCCAATGCACTGTGTTATTTTGTATCTGACAGGAAGAATATAAAAGACAAATTATATGGTCCATACAGAGAAGAGCTCTCCTGTACCATGGAAGTTCAATTCAAAATAGCAACTCTGTTAAAAGCTGCTTTATTTTGTAAAAAGTGTACTGCAGCAGTAAGCAACACCTGAGAGCATTTTACTACCAACTAGGTGAAAATGAATCTGTTTTTTCCCCCTAATTATAGCTCCCTCCCCTGCAAATTCAGCTAATGGGTTTTACTAGGCAACAAAATCACACTCAAAAGAATGTCACCATTTTGGTCACCAGTTCTGATATTCAGGACGGCCACTACCCTGACTTATTTACAGTTTTATTTGGATTTTCACGATCTTATTACCTCCACAGTCATTTGAACCTGTTTGTAGACAGTGGCAAGAGTAATGGTAACTATTTGAAGCTTAATGAGCTAAGACTAATGGTAATGATCTTCAACATAATTCAGAAGATACCTGTACTTTTTTCCCCATCTGACCAACCCAACTTTTACAGAATATATTTCTCTTCTGTAAAGCTGGCTCAGCTCTGACCTGTGTATTTTCTATATAAACGTTCCTAGCCACCAAAAAGTCCTAATAAGCTAGGTTTGGAAATGCATTAAGCTTTAATCAGCAGGTCCAGCTGAGGAAACAAGTCGCATGTCAGACTCTCCACCTTTGAGAACATAGCTTGCTTTTGCTATGGTTGGTGCCCCGGTACTACTATGGAAGTCAGTGTCAGAATTGGTCACATCATTGCACATACCTTCTCCCTTTTTCTGCCACTTTAATCACTGCCACGAACTCAAAGTATTGTTTCACATCTGCCTGCTCTATTCCCAAATCCAATTGAAAGATAAGGGTGACAACTGTGTCATGTTCACAGGAAGCAGAACAGTTTAATCAAGCTTTGTTAAGATGATTGCAACAGGTGCCAGAAAAAATATTTTATAATTATTGTGTGGTAAAGATTTCAAACCTACTGTATGTTGCATCATTAGTGTAATGTCTGCTTACATTTTGTCATGTCCCTGCCCTAGGTATTGCATCCTTTCCAAGGACTGAGATTTTAATATACAGTTTAAATAGCTTCCACAATATGTCCAGCACAAATAAAAACAGTCCATACACTTACCCACACATGTATGCACAGATACAGAGCAACAAACTCACTAAATCATTCTCTTGCTGTTATCTGATAGAAGATTGAATAAGACATTGCAACATGGATTTGTCAGGCATAATTTCTGCCTATGCCATGATAAAAGCTTTTGTGTAGAGCAGTAAAATAGATATTAATGACTCATTGTCAGAGCATCAAGATCCACCAATGGGATAAACTTTATGCAGCTGGGAGGAGCTGCAGGTACATGGGAAGATAAGCTTAGGATTCAATAAGATCTTTATCACTGGGAGAAATGGCTTAACAATAGTAGTTTTAGAAGTTAGGAAAGTCTAAATGCTACTATTGTGAAACACCAAGCACTTGCAAAACTGTCTGAAGCAAAAAACAGTTTTGTAAAGATGAGCTGGAGTTTGTAGTAGAACATCAGTGGAACATGAAACAATAAAATTGTTGCCTTGAAAAAATATCATACAGGAATGCATTACAGGTTTATCAAAAATAGGATGTTTGAAATGAAGTTTCCACTTCTGTTAGTACCCGAAAATCTTTATCTAGAGCCTACTTTGGGGCACCATCTGCCCCAAAAGCCCATTTATCAGCTGGAGAAATTGAGGGGTCAGGAATAATATGCCATCAAATATCTAAAACACAGAACCCATGAGGAAAGACTGAAAGAAATTAATTGGCCTGGAAAAGTCTGAGGAAAGACCCAGCAGCATTCTTCAAATATGTAAAAGATTGTGGCAAAGAAGAGACGAAGATGTTGCACTTTCCATTCACTCACAATAAGACAAGAAATAATAGGCTTATGTTGCAATGGGTTGTAAGTTAGTGACTGCAAAATCTCTCTGTGGAGAAGGTTAAACTTTGAGTTGGTTGACAGACTTCATTACTGAAGATTGTTAAATGGCAACTCTGTCCAACATTTTTTGAGGATAGTCTGGGTATAGGACTCTGCTCTAGGACAGAGGGAACTTCTAAAATGTGTGAGGAAGGGGATCGCAACTGAAAGAGTCAGTTATACAGGTTCCTTTTGCTGAGACAAAGCTCAGCTGTTGAATCAAAATCTCTTTCGTATAAATTCAAGTCTGTTTGCCAGTGCAGGGTCTATCCAGCATGATCTCTGTCAGCATAGTTCCTTTGTGCTTTTAGCAATTGTAATAAGACATTCTTGTGTTGTAATATGTTCCACCTAACAAAGCATACAAGATGTCATTGTGAGTAAATAAAATTGCAATTAATATAAATGGTGATGGAATTATTTTTGTTCTCCTCAGCATAGTGAGGAAATAGCTCCTTATGCCTTGGTTTAGTGTCTTACAAAAGAGGCATTCTTCCCAGCAGGAAGAAGGCTGAAACCCAGATCAACGCTCAGTTTTGCCACCCATTTTACTATATGTGCAAACATTGGTGGAGTTCACTGAAGCCTGATCTGCATGCAGAATATTTCCCAGCAATAGCATGCCATTCTGTGCTACTGATTTCTTTAACTTCAAAGGCAGACCATCACATCGTGCAGCAGTTTGAAATTTGTAGAAAAATTTTCCTATACTTAATATTTTTTTTTCTACTTCAAAGCAAGATAACTATTGCTGTTCCTTTCTGTGGAAGGTAGTCATTATTTGAGGCCTTGACAAAGTCATCATGCATGACAACAAGGTATATTCTTGGTAAAACATGCCGTATTTGCTCTTACCCTGAATACAATGAGAAAGAACATCCTGTTTAGGAGCCTTGGTTGTGGTTTGGCACTGTGGATCGTTCACTAGCAATACTAGTTTGGGGCATTAACACTGATGTCATCCCTTCCCAACCTGTCTGTGTCTCTTTCCCAGCCCATTCAACACTGTGCCTCAGCTCCAGGACCTTTACTGTGCCAGCACAATTGTTTGCACAGCTGTGCTCAGCACTGGATTGGCTGACTGTTTTAGCTGATGAAGAAACAAATGTTTTGTTTTGCTGGATTGTTTTTTAGCTGGATCAATTCCTTGATCTGGCTTACAGGGAGGCTACATGAACTTCCATGCTGACATGACTGTGGGGCAGCAGGCCACAGTGTTGGGCAAGAAGAGCTGCAGGGAGTGAGTGGAAGGGGTGGAGGGAATGGCAACATGTTTGTTTGATGCTATACACACTGCAATTTCAAACCACAGCCTCTGGCTGTGTTTTCCTGAGTGACTGCTACTAGAAAGGCGAAGTCTTAACTGCCTTTTCTCTTTTTTTGCTGCTGTACCCTTCCTTGCTCTCTATTCATCTCTATTGACCCTGCTTCTGACCTACTGGCCATCTTCTCCCCTGCTCCAACACAATCTTCCCTCAACTTTTGTATTAGTTGATTTAACACATTAACTCAGCAGAGAACTATTTGAACTCTGCATTTTGATGGGTTTTTTCAGCTCAGTTAGCTTTCTGCCAGGCTTGTGGCAGGAATGACTGTATTTCAATATTTTTATTCCATATTTCTGCCTGTAGTGTGGAAAAAAGAGTAGCATCACACCATGACAGAATGATAGCAGGTATAATTCCTGTTAGGATCCTGCATATCCTGTGTCTTTCTTTTTTATTCTTCCTCCTAACAGATGCCTGGCTTGTACAGTTATAGTTCTTCCTCTAATACATCTCATATGGAGCTTTTGCTTCCATGAACATAACCAGAAGGTGTTTCACTGCTACGTACCCCAGAACATTCAGATTTTTGTTGTTGTATTAGGAGACTTCCCACAGTTCCCAAAGGATTTTGGAGAGGAAGCCAGTTCTGGTGGCTTAAACACCAGCCTAGAGTCTCAGTGCTATTCTCAGAACCATATAATCTAGGACAAGATACTAAGTCTTCCTGTGGCTCCATTCCTACAAACTAGAAGTCATATTAAGTCTTCCTACAAACTAGAAATAATAATAATTCTTCCTGTCACCAGTTCTTGCTTGTTAATATGCTGCGTTCTCTGACATGTTTGGCAGTAGTGTGTAACAGAACAGAACACTAATCACTAATTGATAAGATAATAAAATTTACTATGTAATATGAGATGAAACTATTACTTCAGTCTTTTAATTGCCATTTTATTTCTTATTTAATTAGTTTTAAAATATTTGCATGTAAAAACAGCTAGAGAAGAAAATGTTTTAATCCTCCTTGCTTCAAGCTGTGCCTCCTGAGGTAGCAGTACCCATTCCCAACATTTAAATATCTTTAGTGCCATCTTCTGTAGCACAGCAGCATGTCAAGCACAATTCTTTTTATTAACGTGCCATACAGAGCCACAACAAGCCGAACTGAAGGCATTTGTAACTGTTTTTTTAAGGCTGACAGTGTGGACAGAACTGTTGTCAGCACTGCTGAGCCATGGGTCGCTTTGGCGTGGCTTGCTTATGACTGATGACATGTACCACAGCTGAGGGCTCTTTCCACTAAACTGTGTTCAGATGCACAGTTACGGTAAGAGTGACCCTCTTCTGTACTTCAATATAGATGTTTAAATTAGAAATAGCATGGGGGAAACACTGTTTTGGAACAATCCTGATCTGAAAAAGTCCATTTTTCTTGTTGAGCAACAGCTCAGGTTCAGATTAAGGGCAAGACGTATCTCGCAACTTACGAGATCTTTTTATAATTTCATAAAGCTTTGTGTCTATTTCTTATCTTCTTTCTATGTCATCATCATGGCCGGGCTTCACGAACGAAGATTTGGGAAGGGCTCTACCCACGTTTGTTACAAGCGCGCTGGTGGCTAAAAAGGCCAATACGAGATAGACACGTCCGGTTGCAAAAGGCACAGCAGAAAGACTCCTTAGGTGGTATATTCTGCTCTTTCCATGTACCTTGCCATGAAAATCTGATTCATCTAATCTTAAAAATACCTGGCTGACTGCTTTGTCTCCACACTTCTTGAATTCACTTTGTTTCTCCACCAGCCAAATCATATACTGCTAAATGTCTGTCTACAGACAGGGGTTGTCACCTGGGTGGAGGCTTGGATGCAAGACCAAAGGTGGTAGTAAAGAAAATAATTAATCCCTCTCTGCAGACATTGAAAACCCACCAGGATGTGTTCCTGTGTCATCTGCTCTAGGTGACCCTGCTTTGGCAGGGAGATTGGACTGGATGATCTTCAGAGGTCCTTTCCAACCCTAATGATTCTGTGATTCTGTGATAAACGAAGGCTGAAAATTTTGTAAGTGTGCATTTTAATGTAAAAATTTAAATGCCACCTAAGTTTTATGCTGCTGTCTAGTGTTAATGACAATGGAGGGAACCTTTTAAAGATAATGAGGGCTGGCAGTGTTGAAGATAAGTGAGGAAGCTAGCAGGATGGCTCTTCCATGGAAATCCTTCTGTCAGAAAGTCCACACAAAGAGACACTTTTTAACACCATTAACTAAATCTGAGCATAGACCCTCCTTTTCTAGTATATGACTAACAAATAGCCCTCCATACCACCTTGACATGCTTCCATGCTTGGGCTTTCACCAGTACATAATTTGTTCTTTATTTTTAAATAAAGAATTTGCTTCCTTCAAATTTTCCCCGTGGATTTTGCATACTTGCTTATCTTATTTTTCACAAATGATCCAGAGGGTTTTGTTGACAGACCAAACCTCTTCTTATATGATGCCAGAAGAGAATTCTTGGAAAAGAAATTGTTAGCTAATGGCTGTAGTCCCATGGTAAGCAGGCATTGCATCAGATTCTCCCCATTTGAAACACAATGGATTCTATCATAAAAACCTTCAGTGGCAGTACTGAAAGGCTGCTCTAGAACCTCATTGCTCTCCTGAGTAAGAATATCTTTCTTAAAAAAGAGGTATCAAGGCCAGTTTGTACAGATGGTGAGAAATACCACTTGAAACTTCCAGAGACTGAAAAAAGCCACCAGAGAAACACCCAGTGCTTCATGCTATTAAACATTTTGGACAGATAGTGGAAAACGAGAGATCTGTCTCCCTAAAATAAACTTCTTGCCCTTCAACTGACTTTGTGAGTTGAGAGACTTCACGGCATGAAGGAAGTTATAATATAGGAATTTATAATATTAGGAATTACTGGGGCTGCTGGGATTCCATCCTGTACCCCAACACAGCCTCTCATGCCCCACTGCTTCAGGATCAATACTGCAGTACTACTACACTTACAATCGTGGGAGCACTGTGCTTCAGCTGTATCACCCATCTCTGAATAGTCATTTGTTCTTGTCCCAAGCCTAGTGCTTAGGTCCACAGAGATCTTCCTCCCTAGTGTCTTCAGCTGTAAGATTTATAGGGAGCAATCAAGCATTTGAAGGATACAAGAACATGGGGATGGTCTGATTCAGTTTCTCAACAGTCCGCTGTTACACACAGCTCCTCAAAGTGTGTCAAATTTTTTCGTGGATGGTATTTTTACTAAATAGAGCAACAGTGAGCCATGGGAATGACTAAGTTTTCAGCTCTTTTGCTGTAGAGTAGCTATCAACAGAAATTCATACATTACTGCTGAAGAGTTGTTGAGTTGTGCAAGTTTAAGTCATTCTATCTATCATAGAATCAAGTTGTTCTGTCTTTCATAGAATCATAGGATGGTTTGGGTTGGAAGGGACCTCAAAGATCTAGTTCCAACCTGCCCTGCCAAGGGCAGAGACATCTTCCACTAAACCAGGTTGCTCAAAGCCCCATCCAACCCAGCCTTGAACACTGCCAGGAATGGGGCATCCATAGCTTCTCTGGGCAGCTTCTCTGAGTGCTGCATCCAGCTCTGGGGCTGCCAACATAAGAAGGACATGGACCTGCTGGAGTGAGTCCAGAGGACGCAGCAAAGATGATTAGAGGGCTGGAGCACCTCTCCTATGAAGACAGGCTGAGAGAGTTGTGGGGCTGTTCAGCCTGTAGAGGAAGGCTCTAAGGAGACTGTACAGCAGCCTTCCAGTTCCTAAAAGGGGCCTATGAGAAAGTCAGAAAGGGACTTTTTATTAAGGGCATGTAGTGACTGGACAAGGGGAATGGTTGTAAACTGAAAGAGGGTAGGTTTAGATGAGATATTAGGAAGAAATTCTTTACAGTGAGTACAGTGAGACACTTCTCGCTGGCAATCTTTTTGGGTTCTTCATGCAGGAGACGCAGGCAGTAGCTGCGAGGTTTGCCTCCTCACGAAAAAAGACCCAACTTCTTTCGGTGAAGAATCTTTTGTCGTTTAGGTTGGGTTATTTTCCACTTTTGCTCTCAGGTCATTTTAACACCTGACGGAGGACCGTACCTTCGGCCGCCGGGGCGAGGCGCCCTCTGACACCGGTGCCGCAGCCGTCCTGTGTCCCTGGACGGCGCTCCGGGCCGGGAGCGGGCGGCGGTGGGCGTGCGGGAAATAACTCCCACTGCGCTGCCTTCGCCGCAGCCCGGCGGGGCCGGCGGACAGCCCAGCGGGGAGGGGTTTCTCACGCTTTTATCCTCTGGGAGGAATAAACTGTTTTATTTCGCAGGAAATCCCGCGGGGGTGGGATGGATCATCTGCACAGTGACAAACGTTTTAGAATCCAGGGAGAGAAGGGCGAACACGCCGGCTGCTGCGCCCGGAGCCTCCCGGGTGAGGAGAGGGGCTGCCGGCGCGGCCCGTGTGAAGCCGGCGGCCGTGCCCGCGGCGGGAGGGGAGGGGAGGGAAAGAGGCGGGGAGGGCCGGGCGCCCGGTGCCTGCGGAGCAGCCCGTCAGAGGGGCAGCCCGTCAGAGGGGCAGCCCGTCAGAGGGGCAGCCCGTCAGAGGGGCAGCCCGTCAGAGGGGCAGCCCGTCAGAGGGGCAGCCGCGGCCGCGCTCCCGCCCGCCCGAGGGGCGCGTTGTCAGCCCGGGCAGCAGCAGGGAGGGAGGTGGGCACCGGCCTCCGGGCGCCTCCCGCCCCGCCCCTGCACCCAGTCCTCCTCCGCCCCCCCCCCGCTTATTCCATAGCCCCAGCAAATTTTGGGGGCGCCTCTTCCCCCCGGTTAAACGAGTTATGCGCTATCGCTGCCTGGACTCTTCCGAACGAGTTGAGCTTTTGCTGCTTAAAGCAGTGCTCCTCCCGCGAAGCGTAAGTAGATCGACCCTGGGCTGTGCCGCTCGACTCCCGGCGCGGACCCGCCGCCCCGGACAGGGGCTCGGCCAGCGGGGCCGCGGCTGCGGGCGCACTTGGATCCTGCGCTGAGGGCGGGAGGCGGGAGCTCCCAGGGGGCTCTGCCCGCTCGCCGGGCCCCCCAGCCGTGGGCTGGGCGCCAGGGGAGGGCAGGGCGGGGCCGAGCCTGCTCATCCTGTTGAGGAAGAACGAGAGAAGAGACCCTACTGCTGTGTATTCCTCCTTGAGGGACCGTGGTGCGAGTGTCCCTCCGTTCCTGCCCCACCGAGGGCAGCGGCGCTCGCAGATGGGGCGGGAACTCAGCCTGGTGAGGCAGGCAGAAGTGTCCAAACCTAACGAAATACCTAAGGAGATGCAGTGGAAAGCAAAACGCCAAATATATCCGGGATTGTTGTGGCAGTTGCCCGCTAAAGGGTGCCTGTGTAGGGTCATGTAATTTCTTCCTTAAGGGTTACCACTCACATTTGAACATTGATGTGGATTCGAAGTCAGTTTTGTACTTGGAGTAAAGTTAAATCTTAACTATAAAGCAGAGCCAGAATTGCTTTCACCCTTGTAAGTGGTACCACACAGAATGGTGGAGTTCAGAAGTGTACTCCAAGATGGTTCTGGGTTTCCTTGAAGTGAGCTCTGAGTTATCTGGCCCATAAAAACACTTTCTACTGATAGTGGGGAAAAGAGCTGGCCGGCCTCCCTGCATTGACCAGGCTTTTACCTCACTCTTCTGGTCACATCTTCGATCTGAGAATTATCCAAACATGCTGGTTACTCACTTTTTCACTTAGGACTTATAAGTGATGCAAAGTATTGAGATGAATAAATATTCTTTGGAAGGTATTTATAGCTTGATTGAGTAAGAGTTTGCCAATGTTATAAGCAAAAAAGGTTGTTTAATTTGTGTCTGTTCTTTTTTTCCTGTAGGCAAAAAGAGTATTAGAAAAGTATTTGGGTTCATTGCTGACTCAATGAAGAAATCATATAAGCCTAAAATGTTATTAGGAATCCTTAGTGTGTTAGGCCTTTAAGACATAGATACATGGATATGAAGAATGACATAGATATGAAGAATGACATAGATATGAAGAATGAATTGAACTGAGTAGCCAGAGATATTAGAGCTTCCCTTTAAGGGAAATTTAAAGGGAAATGAGAGAATTCTACTGGAACATTTTAGACTTAAACTAGAAAAAAAATTAAATGGTTTCCATAGTACGAAAGTGTACTTTAAGAAGTTTGAATGGGGTTTACAGCACCATCTCCCTTGCAGTTACTTGCCTGAAGTCCCCTCACATGGATACTTGAATGTTGGAGTACCTGCTTCTCTGCAGTGAAAAAGGCTCTTGAGTCTCTGAATGCCAGAAAGGCTCATCTTTCCTTTGTATATCTGGGTGGGGGGCGGGACACTCCTTACTGTGCAGTTTTTAGATCTGTGTGGCTGATCGTATGTGGGCACCTGAGAGATCTGTCTCATTCACGCTTCATTCACGCGGGATGTAGGACTGTTGCCCTCATGCTCAACGGCTATTCCACAGTCCCCTGCTAGCTCCACACCCTCCACACCTTTCAGCTTTATTGGTAAGTCACTGTCTTTTAATTCCGATGTAATTCTCTAAGATGGCATTTGAGTATTCTAGGGGAGAAAAGGGGTTACTTTTTTGTTTCTGTTTTTCTCCTGCAATTAGAGAATCAGAGCAGGAGTTTGTTATACCAGGGAACAGAGCAGTTTAACAGGTGGGGTGTAGCTCTCCTCCTGGGCTCAGCCCTGCGCTCCTTGCTCTTTTCCTTTACTCAGGCCAAACTTTCACTCAGAGGTCAAGTGAAGTCAAGAAGAAGTCCAAAGAAGTTTTTGTCTGGGATTTAAGGAGGAGGCTCCATAGCAGTAAAGTAAGTTTAAGATAATAACAAGATCAAATAAGGAATTAATTTTTAACAAGTGTTTAAAATACAGTGAGAGTGGTAATAGATGTGTCTGAAAGTATGACACTGTGAGGATGAAAGAAGGTATTTTTCAAGTCCTCGTTTAAACAAGTTTATAAAATGAACTACGAAACCTCCATTGTGACTTATGAAACACCATTGCATTTCATATATAGGTACATGACCAAATACCATTAGGTTTCACTGGAAATTATAGTAGCTCATTCTGTGCCTGCATATATGCCAGTTTGTCTGGAATGACATGGTCATACTGCAGACTTTCTGCAGGATGACTGTGTTTATCTGATTTAAATAGCAGAATTAAGAACCTGGTAGTAAAGGGAATGCCTGATTGTTTAGTGTAAAAACAAATTAAATATTGCAAGTTGTTTTAACAGCATTTTTTTCTCATACTGCTTCATAAGATTTAGATAATTTTAAAGATAAAAATCTAAATCCCATAATTTTAGACTGTCATGACAAATTAAAGGAAACGTGGACTGAATTTAAGAACTCATATTCAGACAAGGGCATCTGTCAGGTTTCTGAATAATTGTTAAGGGACATTTTTTAGATATACCAATATAATAAATTATAAGTACATCAGGTTTCATAATCTGGTTATGTATGTAACACAGCCATGCAGTTATTTATGTTTGTAATCTTTGCATATGTGTAGATAAATACATAAACATATCTATGTGTGAGAAAAATTATAAATAATTAAAATATCATATTTCACACACTTGATACAGAGTGGTGAACCCATTGGGTGACATCATCGGAAATAAAAATAACTGACAAGTTTACAGATGACACATTATAAGTATTTGCCTCCTGTAGATGGATACATATATATGGCATCACAACTTCTAAAATTTATTCTCTCTCTTGCTTGTTCTCTTTGTCACATGCACACAAACACCCTACACAAAGTGTATTTGTGTGTGTACTAAACTAGTAATTAATAACACAACATTGATTCTTAAATGCCGTGCCAATTTTTATGAACAGTCTATTTTCCAGTATTTGTCTCAGAGGAATGATTTTCTAAGTGAACCAAACAATACAGGACTCACAGTTCTTATTAAATGATCCCAAGGTTCACGAAGTCCTTGCTTTTCATACAATTGAATTAGGTTGCTTTCTGAGACAGATTCTCTTGTCATTCTCTAGTGGACATCAAGAAATACAGATAAAGATGTTTCATTCCTTAATCTGCATTTTTTCCAAGGGCAAAAAGAAAAAATGTCTCCTTTCACAATCCATATTTAAGATTAGGTCTTAACAGTTGCCTGGCTCTGGATTTCAGCAGCACTGAAAGTAACACTGTACAGCTGAAGTTTATGTAATACTACAAAAGCAAGCTTGGGATTGATCTCAAATAAAATATTGAGTTGTGGCTGTTTAAATTTAGATTTAGGTATTGTTGAACTTACTCAAATATTCTGTGAGCTCTGAGGGCCTCGTGGTTTCATTTGATGTCATTTAATCATTATCTGAATTAAGGCATCCTTTTAAATTTTTGGTGTGATTTTTGGATGAGTTATGTTGGCTTTAAGAATTGCTTACTCAAGAATGTATCGACGCTGAAGAAAGATAAGGGACCTGGATTTCTGGGAACCCTCCAGCCAGTGGAAATATGTAACTTTGTGTCTCACTTGGAAATTATGTCCTTCCCTTATGGAGGTACTATGAGCAATACACATTTGTGGCGAAGGCAACAGTTGCTGCAATTCATACCAAGATGAACACTGAGGTTTTTCACCTCAGTGCAATTAAGATGCCATGAAGTATATGCTCACAGCTTAGAAACTTTGTGTACAGGATGAATTTGCACACTCTGGTACACAAATATAAATCTTTTAATTAATATAAGCATTAGAATAGCTTTTTTATGTGTATCCTTTGAGAAATGCCTTGTGTCATATATTTGGTGTCCTGAATTATCTCGGCCTAGGCATTGTTGACCTGTAGTAGAAAGAAAAAAAATAAATCTTGCATAGGATTACTGAATGGAGAATTATTAAGAATAAATTAGATTAATATATTATTTATAAATTTTAAGTTTTACCAATTGTTATTGTTCTTCTTCTACTAATCACTAGATAAATCTTCAGAAAAGCGCAAAAAATCCTACTTTCATTGTAGTCATCATCACCTATAGATCTGAGTAAGAAATGCACTGCAGTGTGCCTGTAAGGGGAAAAAATTGATACCTGTGTTTACCTTACAGTGCAGGGGTTATAATTTTTCATGAGAGCAGACCAACTTCATTTTTTCAAGCAACAGAAGGTGATATCGGTCTTTATAAAACACAGTGTGTGGGCTTTGTGCCATTGGACACAAGGGTAATTGCAGTCATGCTGAAAATGGGACATAAGTAATAAATTCAAGAAAATTTAATGGGCTAACATTTTGATGGTTAATAAACTTTCTACTACAGGTATTAGCAATAAAAGAACAAAGCGTAACTTCGACTATTTATTATCTGAGCTGCCTGTTTTGTTTGATCTAGATAGAAAAATAAAGAGTGGGGTAGAGAGTATTGATCTGAGAGGCACAGAGTAATGCAAAGAATAGCAGAGAAAGGAAATACTGAGCTTAAGTTTATGCTAAACTTCTTTAATCCACCAATATCACATTATTCATTTTGCTGTTCCTGCATTTTCCCACTCAAAATGAGAACATTTCCAAACACTGGTTTAGGTCTGTTCAAAATTGGAACTAACCTGGGTATATCTTCAAATGGTTTTGAGTAAAAAACCAAAAAAATTAATTCGTTATTTCCTTAAAAATTGATGCTTCTCAAGATTAAAATTCCTTAACCATCCAGAATATTGTAAACTGTATACAATTAGGAATGAAGATTAAATTTAAAAATCATGTAAGCATATTAAGATTATAAAAATATTATAACAAAATATATTCGGTTTTGGCTGCTATTTTAGGAGGAGAAAAAAATACATTCTTCAAAAAGAATTTGAATATATTTAAAAAATTGTTTAAAAAAGTGTTTGAGGACCAGGGACATTAGTACACAAAATTGGTGTTTTACTGTTGGTATCATCATTTACTGGAAATGCTGCATATTATGCTGGAAAAAGAATTCACTGATATTAAAGGGGATGGATGTGTTTTTGCAGAATATCAAAGATGTATTTTTTAGGGGGACTTTTTGCTGAATTAACTTCGTGGGATAAAAAATAAATTAATATTCCAGGATTTACAAAAATGAAAAATACTAATGGTTGTGTTATTGCTTTTTGTATGAAAGCATACTAGCCTGCAGTTACAGTTATTTCATTGCCTCGTAGTAAAACCAAGTTATAAAACAGTACCTCAAATAACTTTAATTCCTTTAATTGTCTTAACTAAAAGCCTGAAAGAAGTTCCATACAGACTTTGGAAATGCTTCTTCTGGAAAACCAGTGACATAATTGCTGGAAATGACACTAAATATAATGATGAGAATAATGGTAAATTCCTAGCTGTAATGATGACTGCCATTTTTTTTTCCTTGGGAATTGTAAGACACCTGCGTGTTTGGATAAGAAGTATAAAAATAGTAAGGTGTAATTCAGTTATAAAATATTCTGAGGGTTTTAAACAAGAGGATAATCTCTTTTCTGATAGTGTTTTTTTGATATGCAAATTGTTATATCTGTATTACAATTATGATAAAAGTATTTCTGAAGGTATTGAAGTTAGCTGAAAGTAAATTTATTTTGTTCTCAGTTGAAGGTTGTCATATAAAATATAGAAGTGAGTTTATTAGGAGAATGAAATATACTTACATGTATTCCAATATTCTTACATATATTCCAATTAGGAACAATCAAAGGATAACAGAAGTGATACCCACAGATAATAGCTTGTTTCTCAATTGGAGGAAGCTTGTGAGGAATCTGATATTAAAAAAAAATCTTGTACTTTAAGCCTTTCCAAATCAGGAATTGTGTCTCTGCCTAGAACTGGACATGGGAGGCCCACCATACATGAATTGGTGGAAATTACTGAGAATATATGCTGTTGTTTTTCACTGAAGTAAGGTCATAGGATGTAATTTTATTTTTTTCCAAGAAAATCTCTGTATACAGTCGCTGAAGTGACCTTGAGTTTGTTGGCTTGGGTTTTGTTTTGGTTTTCTTGTGGTTTTTTTTAATGATGTTGCAGTAGGTATGGTTTAGTAACACTAACTGGCAGGACAGTAGGGAAAATGGCATAGAAACCTTTACACAATTCCTCTCAAAATTTCTCAATTTTCCCAATATTTCAATTTATTAAAATAATTCTGGGGGTTTTTTTAGAAATAAACAATTCAAACATGACTAGGCTTTGAGAACTTGCTTGTTGAGTTGTACACATTCCAAAATTAAACTGTAAATTCCGTAGGTTTTGAGTAATTATTTTTCTATGTTTGGACAGTTTGAAAATAGTAGAGACCTGGGACATTACTAACTTCCTGAATGCTGGAGTATATAAGTTCAGATAACAATAAAAGTATTAGAATTAGGCAAACTTTGTATCACACTCTAATACAAGGGCAATTACATTAATAGTAGGATTACTATAATTGAACTGGTTTCCATCTGTTCTTTTCTAAATATAGGCAGGAGCAGTTGGAGCCATCTCAGATAGAGGAAACAGAGAAATAATATTTTTTAAAATATTTAAATCTTGTAGAAATTCTAACTGATGAATCCTTCTTCTCTGTTGTGCATGGGCACTTAAACCTGTATGGGCTATGTGAAAGCACTAAACATCTCACTTCTGTGCTCATCAAAGCCCATGGTTGCATGGTCACAGGGTTATCTAGTTCTTAATGCACATCTGCAATATTCTGCAAAAGCAAGTGCACTTGAGAAATATCATTTGTCAAGGATCAATCTGTTCTGCCCCAGCATTGTGTAATTATAAGATTTTTTAACATTGCTCTAATTGCTCTGATGTTCTTATTGTAGGTTAGAAATCTGAAACAATGGGTGACTGGAGCTTTCTGGGGAGACTATTAGAGAATGCGCAGGAGCACTCCACGGTTATTGGCAAGGTTTGGCTGACAGTACTGTTTATCTTCAGGATACTGGTGCTGGGGGCTGCTGCTGAGGAGGTCTGGGGAGACGAGCAGTCAGACTTTACATGCAACACTCAGCAACCTGGTTGTGAAAATGTTTGCTATGACAAAGCCTTCCCCATTTCTCACATCCGCTTCTGGGTCCTGCAGATCATTTTTGTCTCCACTCCAACCCTCATTTACCTGGGCCATGTCCTGCACATTGTACGCATGGAGGAGAAGAGGAAAGAGAAAGAAGAGCTGAAAAAGAAGGGAAGCGGCAAAGATGGCAACTACGCAGTAGCAGCAGCAGCATCTGGCAGTGGTGGTGGAGGAGGCAACAATAACATCAAGGATCCTATTAGCAAAAGGGGGAAGGAGAAGCTCCCAATCCGTGATGAGCGTGGTAGAATCCGTATGGGGGGTGCCTTGCTCCGTACCTATGTCTTCAACATCGTATTCAAGACACTGTTCGAGGTGGGCTTCATTGTGGGCCAGTACTTCCTGTATGGCTTTGAGCTAAAACCAGTCTACCAGTGCAGCCGCTCACCTTGTCCACACACTGTCGACTGCTTCATCTCAAGGCCCACTGAGAAGACCATCTTCATAATCTTCATGTTGGTGGTGGCCTCAGTCTCCCTGCTGCTGAACATGCTTGAGATATATCACTTGGGGTGGAAAAAGCTTAAGCAGGGCATGACAAGCCAGTACATCCTTGAGATGCCTGTTGCAACAATGACACCAGTTATGGTAACAGGGGAGTCCAAACCTGTTTCCCTGCCACCACCAGCACCACCTGTGGTGGTAACAACTGCCGCACCACCCCCTGTTCTGCCTGACACCCGCGCTGTCACACCACTGCTGGCCCCAGTCACCATGGCATCATACTATGCTACAGCTGCTCCGAGACCACGGCCCCCCTCCAACACAACCTCCATGGCAAGCTACCCTGTTGCTCCACCAGTTCCTGAGGAGAGACACCGTGCTGTGACTCCCACGCCCATCTCTACTCCTGTCACCATCCCAACCCCCATTCCCACACCCACCCCAGCCGTCATCAGCTACTTCAACAGCAGCAGCCGTGCCCTGACATCCGAGCAGAACTGGGTCAACATGGCAGCGGAGCAGCAGGGGAAGGTTTCCTCCAGCTCAGCGGGCTCTTCTACCCCGAGCAGTGTCCGGCATCACCTTCCCGAGCAGGAAGAGCCACTGGAGCAGCTACTCCCACCCCCAGCCGTGCTGCCCGTAGCTGCAGCCAACAGTGGCAGCAGCACCAGCCTGAGCGGGACGAGCGGCAGCAAGTGGGATGTGGAGGGCGAGGAGGAGCTGTCAGGGGCACGGCCCGTGTCGGCCGCCTGCACCACTGTGGAGATGCACGAGCCACCGCTGCTCGTAGACACGCGGCGCCTGAGCAGGGCCAGTAAGTCGAGCAGCTGCAGAGCCCGGTCAGATGACCTGGCCGTGTAGTGCGGTCGCCCCTGCTTGGAGGGGCAGGTGGTGGCAGGCAGAGTGGGCAGGGGAGCTGTCCGGGAAGGCCAGGCCTGGCGTGGGTGAGAAGGCCTGGGCTTCAAACTTAGAAGCTTGCTGTTTTTGCACTCTGTGAGTTGTAGTGGGGAAAAATATCAACATTTTCTAATAGGTCAGGGGTGACCAAAGCACAGCCCGTGGGCCAGGGGACCAGTCCCACTTTCCTTCATGTCCATGGCAGATCTCCCAAGGGCAGCCATAGAGGAGGCCTGCACAGAGAGCAGGTACCGATGGTAGCTGGCCATGTGCCTCAAGGGTGACTTTGATCTGGGAAAAATGTTAATATCCCTAGTGCCCATGTGCCTGGCTGTCATATTCCTCTTGCCCTTGCCTTCACTTCCACTCTTTCTCACACAGGCTCTACATGAGCAGATGTGATGAATCACTTTCTTCCTCTTAAATCTTACGTAGCCCTATGGCAAACATCAGGGTGGCAAATTGTCTGTTGGCACCTGTCGTCTCTACAGACCAACTTGCCATATTAAAGGTGACTCAGTTTGTTCCATATAACATGACTTAAAGAAGCCTTTGTGCTCATTGCAAAACTCTAATGTGGTCCTCGGCCAGGCAAAGTTTAGGTAACCCCTGTGATAGATTTTTGAAGTTCTTTCCATAATTTTTTTTTCACTCTTGACCTGTTAGGAAGTGTTCAGTTTGACCTTCTATCCAGTGTTTGCCGACCATGATCACACCATGTTTAAAAGCCTGCAAATATGTTTGAGCATGTTTGATTATAATTTTAGATGACTTCTGAAATTGCTTAGAGGAGGACAGGAATTTAAATCACACGTTAGAAATTATTACACAGAACAATTTCTCTTCAGAAAGCAAGGATTATGATTTCAATACACTGTGGCCCCATACATTGCCTGTGGACAAACAATAGGATAAAGTACAGCTCTGCATTTTAGATTACTAGATATCAGCTTAAGTTTGTTGGAAAAATGCTTTTTAGAAATAAACTTGAGTGCATATTTTTAAGTATTTGAACATTTTGAGAATAATTTTGATCTCTAAGTTTAAAGTTACTTGACTGTGTATTTAATAATTTTAGTTTGATCTTTGATCTTACAAGAAAATGTAAGAGGAAAGAAACTTACTAATGGTAAAATTCCCAAAGCAACATTATTTCATGTTGTGTCCTACCCTTTAACATCAGTCTGTAATGTCAGTGAAAACAGATTTAGATAATACTGTATTGCAGAAAAGGTGGCTAAAATATCTGGGCAACATAGTGGCTGAAGAGTCTGTTCTGATCCCACTGAAGTCACTTGCAGAATTTCCATTGAATTTTACAAGGAGCAAGATTTGGGGATGGATCTTGCAGGCCTTATTCAAGCAAAACTAACATTCACATACAGTTTTGGGAGCCAGAAGAAATGTAGATTTTGGGCTGTAGATAAAGACATTGAAGTCCTGCTTTTGAAAATTGTGCGTTTCCCTTAAAAATGGGTGAAGGAAAGTACTGGGTACTTGTTACTAAGGTGCAGCTTTCCTTACAATGGGCTCTGTCCATTATTCCTTTGTTAACAAGACATTAGTCAGAATTCTGAATGCCTGATAAGGCTCGGGAGAGTTTCGGTACAAAAGGAATGCAGAATTAGGCCCAACTTCCTTTCTAAGCAAAATCCAAAAGAACTGGAGCTTGGAGTCAGTCCTGTTGCTGCTATAAATTGAAAGTACTGTAACTGGAGAACACACTGGGATAGCCCTTTGCATCTTCAAAGTATTTGGCCTGGCAGTGCAGTCCTTACTCAGGCAAAGCAGGGTCACTCTGTAGCTAGTAGTTACAATTGCCAGTTATTTCTGCTGTTATATGTTTTCCTGAATGTGTTCATTTTATTCAACAGCTAAAATATATTCCTACTGCTCAAGATTAAACATTTTTACTGCTTTCTGAGTAGTCAAAAAAAGCTTCTTATGATCAGAAGCACTGTTCTGCAACCCTTGGGCATGTTGTCTCATGACTTCCTTGTCCTGCTTGTGGTGAATCAGGTGAGGAGAAGTCTTTCTGCTCCCACGATCTTGGGGGCAGACACTGCATTAAAAGTCAATGTGTACAATACAGGTATTTATTATTAGGTGTTCAGCTTCAGACATGTTCTCATAGATTTTCAGTGTTATAAGCCATAAAAACCCTTTCTGCAAGAAAGCTAAAAGCTAAATTCTGCTTTCTGTTGTACCCATGCAACTATGCTGAACTTAAACTGAAGCTGATGAAGTTGCCTAGATGTAAACAGAGGCAGAATATAAGACTCCAAATTTTTAGATTTACTAGCATCTATAGTAGCAGTTTTGTAAGTTTTGATAAATGCCAGCTATTTATATTGCTGAAAAATGCAATATGCATCTCTGTATTTTAGTTCATCAAAATTTGAAGGCTACATTTGCCTTTCTTCTATGCTTCTGAAGAATGAGGTCAAAGTCTTTCTGGAGTGTATTTATATAAACAAGACCACCTGGAATATGTGCTTTTTTATATCAGTGCCTGAGAGCAAAACTGACTTGTTGTTTGATGGGGCTCTGAATCTTGCAGTCCTTACTTTAATACAACCCTCACAGAGTGTGTCCTGCAGGATTGCATCCATATTGTATATAAAAAATAGTAACAGAGATAGATTTAACTTAGGATCAACTGATACCTAGTCTGACCTTTTCAAGTAAATGTGTGTGGTTAGACCTGCAGAGAGTTCAGATGATTTTGTGGAATATATGGTATTTTCAGTCCTGTGGTATATAATATAGGTATTTTCAGTCAGAGTAACTACTGGAAAGCTCTAAAAGATCATTTTTCCTGTTAGGTGAAGCTCGGGGGGAGAAATGTAAGTCTATTGCAACCCCTAAGAGAAGTCTGAGAGAGCAGCCTCTGCATCCGAGCAGTACTGGTCTAAGAAAGCAAAGCTATAACTCTGCGCTTTTAAGATCAGCTTAAGTTCCATCACATAACTATGCAGCGTCAAGCCTCTTCATTACCTACAGTTTCATTTGGAGTCCAGTAACTGTTTCTTCATTTAAGCCCAGGTAACTGTTTTGGCAGAACTCCTCCTTAGTGCTTACAACTGCTTTTAGTTGCTGCGTCACATCTGGGTTCAGATTTGTTGAAAGAAAAATCTTATTGGTGTGGCAAATTTTGAGCGCTCTAATCTTTACTCATGAATGAACACTGCATTCAACGTCCTATGAGTCAAGTATAACTATGGAGAATTCCTCCTTCTAGAAAGTATGTACAAACACTCACTAACTTACAGAATAGACTGTCGTTAAAAACTATCTGATAGTTTCCAAGTCATTTACTCTTTTACATCAATTAATTACAGAGTCTCATGGGAACTGGTAGAAAGTGATATTTTGATTTAGCCCGGTCATACGACTGTTCAATCCAAAATCCGGAAAGACCTTAGATGCACAGCTAAGATGAAACCTTTAGGTAAGTTATTGCAAAAGCAGAAGTCAGAACAGAATCATGCCTGATATTAAGCAAACTGAAAAAAAACCCACTCATTTTTGCTCTTTGAGTAGAATAATTGTGGGGAAACTTATTCTCTCTCTTACTTGAAGTTAAAAAATATACTGAGGTGAAGTATGGAAAGAAAACTGAAAGAAAATACTCTTTGAACAAGTTACCAGGTGTAGTATATTTGTCATACATCAAGGCACTCAGAGCTAATAAATGTCTGACATTTTTCAGCTCTTGAGATTATTTTCTGATACGAATACATAAGTGTAGGATCAGTGAAATAATTAAAGCAAGCTTTAAAAACCAGATCAGTACTTAGGTCCTTTTTTGGTTAGTCATGGGACCACCTCCTCAGCTGCTACAAACTGTTGTATTCCACTGAGTTCATGTGGGTGACAGCAGTCTGCAAAAGCAGAGCATTGAGCCCCCAGGTCTTTTTGTTTAATACAGACACTAACACCATGGATTTGAACAGGCTGGGTTTTTTTCTTTAATTCCATGTTTTACTTTGATTTTTCTTGTGAAAAGTGTGCTCCTGTAATTTTGATTTTTCTGAAGTTTACATTCAGTTTTTGATTTCAGATTGCACATTTGGATGAAATAAACTGCTTTCTAAGTTTACATTTGTATAATAAGTAAAAGAATGACTCTGCCAATGTGTTAAACTTAAGAGAGAAATGTCTTACTATAACACAGGAACTCTTTAGACATAAGGCAGTACCATTAAAGACAGTTTAACCTGATCATTGATCTATAGTATCAGCTTTCTCTTTATATTTGAAATATGGGAGTTGGATATATAGGGAGCAAACTATGGAAAAAGATACTTTTCATCATGAACTCAATTATTACCAAATAAAATAAGGTTCATTATTGTTCATATGGCTTCCTGTGTGTTTAGAGGTTCAATGACAAAAACTAGCTGTGACATAGGTCCTTTAAGAGCTAAATTTACAACCTGGCTTAAAATTCCAAACAAAATACTTGAGGATAAACACTGCACTGTTACACTGTAGAAGATTTTACAAAAAATAAATGTTTTGCTTTCTATGCAAAAATATGGTTCTGAACCTGCAAATACAATTTCATGCAAGTTATTTTAACTTCTGCAAATAAGACCATTAAAGGTAATGAGACTATTTGCATAAGCAAAAAATACTGATGTGAAAAAGAAATTGTAGATTTGCATTTTAAGTTTGCTGTAGATACCAATGTAGTTCTAGAAGTTTCAGTTCTTGAAGAGTTATGTGAGCATATTTTAAGGTGGAGAATATACTGCTAATCCCATTGCCACTGTTTCTCACAGTTAATGGGTTGTAAAGCATAAGAAGGCTTACTCAGAACTTTCTTGTCGCTTTCCAGATGTTTACCTTTTACATGACAGTAAACATAACAAGTTTTCTGGGCTGTCAGGAACTTGTAGAACAATAAAACCAGCAAACAGTTAAAAGTGCTGTCTTCAACAAAGTGCCTTGTATATTAAATTCTGTAAGAAGCAAGTTGATGTAAACGTTAATTTACCTCATATGTTTACAAAATTGTGACTAAATAAACTTTTTGTACCACAGCATTGTCTCTTTTAGATTAAATTTTCATGGTTGTGTAGATGGTCTTTTAAAATGCTAACACAATGGAACAGTTAGTTCCCTCCATTTATTCACTTACACTGCTGCTTTCCTTCGTTATATGAAGCGCTCACTGAATTGCATCTGTTGCAAAACTGGATGCTGAAACCTGTCTCCATGCAGTGGAGACCTGTCTCTCCCAGTGGCTTCAGAGGAAGTTCACCATCCAGAAGAACTGTGTGATCAAGACCCACTTGAGCAAAGGGTGAAATGCTACCTTCTACCTTCTGCCAAATACAGGTTTCACCCTTGGCTCTTACTTTGACACAGGAATCCCCGTTCATCTCGTGGTGCGGTGTTGATAGTGACTCCTATCTTTTCCCCACTGCTGAGTCACTAACTTTAATCTATCCATCTAGCTGATATGTCATGAGACTGTTAATTGAAAATGCATGAAGGATTTCAGTGAAAGGAAAATGTGTCCTTACTGGGGATAATGTGGGGTATTCACTGCATTTGAAATTTGCTGATTTGCCCTTTGTAGGAAAGTTCATAGTTAAGCACACAAAAGTGTAACCCAATTTTGTACTGAAATTGTACCATGTACTAAAGGTGAGTTAGGCTAAACATTGTGTAGTCCTGTGAAAAGGCCAGGTCCAGGTTTCCGAGGAGTTTTACTTTTGAAAAGCAGCAACGTGGGCAAGACTAAGTAACGATTCCAGAAGTGTTAAGTATGAAGGCTTTGTAAAACTTTATTTTATATGCAGCACTTTTATGGACCTGGCAGGTCAGGATAGTTTCTGCCTAAGTGCTTCTTTCTCATGTGAGTACTGTCAAGATATTTTTGGTGCCCCCTGTGCTCAGGCAATGCTCTTTCTGCTTTACATGATGTATCCATATGGTAAACCAGATTGTTCATCATCTCTCATGACTGGCAGGGGTAAAGCAAGTAATAAGCTAGGGAAGAAAGTGCATGAAGTGATATACCAGCTGTATTGCTGAAGAAAACTCACTTGCCTTTGACCAAGAGCACTTTTTGTTACAAACGTATCTTGCGTGCTTTGTGTTTAGATGCATGTTCCACAGTTTTGTCACTTGAAGAACAGTCAGAGTACTCCCAAGGGAGCTGAGAGCATCAGCTGGTGCAGACACAGCTCAGTCCTGCACTCTCCCTCCCTTGGGACACAGCCACGCTGCTGTCACCTTGCATCCACTGTCTCTAAAGAATTTCTGGCTGGAGTATGAGGTAGGAATGTTGCTACTCTTGGTCTCTGAAGGTCTGTGTGATGGTGCGGGTAGCTTTTGCTGCCACACTGAGCAACGTGGCTTCATGTGAGCTTGTGGAGGAAGGCTGAAAGGTATGCCCCCCTTATCCATAGCTGTGTCATGGCACCCTGAAATTCCTGATGGTAATGAGAATAGGTGTACTGGGGGGAACCCTAACCTGCTCCAGTAAGTCTCTGAACAGTTGTGCTGAACACCAAATGAGGAGCATTCCATGCACTCTTGTACTGCTGTCCCTGGGGATTTGGCACAGGATTAATCACCTGGGCTTAAGCAAGCATTTTCACTGTGACTAAAAATGGGATTTAACTGACCTCATCGTGCTTTCCCACTCTTTAGCTGGAATAGGAATGAAGGTAATACATATTACCTTCCAAGGAAACAGATTCAGCTAGTCAGGTCTTAATAGGTCTGACATTTTGATCACTTTTGGCAAGTGGATGTACATCAAGTCTAACTGTTTTTGTGTCTATTTTCAGCAGACAATAGAGTAAGCAGATGCTTACCCAAAATCACAAAACTGAAGAGAGAACCTTCTCATGAAAATGGTCTGTGTTTTTGTGTCGTAGTCCAGGAAAACAGAGTGTTTGAGGAAATACACATTTTAGCTCTTACGGGTACGTGATATTAAGCCAGAATTACAGGTGTAATTAATTACCGTTACTGCATTAGTAGGACAGTTGGATTGCACCAGCTGTTCTTCACTGTATAAGGTTTTTTTGTTTTTAAAGAGAGATTAGTAGTAAATAGCAACAAAATGCTGTCCTTCATGGGTAGTTACTTCCTTTCCTTTTTCTTGTGGTATGCAATCTGTGTATCTTTGAGTGACTAGCTATAGTACAGTATCTGTCAGAACTATTTTAGTCCTTAGAAAGGGACATTCAATACATGGGCTTTTGCCATACCTTGTGTTTAAGGGTGACCCTCTGCACTTCCAGCAGTGACTACAGATGTGGTTGAGGTGCCTGGTGTCACGGAGAGTGGCAATGAGCAGACTAACACCAAGATCACAAAGAGCTGCCCAGGCTTGCTGTGTTTGCATCACTAATGTAGCCAGCTCTAACCTATGTGTGGTAGGTACCTTTTGTCAGCCACATCCCTGTCATTTTAGAGATTGTCTCCTGAGGGGGAAAAAAAAAAAAAAAGAATGAATATCTGCAGTTCTTTATCCTCTTTATTTATTTGTCCCATGAAAGCATGATAAAGTCTATTAAAATGTCCAGACCTTTGCATTTCTAAGTAGTATGAGACATGGCTTTTTAAAGAGTTCCTGTACTATATAGAGGATATTTTTTAAAATACAAAGGGCTTCACAAGGTAAAACTCTCAAAAAAACAACACATTTTTCATTGGGATATATTTTTCTTGTGTTTGCAAAGTCAGTGAATTGATGGAGTAAAGTAAAATAAATGCTTATTTTCCACATGAGAATATGAATTGTATTTCTATTCTCCTTAATTAAATGAAAACTAAAAAGGGAGAGCAAACAGTTATCAACTAACATATATCTCACTTCCCTGTTTGAGAAGATTAAACTTTCTAAAGATTTTGACTTTAAGGAATGTTGTGGTATTCTGAGCAGAGACTAAGGGATAATTATGGTTGAACTATCCTGCCTCACAGAGCAACCTACTGTTTGCTTTGCATGTCTTATGTAGTGGGGTTTGCTATGTAAATTCTGCACAAAATGCAGAAGTAAGCAGCTAAGGATGTTTTACCTAAGCAAACTTATCATGTTTGGATTATAGATACTCTGAGGGGAAAGAATCTTCTTATCATTAGAGAAAAGTCTACAGCAAAGTCAGCCTGGCTGGGGTACTAGAAACACACATGGCTGATTTTCTGTCTTTTCTATATCCTGTAGTCATTTAAACTCTCTACTCAATTAAAATGATAAAGCCCAGTGCTTTGAGAGCAGAATTCTTGGCCAGGAACCTACAAGATAATGCCCGCATTTACGTTTGTGTGTGAATGTGGTTGTACTAGTGCCTGCAGTGTTTTGGGATTTTGCTGCATGGAGAAGGATGCAGTCTGCACAGCCTCTTGCTGTGGCCTGCATGAGAATTATGTGTCTAACTTTTGGGATATATTTTCAAAAGATCTTTTTGTTGTCTTTATTGTTTAAGTCTATATTGTTTACACAGGTGGACCCTCTTCTCAGTGTATCTGTGGCAGTAGGTAGAGCAGCAAGTGTCTGCCTGTTGGCCGCCTCCATGCCATTCTCCTCACGGCAAGCAACATCACTCCTTCAGAATAAATTGGTGGCACAGGTTGCTCCTGGTTCATCCAAGCTGTGTGGCTTAATTAAGGTTCAGAATTTCCTCAAGACTAGGAAGAAATTCTTGTCTTCCTGTGTAAGATAAAACCATAAAATGTGCATCAACAGCTCTGGCATTGTCCATCATTTTGCGTTGCTTCCCTGCTATGGAAACTCAAATGTCTGGGGGTCTCAGCACTGTCCCTGCTTTTGTTGGCCTGGTCTGTGACATAAAAGCTCTTCATTGCAAAATGAGTGTTGACACTAAGGTCAGACGACATTCAAAATTTCTATTTCACAAGGGATCCTGGGATTTCAAATTAGAATACAATATATGTTCACATATTCTTCATGAAACAAACCCTGAGACATTTCCTTTAAAACATTTTGGATTAGAAAAACAAAGAGATGATAATTTTGGAAGCAACATGTCATTCTGATATTTAGTTCTTTTTTTTTTTTCTATTTTAGATTATTTTAAAATTACCTCGCAGTTGTTATTTTGAATAACAACCACCTAGTTGTTATTTTGAATCTTATTCCTTCATCCTTGAGTTCCAAGCTTTCATACCCAGAATGCTGAAGTGCCATCTCTGTAGATGATCCAGATGGGAAAATAATTTCATTGCTGCCTGTAAGTTGCTTGCCATCCATGCATAATGGAAAAGCTTATGTATTTGCTTAGATGTTGAAATCTTTTACAGCTAAAGCCATGACCTAACTTTATAACAAAGTTTTGTACATCAGGAATTCCTCTTCCCTACAGCTGCTACAGCAAGTCATGCATGACATTGAAATGTGCATTACAAGTTTTTTGGTGTATAAGAGAAGTGCAATGATCTGCATGTAATTTGGGCAGCTGTCTTTATTTTCAGCTGAAAGAATTCTCTCAGTTGAAACAACGTAAATCCAGTATAACTCCACTACACTGGGGTAACACAG
The DNA here is from genome assembly GCF_001604755.1 of Lepidothrix coronata. NCBI lineage: Eukaryota > Metazoa > Chordata > Aves > Passeriformes > Pipridae > Lepidothrix > Lepidothrix coronata. The sequence goes on from NW_016690374.1 coordinate 577,327, forward strand.
ATAAGACTCTCTTTGTGTTTAGATGACTGCAGTGAACAAGATCAATTGCAGAAAGAATAGTTCTTTTTTAAAGAAAGTTTAGTACATAATGGGCCAAATTAATCTCTGCTCTAAATATACTCATTTCAGTGGTGTTGCAGCAGGAAAGAATTTAGCCTGAAGCAACTTTACAATAACTCATATATAAGCATGCACAACTAAATGTATTACACTTTAAACAAACTCAGCATTGTCTGGAGCACAGTTGGTCTGCTGAACCACTGAAGTTAGGAACTAGCCATTGTGTGTTGAGTTTGTTTAGATAGTACCATTTTTGTTCAATTGGCTACATCCACGGTATTTTAGCGACAGCAGGAATGTTCCCTCTAGCTACAAAGTGACATTATGGCGTCAGACATGATTTTTATTCTAGGATGCCTTAACTCTTATGCCCTTCAAAACAAAATTATAACCAAATATAGAGAAAGAAATAGTTTCACCAATTCTGAAACACTGGAGCTTAACTCTTTGAATTACTCCTTTAATTCAAAAGGGGTTTAAATGCTCTTATGGAAGAGACCTCATAAGTAACAGAAGTAGTCAAAGAGTGCAAAGACTAAACCAAATCAGATCCAGAAAGTATTAACTCAGCTTTAGAGAAGTTAATGTAACATTAATTTTTTTCTGGTTTCAGGCTTGATTTCTGTATAGTTTTCTGTTATAAATGTTATGATACCACACATTGCTACAGCTGCTGAATCCCTCAGCCTGTGGTGAGCACAGTGCTTTTGGAGATCATTGTCTGTTCAGACTCCACCAAAGCAACACATGAGCTGAATGTTTTAAGCAATCACTGTCTGTCAGAGTTGCATAAACGCCTTTTGCTTCTTCATGTTTCAGCTTTTTACATTATCTTCTGCCATGACCAAGAAGAGTTTGGCTTTATCGTGTTTGTAATTCCCTTACAATCAGTTTTAGGATTCTATTACATCCTCCTTTAGCCTTCTCTTCACCAAGCTAAATAAGCCCATCTCCCACAATCTATCTTCAGGACTCCAAGCTCTTGACTATCTTGACTGACTCTTGCTGGGCCCTCTCCAGTTTCTACTCTCCCCTTGAACTGACAGCCATGAAAGTGAATGCAGTATTCCAGGTGTGCCCTTGCTGGTGCTCTGTAAAATCAAGCTATTTGGCCTCATTTTCCTCCTTGAGAAGATAATTCCCAGGGGAGCTGCAGCATGACAGTGAGCATTCAGAGAGGTATGCATTTAGGTCTCTGCTGGAACAGAAGTGAGATTTCTCATTCACAGGTAGATTTGAAGTAGCCCTTTAAAAAACTTCAGCAGAAAGAAGAGGTCAAAAACAAGTGAACCTAGAAAAGTGTGCATGACCAAGTTTTTATGGTGTCATGGCTAGGGCCAGATTTGGACCTATTTGTGCCATTCCTACCAATAATCTTTGCACTTAGAAGAATATAATCTTCTATGCTGTGCATTGTCCATTTTCTTGCATTGTCTATCAACTGTTCTGTATCTCCTCTTGGGTTTATTGACTGTGAGTGGTGGTTGTGGTGGGTTAGAGTTAAGGTTAGGGCTAGGGTTAGGGTTAGGGTTAGGTGAGGACAGAGGATGTGGCTGCAGAGGTTCCAGTAAGCCAAGGGTGCTTTCCATTTTTACTTAGTTGGCTGCTCTAAGAATAAGGGCATGCTTATCACTTTGGATATTTATAGGGTTTCCTACAGCAGCATGATTTATAAATAACTAGGGATGTCAGGGCAACTTTCAATAGCAGAGAGAAAAGAAGTTTAGCCTTTCTTGGAGTTTAAAAAGTTGCTGCTTGTGATGCTTTTTGCATGATTAGAGCCGCAGCCACAGTGTCTGTGGTTCAGCAGATCTGCCTGGGCAACTTTCTCACCCTCTCTCCCCCTTTTTTTTTTTTAATACCATTAACTTTCAGGTCCTCTTCAGCACACCGAGAGAATCTTGCCCAAGGGTTAGTCTTGTCCTTGCAATGCCAGACAACATTTACAATATTTTCTTGCAACTTGCAACCCTACTTGCAGTGAGGTTAATGGCCTCACTGCACTGACATATTTGGACTAAGTTGCATCCAGTCTCTGGCACGTCTGTGGCTTGGCAGATATCCTCCTAGAGGATACTCTAGGATTCCTGCCTAGAGTTTAGGCAGGAATTAAAGTACTGATGATTCTTGGGAGTTCTCAGCAATATTGTCCCACACATTTAGAGCTTGGCTTGGCAGTGAGCAGTAGGGGTGTGCTAAGGAGGGTTGGTACTTTGAGAATACTCCCTTCAGTGGAAAGGACCCCGCTGGCAGGGACAGAGACAACATGCCATAAAGCTTGGGGCACTACTGTTACTGACTGCAGTCCCTAGTAATGTAGAAATCCATTGAGGAATACAGCCAGGAGATCTCTTGCTGTCCAGAGATCCTGGGAAGCTCTGATACTGCTGACTGTGGGGTCAGGGTTAGTGGTTTGTCCACCTAAGGAAATGTCAGAGCCTCAAACCTGGAGACTGGGTTTATGGACTCTTTAGCCTTAGTGCTGGTTCTGGGTGCTGGCATTGGCAGCACTGAGGCCATTGGGCAAACCTCTCAATCTTTAGGGAGAGCTGGGGATAAGCACTGTGACCAGCATGGCAGAGCATTGTCTTTGCATTGCTAAACCTTTTTCTCTTAGTGTCTTTACTCCTTGACATGCTGGAATGAGATGTAAAATCCTGTCCCCATTTTCAACCAGCCGCTTTCAGCACTGTGGCTGAGGGAACTCTTACCTCTTATTTTTATATTTTCATGAGAACATTTTAATGGCAGTACTGCTTTCTGCAGTGCAGAAGGGCTCTTGCTGGTTTGGTTTTCCTAAAATTTGACTTTGTGTATGTGTTAAGAGGTTTAAAAAAAAGGTACATTTATGAGAAGCAACCAGTACTGGGCCTGGACTGAGATTCTGGCCAAGGCTGCTGAGGAGCCCTTAGAGGGTGACATCTGAGGATGTTCCCAGCCTGCTCAGTCCCTCCAGATGTAGAGGTCACTGCCTCCTGACTTCACAGGAACAGCTGAAAATGTCACACTGACAGATTTCTTTAGAAACCTTATCTAGGCTATTCTTTTTGACTCTTGCTGTAACTCTGTGCTTCTTTCTCCTCCCTTTCCTGTCCACACATGCTCTGCAGTATCATCCCTTTACGATTCTTCCCTCGCCTCCTGCTTTTCTACCTTCACCTTAACAGCACAGAGCTAGTCCCACATCCCTATCCTTCTCTATTTATGGTGGCATCATAGCCATTGCCGTCTCTGTCCTTTCTGCTTGGCACTCATCCTCACTATTTCGTGATGTGTCCGTTTCTTCCCCGCCTTCTACTGCTGTCTCTGTGACACCCAATTCATCCCTAAAAATGTTACTGCTGGCTGCAACATTCCCCTGTGCTGCTCTTTGTAACTCCTCATTCCTCCAGATAAACATTCTCACTTTTCCATGAGTCTTTTGGCTCACTTCTCAAACTATCCTTCCATCAGATTTCTTTTTCTCGCAAAGGATCTTACCCATGTAATATAGCCCAACTTCCCCCATTATCCAGCTTATATTTTTGCTTCCCCTACTCAATAGCTGTCAGAGGTGTAGTTTGTCTTCTCCTCTCTCCTTCTAGTAACCCCATTTGCACAAATGGTCACTTGTCCTCTCCTGCCCAATTCCTTATTCTTCCTTGCAACCACTCCATCTCAGCCCATTCTCTTACTCTGTTTGCCTATCCTCAAGCTCTTTCCCCATTCACAAGATTTAGCACATTCCAGCCTATCAAAAAAGGAAAACCTTTGGATCTCTACTTTGATGTTTGTCACCTTCCTGTATCTTGAAGTTCAGTTACTGTAGTTCAGCATTTGTGCCTGTAATTGCTTTTTTTTCCTATCCCACTCTTGCCTCCCTCTATCTTCCTTCCCTGCAGCTGACTCACCGCACACATCATGCTGCCTTTACTGTCTTCTGCCTGGCCAAAGCCCAGAGTTGGTGCTTCCCACTTACACTCTTCAGCACCTCAGAAGTCATGCTCTTCTTGCAATTTTGTTCTCTTTTCTTTCTGAAGTTCCTTTGTTTTCTCCTTATTCTCTGCTTACTTTGCTAGTCAGTCTTCCACTGTCCTTTCAAGGAGTTATCTCATTGCAACTCTTTGCAGGAGTTTCTTGGGTTCCTTTTCTCAGTGTACCACTATTCTCTTTAGAGACCATGGGTTTTGGAGAAACTTCTTACAAACTTAACTATCATTTCCTTGAGGCTATCATAGATTCCCAGAGGACTTGCCTAGCTAAAACCTCAACCAGTTAGATACATAATTTTGAAGATGTTCATCAGTTCCAGCTCAGCATAGCCAAAAGACTGTTTATGACCTTCACAATCATGCATTTGGTCATTCATGGGCATTATCTGGGTTCCATTTTCTGTGGAGATTTCTCTATACGTTCTTACAGCTGGGCCCTGCCTACATTGTGGGTAATACAAGGACTGCTAAGGGTCTTTCTGCATTATATTTCTAATATATGGCCTATGTGAAGTAGTATTATATTAGAGCTGATCCTCTAAGCTTTCTGTGTCATCTTGTAAGATACTGTTACTGGTGCTCTCCCTATGCTCAGAGTCTGCCTGAGCCTGGCTTCCAGCAGCTAACATTGTTGAGCCATGTCATGTCATCAGCCAGTCCACATCCTCTGCCACCCTGGGCACCTCCCCAGGCACTGGACAGTGTGTGGAGCAGATAAACCACCTGGGGAAGAGTGAACCAAGTCACAGGAGTATCTCATCAGAGATGGTCTTCTCAAGACCTTGAGGGCCATTAGTAGAACATCCTGTGCTTCAGAAAATATTCTGGGAGGTATCATTACCTATGCCAGGTGCTGGTGCCTGTATATTATAGTCATTATAGTTACCTGACATGCAGGACCACTGTGCCAGGTTCCTGGGTCTCGCTCACTAGGGTGGGTTGGCAGCATCAACCCTGTAAAAAAAGTTAAACAATCTCTTCTGCTGACTGAGTTGCCAAAAGCTAGACCCTGTGAAGGCCCAGAAAGGAGTTTTCAGGATAATGATGGTTTCCATGTTCTGGTGAAAGTCAATGTTGATTTCTGCTTCTAAATTATCTCCAGTTTCTTGAAATCCCTGCTTTTAAATCTGCTCACCAACATGTAAATATAAGTTACTTACAAAACTGAGAGATCAGTTTCCCTTAGGAGCAGGTGCTACTCAGCTTTTTTCTAGAAGTAGCCCTCATGTAAACATGCTTACATACCGATTTAGCTTAATGCTGCTGTGAACCTTCCCTTAGCATAATTCTAAGTAGAGTTTCATAGGTAATTTTTTGAGACACACTTAAAATATAGCTTGAAAGATAACTTTCTTAAAAAGTGTAAACTTAAAAGGTGCTTGGGTTGCACTCTATAAAGTTGGTCATGAAAAATGAAGCAGGGCCATGCATATTAAGTATCTTACAGATAAACACACATGATGAAGAGATCCAGACATAGAAACCTGCTTGGTTCTGGGACAGATTCCAAGGACAAACAGAGCACTGTGCCTGTAAAAATAAAATATTTTTTCCTGATATTTCCAGACATAGCAGACTGAAAGTGTATTTTGCGATCTTCATGGCTCACAAATGTATTTTTTTAACTTGAATGAAATGTTTAATGAAACACTGAGTCCTTGAATTGACTGTTGTTCTGATTCTAGTCTCCAGGTTATTTAATTCTCTCTGCCATCTCTGCGCTCTGCTGCAGTCAACAGTGTTAACACATCCCCACACACTGGAATCTGCTCACTTCAGGATGCTTATCTGCCTGCAGCAGGAGCCCCGTTGCATTGAAGCCCTGTGCCACAGTGTCTCTGGCCAGATTTTCCTCTAGTTGTATGATGGGTCTTTCTGCATTTTCACCCTCCCTGATCGTAGAGCAGATCAGTGGGTATCTTACTGCCTCCCTGGACTAAAGAGGGCAGGCTTGCAGAATACATCCATGCTTGACTTATAAACATTTTGTACTAGAAAAATAACAAATTAGTATCTGTGATATGCAAAGGGAACTTGCTTATATTTAACTGTTTCTAGCTACTGGCAAAGAATATCTTTTGGATGCAGGGAGTCCCAGCTGCAGTCCTCACCAGGATTATTCCTCTTTGATGTTGCAGACAGAGCCCTCCCTCCAACATTTGGCTAGCGGGATGGTCTTTTGGCCGCCAGCAGTCACTTGAATTTTTCAAGCTCTACTTTTCAGGCTCAGATGTCTAATTTTTGCGTGTAAGAAATGAAGATAAAATTCTGTCTTTCAGTGTCAAAGCTGCAATTTGTTGACTGTCCTTATGTATGCACCAAACATGGATAAGGAGAGGAGAAGGAGACCTAAAGGGTTAAATCTAAAATGCAGAGTAGTCACCAAGAAACTATTTTATCTTCTGTATTCAGCACTGTGTTATCATTGTGCTGCTCAGAGATAGGCGTGAATGACACAGTGAAGTGGGCCCAGGAAGCATAATCAGCTTCATGTCCCTTACTCCTGCAAGTTTGGCTGCTCTGTTTAGAAGCAAAACTGCAAAGCACAGGGCACCAAGCCAGAAAAGCACATTCTGAATATCTAAAATCCAACTGATTGTTGGCTTGACTGAAAAATTTTCTGTATGTCTGAGTTCACGTCAGAAGGTGAGGAATTGCAAACTGTTGGTGTATGACAGCCCAACATTTCTGAGGAGGGCTAGCTGGCTGGAGTAACCTTTTCTAAAAATGACCTCTTGCCAAGACTAGATTCATGCTGCAGGCAAGCTTTGATGCTCACTCCCCTTCTTATGAAATAAGCATAGTACCTTACTTTTATATTGACTTTTCTCCAAAGTGATTCCCTAGTATTTTAGTGCTTTATGCTCCATGTTAATCCAACAGCTATGAAACCTCTAGCAATGCCTTCACATGACCCTTGAACAAGTCTTGTCACTGCCCAGTACCTCCCTTATCCCATCTGCAAAAGGTGGCTATGACATTCATCTGCTTTAAGAAGTGCTTTTACATCTGCAGATGAGAAGCTTTATGTTGTACAAGATACTTTCACCTGTGGAAAGGAGACAAATTTTTGAGAATTGACTATGGTAATTTGTATAAGCTTTGTCTGATACACAAATGTACAGTAATACTTAAAATTAAGCAAGTGTGATTTAGCAAATTGATTATGAGGGGCAAAATACTGGTCTCACAGAAAACAACCTATGAAAAAATTATTTTTTCTAATTATAACACCGCTGATTCTGTATATCACTTCATCCCTTACTACAGCTCTAAAAATTCCTGCCATGTGTCTGTAGCTTCACTAACTAGCTAAGGACATCTCAAACTGTCCCAACAGTTCCATGACAATTACCATAGTCGTCTTTCATCTGAATTATGTGTCAACGAGTCCCTAAGACACAAGCCAGAGTAATTTTAGAGGAAAGTCCCAAACTGAGGAAGAATTTGAAGACCTGCCATGAGGAATGGTTGTTCAGTGTAACAAAGAAAACACTGAAATGTGACTGATAAGGATAGTGTCACATGGCAAAATGAGCTCAGAAGCAAACTCTGTACTTCTCCAGGCTCCTTTTGTCCATCATGAGAAGGAAACTGTGGTGTGTTATCTGTGTTAACTGTTTTTTCATGCACTGGAAAATACTAAGAAACTTCCCATATTTTGAAAGACTGCATTTTGTGGGATCCATCAGGCAGTGAGATTTTATTTTTGAGGACTCCCGATGTCTGGTGTAAAAACAAAGTGCAATGTCTTCATGAAAGTTGGACAACCAACAGAAGTGAAAGGAGCTTATGGTTGTGTCTCAGGAGGTGTGGCTGGTTTCAGAAAGCAATTGCAGACGTTTGCATCTGTTTTTTGGAGGATCTCAGGAAGAGGAAACCAAGCACTTTAGATTAGGCTTGGACATGAACCAGACCTTGGATAGGATGACGCTGGGACCGGTCAGACTGGGAGGAGCCTCTGGGCTGTGGATGTGACTCCATCCAGCCTGTAGCAACAGAAATGGTGCCCAGCTGTTCATCTCTTCACTTCTGTGCAGATGTTGACAACCTGTTGACAGTGTTAATGATAAGGTCAAGCACCAAAAGTGCATCAGCACTTAGTCCTTCACTCTTTCTCCTCCGTTATGTCAGCCGAGATCCCAGCTGGAAGTACTCTGGACTAGTGTGGATGAAAGAGGATGCTTCTGCTCTGTTGAAGAGGAGGACTTTGGCATCATCAAATTGCTCTTCCCCATAGAGACATCAACTTTCAGCTTTGACAGAACACTTGAGGGGAAATGGTTAACATAAAGAGGGAGAAAAAATGCTTTTAGCATCTTATTAGAAAATTATTTTGGCATTGGATTCAGATGGTAAAATATCATGTTTCCTCTGATGCTGTGCCACATAGAGGGCACTGACGATGATTTCTCACAGAACAAACTAGCAGTCGACGCTGCACAGATCTGACTGGTGTGCTGCAGCTACAGGCTGATGTTAAACTAGAGTATAAAGACATGGTGAGGGATGCAAGGATGGATGATGCAAAGATCGAGAGATTCAAAGACACTGAGAGATGCAATGATGAGAGATGTGAAAACAGAACTAATGACAAATTGGATGCCAGCATATGAGGTTTTGAGGTTATGTTGTGGCTCCTACCCAGAAAAGAAGCTGCTTGTTTCAGGTTTACTTTAGAGAAAATGAGAAAGTATTCAAGTGAGATAAAAAGTAGGATGCTGTAGCATTTTATAATTTTACAATTTTATCATATTATAATTTTATCATTCACACACCTAAATTTCATTTAGCACTATTGTGTTTACTACATTGGCCTCATGCAGGTTCAAAAAGAAATGTCTAAAACTGGTAGAGGCAAAGCAGACATCAGGGCACTTAGCTCAGGCTGTCCTGGCACTTTGCACAGATTTACTTAAACATCAACTGCACCATCTTTTTGTTCATAGATTATATACAGGATATTTGTTGCCAGGAACATACTTTAAGATGGAACAAGTTATTGCTGTCTTAGACACATCAAATGACAAACAAAAGAAAACCACAATCCCTTAGGTTTTCTGAGAAAATAAATCTGGTCCCCTTTTTCTAAACTGTTGGTATCTTTCAATTTCTCAGTTGCTTTTATTTGTTGGATTTTTTAATACGTTCTACAATGTCAACCCCCAAACAACCCCCTAAATTTCTTTTTGCTTAAAGAAGCACATGAGGTCATGCAAAGCTTTTGTAGGGTGTCTACATCTTGCACCAGCCTGGGTGGAGGTGTGTTAGAGTCACTTCAACAACCCCCATTCAGAAAAAGATGATTTACTGTGGTCAGTAAGGAGGCAACTAAGCCTTCAGCCCTGCCATGAACAACATTTTTTTCAATTTAATAATCTCTGTAGTTTTTGCAGTCTTACTGATCCATCCTCTCAGATGCGTTATATGTATTATATATTTCTATGTATTTATATCTTCTGATGCTTTATATATATTCATATTGCCAAGAAAATAAATAATTATTCTGCATTTCAAAAGGACCTACCTGCTGAAGACCTAAACAAGCTTTTTTAACTAATTCTGTCTGGTTTTGGTCCTACCTGCTTTTCTATTTACACAAACCAGAAGTCTGTGTTGTTCATCTTTTCACACTTCAGAAAAATAGTCATGAATCTACCTGATATTTAAGTATACTTATAGTTCCACATGGGCTGCCTAGGCTCCTACTTTTCTCAGAAAATGGCAAGGAACAACAATAGTCCCTTTCCTGGAAAATCTATGTGTTCCACTCCTCCCTCCCTGCAGAGCTGTTAAACCCCTGCTTATGACTTCTGAATGGCTTACTCAGAAGTCCAAGGAGAGCTCACAGTAAAGCCCAGAGCAGGTCATCAAATGCAGAGGATGTCCGGATTGGGGAACTGCAAGTAGCTTTCTAAAGGTCCAGCTACAAACCTGTCTCAGAGCACAAACATAGAAAGCTAGTTATCAGGTCACATCTTTTATTCCCACACCCATGTGAAGGGCAGAACACATCTCATCCAGCACCGGTTGCCCAAGTGCCACATAGCACTTGGGTCCATCCCATTCATGCAGGCTCATCCAGTAGTCAATGGGGAGACAGTGGGATTTCCAGATACTGATTTAGTCCTCTGATTTCCCAGTGCATGACAAACTTTTTATTTCTCCTGTCTTTTCCTCTGGCAAGTGCTTTCCTAAACCAGGGCAGAGGTATCAGAGGTACCCAAGGGCTAGTGGGTCTTAACAGGAAACCCACCCAGTTCCCACACAAGGTATGGGACCTCAGTGTCCATTAGGAGAAATAAAACACTTTTCTGAGCAATCCTTTTGTAAGGTTATATTTATCTAATAAATAATTCCCTTTTCTTACATGTTTGTTTGCTTATCATACAATGACCACAGTTTTAGAGCTTTGCCTCTGTTACAAGGCTTTACAGGCATCCTTCCTGCCTTTTAAGCTGTTCATACTGCTTTTATTAATTGCTGTTTTGCAAAGGTCAGAGGTTTAAAAGACACTGATATCACATAATGTCCCCACCCAACATCAGCAGAATAGAGCTACCAAGAGCAAACCAGCTGCATGTGAAGGCCATGGTCACTGTATGGACATACTTGTGAGGGTATCTACAAAGAAATAAGATGTTTTTATCTGAGAATTGTACGCTGATGCAAGAAGGTGCCAATGCTGAATTATCAAGCCAAGCCTTTCTAGCTTCCCGTGGAGTTTGTAAACATCTACTCACATGAAAAACATAATTCTTGCTCTTGAGGAGGTAACAAGGATAAATTGCCAGGTGTCCTCTGCCGTTTCTCTTCCTCCAGCTTCAGAGGGCAACACCTTGCCTTGAACATTAATTCTCCTGGGAGCTTTGCAGGAAGACAATGTTGCATGCTAATTACTAAGAATTAAAAACTGTTGTTGCAACTTTGAGTTGTTTAGGACTTTTTTTGTCCTTGACTGATCTTCCCTTTAGCTCCTTTAGTCCTTTCCAATTCTGTGGTTTTAAACATGACCATTTAGGTGGAGTACTGTATTGCAGTGTTCTAGCAGTATTGTCTTTAGTTCAGTAGAAATCATGCAACTCCAGGATATGGGAAACTGTGGATGATTTCTTGTAACACATAGTAGTATTCCTTTTTTGCTGACCTTAATTTCCCTTTCCTTCTAGCAGAGTTGTGTGAAAATGTTTCTGATCCAAAAGCCACATTTTGAACTCCTGTTGCTGTCATCACTGTAAGGGAGACAGAAATCAATGAAGTAGCGAAAGTACTGTGGGCACAGCAATTAGCAGCTGCATTCCTCATTCCACCCATACTTTTTGCAGTCTTGTCCCACAAGTGCAGAATGTTGCACCATGGTCTTGCCAGGTGTTCATGAAATAATGGTAGAAAGGGGTTCACATCAAGAAAAAGCCTGTATGAAAAAGGCAAGTGATATATAGCTGACACATGAGTCATGTTTTCTGGCTGCAGGGCTACAGATTTCCTGCTATGCAGCCAGGTCCATGTTCATCTTCTCCAGTAACTCCTGTTTCACCATGGACATCAGGACTTTTCTATCTCCAGGGAAGACAGTATTTGCCTATTCAGAGATTTCATATGCTAATCTGATGTAATTTTTTCCTCTCTGAATTTTGGCACACATGTGAATGTTAATTAGTAGCAAACCTTGTAAATATACACTTTAAAGTATTTGATTATAGTCAGCATCAAAGACATCAAGGATTTAGGGGAAATTTTCCATATATAATGAGCATAGGAATGTTTTTCTGGTTGTGGAACTAGAGAAAGACTCAGGCACAGGTTTAGGCTCCAGCTTTGCTGCAGATTCCCTGTCCAACCTGAGCTGAGTCATTCACTCTCTTTCACTGCCCATTGTTTGGAAATGTCCAGAATGAATGCTTTTTTCTTTCCTTCTTACTCTCCTGTTTCTTCCTGATTCCTCAGATTAGAAAAATCTCAACTTTATAATTCTCTTATTGTGCATTTGTAAAGCTTGAACATGATGAGATGCTGAGATGCATCTGTGTTACTCATAATTACTTTGTCAGTATTATGCTTCATTTGACAAGGAAGTCAGTGCTGCAGAATGCAGCACTGGTTTAATTTGGTTTATTTACAGCTGTTCAACAGGCCTGGAATTGTGGAAGTCAGCAGAAGCATGTAAGAAAAAAGAGAGCTTTTCCTGAGGATGTCAGCCCACCTTGTCTGCTGCAACAAAAAGATCATAGCTTCAAGGGGAAGTCACGTTTGACCACTCAACAAACTTCTATGATGAGATGAGTGGCTTGTTAGAAGGGGCACAGAGCAGTGGATATTGCCTGCCTAGACTTCAGTAAGGTTTTTGAGGGTCATGCTGCCATCCAGAGGAACCCTGACAGGCTGGAAAAACTGGCCAACAGGAACATCAAAAAGTTCAACACGGAGAAGTGCAAAGTCCTGCACGTGGGGAGCAAAAACCCCAGTTACCAACATATGCTGGAGACCAGCCAACTGGAAAGCAGCTTTGCATGAGATGACCTGAGAATCCTGTTCAACGTGAGTCAGCAATGGGTCCTTTCATCAAAGAAAGTGGATGGTATCCTGGGCTGCATTAGGCAGACCACTGTCAGCAGGTCAAGGGAGAGGATCCTTCCCCTCTACTCAGCCCTGGTGAACCCACACCTGGAGTGCTTTGTCCAATGCTGGGCTCCCCAGTACGAGAGAGACATGGAGATACTGGAGAGAGTCCAACAACAGGCCACAAAAATGATGAAGGGACTGGAGCATCTCTTCTATGAGGAAGGCTGAGAAAGCTGGGACTGCTCAAACTGGAGAAGGCTCAGAGGGTTTTTACTGACATATATAAATACCTTACGGGAAGGTGCAAAGCGGATGGAGGTAGAGTCTTCCCAGGGACAGGAGAAGAGGCAACAGGCAAAAACTGAAATACAGGAAGTTTCCTTTGAACTTTGGGAAACACTTTTTTACTGTGAGGGTGATCAAGCACTGACATAGGCTGCTGTAGTGGGTTTCTGAATGTAGTGGGTTTCTGTGGCTGGGTTTTGGTAGCGGACAGGGGGCTACAGGGTGGCTTCTGTTAGATGCTGCTAGAAGCTTCCTCTGTCTGGTGGAGGAAATGCCAGCCTGCTCCAGGACGGGCTTCCTGCTGCTGGCCAAGGCCAAACCAATCAGGAGTGATAGTAATGCCCCTGTGGTAACATATTTAAGAACAGAAGGTTGTTGCACAGAAAGAATTCCAGCCAGGGAAGAGCAGAGTGGGATCATGGGAACAAGGTAGACTCCAAGATCAGTGCAGAAGGAGGGGGAGAAGGTTCTCCAGACGCCAGAGCTGTGGCCCCTGCAGCCTGTGGTGCAAACCGTGGTGAAGCAGCTGTGCCCCTGCAGCCCATGGAAGACCATCGGGGTGCAGAAACTCACCTGCAGCCCATGGAAGAGCCCATACTGGAGTAGGTGAATGCATGAAGGAGGCTGTGACCCCATGGGAGGCCCAAGATGGAGCAGGGTCCCGCTGGAGACCTGCAGACCATGGAGAGGGAAGCCCACGCTGGAACAGGTTTTTCCCGGGTAGGACTTGTGGCCCCTGAGGGAGCCCACACCTCTACAGCTCATTTGTGAAGGACTGCACCCCATGGAGAAGTGACCCACAGGACAGCAGTTTGGGAAGACTCATGCTGGAGAGGTCCATCAAGGACTGTCTCCTATGGGAGGGACCCCACGGGAGCAGGGGAAAGACTTCTCTCTGAGCAGCAGCAGAAACAACAACTGACTGTAACCCCCATTCCCCATTCCCCTGCACCACTGGGGGGGGAGGAGGGAGAACATGGAAGGAAGAAGGAATGGGGGGAAGGTGTTTTTAAGATTAGTTTACTTTTCACTCTTTGGCTCTTATCCTGTTAGTAATAAATTTAAGTAATATCCCTACTTTGAGTCTGGTTTGCTCATGAAGGTAATCTGTAACTGACCTCTCCCAGCTCTTATCTAACTCATGAATCCTTAGCTGGTTTTTTTCTCTCCTCTGTCCAGTTGCAAAGGGAGAGTGAGAGAGTGGCTTTAGTGGGTACCTGGCATCCAGCCAAAATCAACCCACTACAGCTGCCCAGAGGGGTTATGAGGTTTCCATCACTGGAGATATTCAGAAGTCATCTGGGCATGGGTTTGGACAATTGGCTCTAGGTGGTGCTGCTTGGGGAGGGATTGAATCCAGCGATCTCTGGAGGTCGTTTCAAACCCTTCTGTGACTCTGTGAAAGGCTGTGAGACAAAACAATCTCTGACAACGCTTGTATCACCTATCAGCAAAGATCCTGCAACAACAAAGCCAGAATACTGTAGGCAGATCTTTCTTTCAAAAACTAAAAATGTGGTCACATGCTGAGAAAGGGTTAGTGCAAGAATGGTGACATGCTCTTATTCATAAACCTGAAACCCTGGAAGTGGAAGAAACTCTTGCACTTTGTTAGTGCAGTGTTGTTCCCCATTAGACACTCTACCATGGTATACCTCTTCCAAACTTAAATTTCCCAGTTCATAAACTTTCTAAACCATTTCTTACAAAACTATTTTACAGTAGAAGTCATAAAGATTTTTTTTTGCCACTTTTTGTCTCAATCAATGCATTTTAAATCTGTGAAACCAACAATGGCCATGGGACCAGTTTCCAGGACATTAGCAACATGTAGCTTTATAGCAACATTTAGTTAAAATTTGATGATTACTGAGCAGGGTGAGGAGATAAGCAGTGCAGGTTCCTGCTCCAGAAAGCTGAGAAATCAGGGCTGTTGGGTAATGCAGAGGAGAGGCATTACAGAAGGCAGAGGAAATCATAGCAACGGCTTTGTGCTTCCGACCAGGACTTCCAAGCAGTTTAAAAGGCCATCCAGAAAGACTGGATTTAATTTTATTATCAAACAAGTTTACCTGGCTGCTGGGTACTTGAGTAAAGTGAGTGCTTCCCATTGATATTCTCACTACCCCCTGCCAGGAGTTACTGACCTTTCCTGGTCATATGAATTAAACTACATAAGAAATTAACTGAATCAATCATATACAACAGAATATATTCAAGAAGTCAGCTCAAGGATCTGGAGCAAAGGATCTGGAGTGGCTAGGCAAACTGGTCCCCACATTGGTGACAGTGTTGTAACCGTGATTTCTGAATGATGATAAGGGACTGGAATGTCTCGCCACATTCCCTTCAGGTACAATACTTTTTGACCGTCTTGAACACTAGAAATATTTTGTGAAATGTAAATAGAAGACTGGATGGACAGTATAAAATGTGTCAAAATTGACAGTATTTTCAAACTTTTTCTCTGACATTTTGGCATGAAACCAAGTCTATAACTTAAGAAAATTATATTTAAATAACCATTACAAATAATTTTAGAACAGAATTGTAATGGAAAATTTTATATTTACCTTTTTAATAACACATCTTGAATTCATTGTTTAAAATTTTGCAAATTTTTTTAGCATAATAACCTAGTTTAGTTTTCACTCGAGTTCAGAGATGCAGGTGGATACTGACTGCACAGGGGATAAATTTTTTTTTCAGGGGATAAATCCTCATGTCCCGAAAAGACACTTGTTTTAACCAAAACCATCTGGAAATACTTGCACTTATTTTAACTTAGGTTTTTCCTAGTTATCTAAAAAGATCACACTGTACTTGCTTAAACAAAACATTTAAAAATGCAGTTGTCATCTATTCTATTCCTCCTGTAGCTGAACACTTTGTTGTTTTATAATAAACGGTGACATTAGTTCATATCATGTGATTAAAAAGGATTCATCACACATTAGAGCTCATAATCGCAGCCTATAGTCTCATTTTAACATTTCTCACTGGCATATCCTACTTGACCCTGCTTACTGCAGCACTTCTATTATGCTGTCTAAAAGGACAAGAGGACTGAACAGAAACAAAAATGCAGGGGTGAACATTGCTTTCACACTCACAGCTATGTGTTCAGTACTGCTATAGCTCTTGATGAATAGAAAAAATCTGGAGTCTGGCCAACACTGCTCGATAGAAATCTCCATCTTCCAAAAAAAATGTCCTGATGTGTTTAAAATAAAGTGAGCAGTTAAACCAGTGAGCAAGAACTTTCTTTGACAGAAATATAGAACACCACTCAAGACAACCTGATTTAATACAGTATCAGCTTCATACTTTATGCACTATCATCACTGTTTGGTGGTGTTTATTTTCTTTCTTGGCACACTGGTAATGTATGATGAGGATAATCAAAAGATCTTTTTGTCTAGGTTTGTAATAGGTAATACAGTGTTGATGTATTGCTTAGGAAAGAAAGCAAGCTATAATAAAACAAAAGTGTACCTTCATGTCCCAATAATTTTGTTACACATGGCATGCTGATAACATCATGCAAATAGTTTTCATGTCTCTATCTGAGTGACACGAACAACTAAACCATATCTTTCTTGTTTTAGCTTTTTTTGCTATATTTCTTTTAGGAGATGTGTATATCAAAACAATGTGAAAATAAAAGGTAGTGAGGTGCTGTCTGAAGCTGAGCAAAACAGTTTAGCTAGAGCTGAACTCCTGGCAGGTTTGTGCCACGGGCTCTTGGGGCCAGCAGAGGGGCAGGGAGGCTCCTGCTGGTGCTGGAGGGCAGACAGATCTCCCTGCTGGGTCTGACGGAATGAGGGTTTTGTCTCCAGCCCACAGGGCTCCAGCGTTCCCCACACCGGTGCCACAGTCTGTTTGCCTTGTTTTACACCAAGAGCTTACCGGTGGAAATAAGGTGAGGAAGCCCAAGCTCAAAAGAGATCCCAACCTGAGGTTTAGCCTGGACATTTCTGTTTCTCTGCTACTTACAATCAATTATCATTATTCATCATGTCCATACTGCTTTGTTATGGGCTCTGCCACTCACCTCTCTATGGCAAACCTGGTTTGAAGCACTGTGGGCAGTGTGTTCCTGGTGCCTCAGGGCTGGGGATTTGGTCTAGGCTTTTTTTTTTTATTTTGCAGGTTTAGAATAGCCTTAGGAAGTAACAGGTCCAAATGAAAGCTGTTGGCCGAGTGCATGGTGTGGCATGATGGTGAAGCAGCAAATGTCCCTCTGTCCTCATACCCTATTCTGGGCCCCAAGTATGGTCACCTGCACATTTCCAAGCTACACCTCTGGCTGACCCAATTTAACTCATCTTCTGAACTGAATCTTCTCCAACTTTGCTGAAATCCAGGTGCTCAGTGATGGCCGATGTCCACCCAATGGCAGTTCCTCTTCCTGAGGAAAAAAATCCCAACCAATCTGAATCATAACACCTCAGTTTCTTCATTCAAAAACCCTACTCCATGGCATATTACTCTTCTCTCAATTGCTCAACTGTTTTCTTCTGTGACAAAGACACAGTATGTTCTAGTGTCCTCTTTTTTGCTTGGCAAAATCAAGCTAGGCTCAGGCTTTCCTCAAATCTCTCACAGCCCTCAAAAAATTATGTATACAAACTCCCATGGACAGAAAACCCACATGACAAATCCAAGAGTACAAAGTATTTTATATCTCCCCTGGGGGATATCACTCAGGCTTTCAAAATTAAATAGAATCTTCTCTGCTCATTTTGCAGAAGGTGGTTATCCCACCTGGGACTTTTTTTCCCCCATTGTTTAACATATTTTTCATTATATCTTCTAAAGTTTGTTTTCAGGTCTGCCTTACGGTGGACGTCTTTCATTCTTCCTGTGTGGCTGATGATACCATGTCTTTGCATAGCTTTCATGGTCCTGTTGCATTTCAGCTCTCCTCCTACCTGGATCCAGCCCCATGGCCAACAGCTGCCATACCTTTTTGCTTGCACTTAGGCTACAGAGTGTGCATAGGGTAACATGTGAATAGGGTCCAGTGCTGGAATTAATGTGACTATTCCTGCAGCTGTCAGAGGTTCCCTCCCCATGGGAAGGGAACCCTTTCTCAACTCCTGCCCACCAAAACCAAATCCTTTTGCTGGCTATCACAAAGATCTGCTGTTTCTTCCAGAATCCATCCCCCATTGGTGCTATTTTACCATTGAATCAGCATTTACTCAGGAAAAGTAATAGTTAAATAATTAAATTACTGTTTCCAGCAGTATCTAAGCACTTACTTAGAGGTAATTATTATGCTATCCAACCTCTCATACTCTGTAGCACCCAGGCAAGGAAAGGGAATTTGTTTTTGTTTGTCCACAGCCATACAGAAAAGTCTTAGTGCAACCAGCTCAGGAAACTCAAGTTCACATGGGCTATGACAACAACCAATTGTGATATGGCTATTAACACAGAAATATCCCTCCATGATAGCCTCTTGATTTTGACAGGTCAGGATATTATATATTTACATCTATTACATAAAGAAGCAGATGAGATAAAATAGAGACACTGAGTTATTTGTGTTACTTAAACATGTCTGTGATGGGATTCAACTTGTCTAAGTTTAGATGAGAATAAATCTAGACTCCTTTAGAGTCCATACCGAGAGACAGGCACTTCTGCAGTGTGATTGATTCTCCTGATTCACTTCAGACAACCACACTGGGCTTTGCACATCAGAGAGCTGTGCCCCCAAACTGCCTGTTTTCTTACTGAATTTGGAGGGAACCGAGGGGGTAAGTTGTGATGGAGAGGCAGCATCGCAGGAAGGGGCTTCCCTCCTCACAGCCCTTAATCACTGCTCTGTTAACAGAGTAGCTACTGCTGTCCTATCGATTTAAAACACTGAATGATGCTCTACTTCTCTCACTCCAAGAGCCATCTCAGTGTTGTGTTCTGGTCTGAAAAAAGGACCAGAGGTGCAATGGTTTTTCTGTGTATCTTCAAGTCACAAAAAGTATCTGTTATCCAACTATCCTCCACCTGCACGCACAGGAAGCCTGGAGCAAGTGAGGCTGAACCGATGGGTGGATTCCAGCAGGCAGCAAAGCACCAGCTTTTAGAGTAACTTCTTCCTTTCATTCCTTTGGAATGATTTTATCTAGAGTTGTTTCTTCAGCTTTTGATGTTGTGATTGTGGGTGTCTGTGGGGCTCAAACAGAGACAATTGAAGGTCACAAAACCCACAAAGCACCTAGAGTGATCCCACTAGCGTGCACCTTCTTTTTATTGCAATAAAACTCTCTTTTCTGATGAAAAGCATTCCCAGCCAAGATGTGTTTCTCCATAAAACGTAGAATGAAACATGGGTAAGGCTTCCTCTGGCCTTCAGACTACTTGTTCAGAACTCCATGGCTGTGGGCATGGCCAGTTTAGGCCAGGAATTTCTCTTTGCAGAAGTACAATCCCCTTGTGTGTGAGGGAGGATGTGGTGATGCTGTGTACAGGTTATCCCAACTCACCTGTGAACTTTCCCAAAACTGCCACAAAATCTGAGATCACCGTCCAAGCCTGCCCACAGTATGATGCTCCCAAACATGCTCCTGTTCAAATGTTTCGCCCGTGTTCATGGTGCTTGGTCCTCAGTGTGGTGCTCCCATGTAACTGGTCCATTTTTCTTATAATGGCGCTCCTGCAATGGGGTGCATGGTTCCTCAGCATGGTGCTCCTATGTCTCTGCCAGTGAAAGAGAGCTCAGCCCCTGGCTGCTCATGAAGGAAGTGTCATGAAAATCACTTTTTCATGAAGTGGCACAGTACTCACATTAGGCTGCAGCCTTTCCCATTTCACACCCAGTCACCTCGCCCAAGATTTGGTGCTGACTCCCAACCTCTCCTTCCATGCTGAGGGAGTCAAATGTGAAATCATCGCTGCACGAGTCAGTCCTCCTTCAGGCCAGGTACCCACACACCCCCTGGCTGGCTGCAGGTCTCCTGCAGTGCTCTGCTGCCTTGCTTCGTTTTGCTCTTGTCTGTCACACAGGAAAGAAAAATGTATAGTGTAAAATTCCTACCACCCCCTAACTGCTTTATAATTTTATATTTTTGTTTGAATTTGTCTGGTTAACATTGGCCCTGCTTTATTATAGCACACCCATATGATTGGAAACCAGCAGCACTGAAAATGAAGTTTAGGCAAATAAGAGAGTTGAAATTAGGCTACTGTTTTCCCCGTCATTCTTAAATGACATTGATTTCTTTTGCTTGTTAACAATACTATCTAATTATTGTATCTCATTTCACTCTAATATGAAACTCTCTGGGACCTGCATTGTCCATGTTCCTGAGTTTTCACAGAGTTAACAAAAATGTGGTTACATCAAGCTTTCATTGTATGTGGTGTCAGTGATGTGCTGAGGGCTTTGTTAGGCACTGGCTGTGCACGCGCCCACGTGACCGTCTCAGACGCTTCACACAATGGCATAAAAAGGGTCTCGTCAGCAACACCAAATTTGTCAAAAAAAAAGAAAGAAAAAGATTTCAAACAACTGTCTTCTGTTGGAAAAGCATATATTTTAGTAGAAAGCTCTGATGTATCATTTGTATTTAGTGCTTTTTTGCCTCACTGGGAAACATGCAATGGCTGCACAGTGGTCTGTCTTCCCTCATGTATCACCAGCTAATTTGCCTGGCACTGCCAGTGAGATTCTTTTACAGCACTTGGAACACTGAGTACCTGAAAATTATGTTGCAAATTAGTAAAAATTATGAAGTAGCATTATATATAAGCTACCTGCCTGCTGACACATATTGTTTCTTCTGTAAAGATGACAAACTTGAAACCCAAGACTTATGGAAATCAAACCTGGCAGACACTACACAGTATACAGTAAACAGAGTTAATGTTCCTATTTACAGAAAAAAACCCCTGATTTCTTATTGTAACTGAGAAATAGAATTGCGTATGCCCACAGAGCTACTTACAAACCTCATAGAAGCAAATGTCACTGCTTTCCTTTCCTGCAATAAATACCTCCAAGTCCTTCTCAGCAGGGCTGCTCTCCATCTGTTCACCCCCCAGTCTGTATCGATACTGGGGATTGCCCTGACCCAGGTGCAGCACCTTGTATTTGGTCTCACCTCGTGCGATTCCCATGGGCCCCCTTCTCAAGCTTGTCCAAGTCCCTCTGGATGGCATCCCATCCTTCAGGTGTGTCAAACACACCCCTTAGCTTGGTGTCATCTGAAAACTTGCTGAGGGTGCATTCAATCCCATTGTCCATATAATTGATGAAGACATTAAACTGTGGTGGTCCCAACACGGACCTCTGAGGGGCATCACTTTTCGCTGATGTCCATCTTTGCACGTATGCAAAGAAACTGCAGCAGCCCTGCAAACTGCTGGGCAGCAGCAATGGGGAGACTATTTGGTGAAATAGTTTTGGCTAGCAACCCCTTTTTCAGACCCTTTGCTGCCCAAGCTCAGGGTGAAGCCTTGGAGTTAAGAAAACTTGCTCAGGTTTCTGCTCTGTGGCAGCAACCTTGTGCTGGAAAAAGTGTTCACAGTTCCTGTCCTACCTCCTTTCCACTTTGGCTTTCTGGGTTATGCCAAGCAGTAAGGTTAGTGGTAAAAATCCCTGACACACCAGTCAGCAACTGGTCTAGTCCTAAAGGGTCCATCCAAGTGGACCTCAGTTTGGGTGGTGGTCACCAGCCAGTCAATTTGGTTTCAGGCCACATGGGTCTGCTGCAAGGATGGACCTTCTCCAGCAGACTGGGCTCCACCCAAAATCTGCCTATGCTGTAATGTTTTGGCATAGAACAGGCAGAGCCTCTAGGACAGACAGGGAAAGCATAAAATGGGCACAAGTGGGGTTCAAAGCACTGACATAAAGGAGGGGAAACCTGTGCTTTCTTCCCTATTGAGCACACCACTTATGTGTTATATTCAGTAATGGTTTCACGTACAAATTGCATAAGCCTTAAATCAGTAGTGTAACAATTTGGAAAAGTTTAGGTATTTCTTTGGTTTGTTGGCTATTGGGTTCACACCACTGAAAAGAGAGTAGATGTCTTCTCACAGAGTCTATTTCTGATCACCACAGTTCCAGGGAGGGATGTGTACCTACAGGCTTAAACTACCATGGAAACAACTCTAAAATGAGATTCCTTACTTGATGAAGGATGCACTTGTATTTTCCTGAGTTTCATGCATCAAACATCAAACAGCTGATGCAGAATTTCCTTTTCTTTTTTTCTATGTCGTCACAAATTATCTGCAGGGAAAAAATATGAGTTCCTCTTTCAAAATCAGCATTCCTTAGCCAGGCTTTATCCTATTCACACAAGACATAGTTCAGTGTGGGATGAGCCTAAAGAGCTGCCTTCTAAAAACTTCATAAACATGATTATTTTTTCACTTATGCCACATCAGCTAAAGAAATCTGCTGCCTCTTATTCCTCTTAGAGGTATAGTTTAAGATACACTGCTGCAAGACAGCAGCACCTTTGGTGTTTCTACTGAAGAGGAACAGGTAGGGAGTGTGGGTGGCCTGGTGGGCAGCAGAACATCTCCAGAAGCATGCAGTGGGCAAAAAAGCAATCATGACTATGTTCAACAAGCTTTGACCCTTGAGACAGACAAAATAGCCCTTGTTCTCCATCTGAAAGATCTGCTGTGTGCTAGACAGAAACATGTCAAGAGCCATAACCATTTCTGATGTGCCCTCCTGTCACATATTTCTTGCTCTGACTGCAGAAGCTTCCTTCTGAGGAAATCAATCTTTGTTATTGTGCATCACGTGCATCTGCCATTGACTAAGACGTGCCCTCACAATAACATCTATCACTTAGCGTGTCCATAGGAAATCACCTTTCACTCAGGGTCTCTGTATGAGTTGCTTGTGGGCTGAAAATGATTTGTGAAAAGATTAGTTTTCTGTGCCTGAACTCCCTGTTGTACTGAAATAAGGTTTTTCTTAGAAGTTGAAATATTGTCCTGATGACAACACTGGATTTTCTTCAGTTAGACCCAATTACTAGGTACCTTGCTGGGCATTCTGGGATAGGTCCTCCCATTGACCCTGGCAATTTTTCTAGCACCTTTCTTAACTACAGATGGAGAAAGCACAGGACTTCATTTACAGAGTCCAAACCATGACTTGCTATAGTCATGCTCTCAATTTGCAGAGCCAGTAAAGCTGTTTCAAAGGCCTTCACTGCTGTGTTAGTTATCTTCCTGAAACAAGAAGCTTGGATCTTTTGATTCCTCTAGCAACAGTTCAGCAAAATGATTGTCATGAACTAGAAATGACAGGTTATAAATGCTCATCTTCAAAATCTTTTTGAAGAAAAAGCAACTCAAGCCCTTAAAGGCCTCCTAGCACTCTCCCTGATACCTGCATTTTCTGTGCTTCCACCACAGGAACTCTGCAGACAGGGTACAGTGGTCACCCTGTGACACCAGGGTGGAGCTGCCACTGCTTCAATGATTGGGACCTTTTCCCATAGGACATGGGAATTACTCTATTAGTGAGAAGGAAAAGGAGCAGGCAAACACTAGAGTGGGCTGTTAAGGTGTTTCCCAGGACAGGCACATCCAACTCTGCCAGCAGCACAGCACCTCAGCTCCCAGCCTTCTCCACCAGACCAAATACAGCGCCCATCGGTGCAACTCTAGTCCATGGTGGCAGTGAAGATCACAGTGGCACCAAGAAATCTTTTTCCTCCTGGTAATTTTCATCTCAGAAGATGACAGCAGCATGACATAGCTCCCCCTTAACTCAGGAACCTCCTTCCCTATGCTGGTAATGACTATGCCTTTAGGAAGGCAGAGCACAAAACAACTCAGGTGGTCTGGTTTCTGAGGCCCTCTTTGCTCCCCTGTTTCTCCCTGCCCTGCAGAAATCTGTCCCAGGGTGCTGCTGGAGGAGTATAGGGAGGTGGAATATTTGCTTTAAAAAATACCAACAGGAGAGAAGTGTCACTTCCTCACATTTAAAAAAAAATAAATTTAAAGAAGCTATAAGTTATTTCTGTGATGCAAAAATACATCCACCCCTACCTAGAAGACTTAGCACTGCTCCTCTCCTCCAAGATCCCATTCCAGTGGGTTTCTGCAGAGTAACAAAACACTGTGAAGGGACCATTGCTCTTCTCATTGATTTTTGTTTCTTTTGCTCAACAGTTTGTACTGACATCCCTTGTTATTCACTTCCTCCCTACTGAGTTCAAACAGTCCAAATCATTCAGCCCTTCTCCCAGAAAATCCTTTTCACATCTTTGCTAGGCTCCGATTCCTAGAAAGTTCAATAACTGCAGCATGAAAGCTGGCCCCTTGTTAAACTGCGGAGCCACCAAGGAATTTCACGGGCTTCTCTAGTGTTCTGGCAATGCACTGAAACTTAGCTCACTGCTTGCCTGTGGTTCTGGAGGTTCAGTTGATGTGAGGAGTTGCTGCTCTGAACCTCCTCCTCTCTTCATTTGTGGGATTCTCCAGTTGAAGCTGGACAAGAAATCACATTATATCTTGACAAGACACCAATGACGCTGATGAGAATGTCCTCCCTTGCGAGTGAGTGCACTTTTTTAAAAACGTCAAAATACACATTGGACATTGCCTCTGGGGATGAGGTGGGATTTTATTAGAAGAAATACTTTTTGCCTGAAGGCCAGCAGAGATGAGTGCTTCAGTGCAATGTGGTCATCTCTCTGGATGAAGAGTCATACATAGGTATTCTATAGATATGTCTTTGAAGAATATCACTTCAAGTACATTGGCTACAGGAGCTGTCCAAGATACAAGAACATTTACATGAACAAGCCTGCCCATTACAAAAGATGCCTGAGCTCCTATCCTCCAACCAACTCGAAATGAATGGACACACCAGTAGAGAATTCAAATTATCGCCTTTTAAGTTCCCTCAGCTGATATTAAGGCCAAAGACTGCTCTTCCTCCTGTTCTCTTTCAAAGCTTGTCTTTTTTTATTTATAATTTTTTAAAACTTTCACCTTTAATCCTGCTAAGGTCACTGATCCAGCCAGAATTCATCAGAAGGGGGGGAAAGAGGAATAAAAAAAGCTTTATTTCTTAAGTTAATAGAAATCACTTTCTGTATTTATTCTTTTGATTACCACAATAGAGTTGCTACATACTAATGTAGGTGTCACATCTGGAGCTGGAGAAAAGACAAACAAAAAATACTTTAATATGTAATGAGGAGGGAAGATTTTTGGGATTCATTTTTTTCCAAAGGTATCTTCAAGACTGATCATTTTGCAGTGATGGTGGGCACCTTCCTTTGCCTTAGTGACGCAGCTTTATTCTGAGCTTTATTTCTGAGCTGAAGAGCTTCCTCTTCACTTCTGCGTAAGGTATTTAAAAAAATATTAATTGAAGACTAGAAATGCAAATACATATTTGCCTTGTATAATGCATGCTGAAAGCAGGAATAATCTTCATGACTACAAGCAATCTTCATGACTTACTCAGCAAACATACTGTGAAATATTTCATATTTTATACCACTAAAGCACTTTCAGTGGTTTTGCGCAAATGAAATGTCAGCAGTTTAAATTACTCAGATGACAAGGATGTTCCATTTCCTTTCCCAGAAAGGACACAGGTTTTGTGTTTAATAAAACCAGAATTTTAGTGTAAAAACAAAATAGAGGACTTACAAGTACCCAGGCACATTGAACATGACACAACCCACTAATACTCTGATCACTTCCCTCCTCTGTGACTGTGAACCAGGAACAATTATCTAAATAAATAAATCAGCTAATAAATAAATGAAGGAAAAAGTTGCTAATAAACCTAACTCTCCTTGTACTGGGGAAAAGACCCATCCTTGAGGAGTTCTTCTGGGAGAAACCAAACCACCCTGCTCGTGTTTGGGAAGATTTAGCCACCAAAGCCTTTTTTTTTTTTAATGTAAAGACTCAAACCCCGGAAACAACAGGCACAGTTTGAAGGAGCTTGGTTTAATGCTAGGTTTTGTTGTTTCCAGACCTCACAAGTCCCAGCCACTGTCTTCTACTTGACATCCGTGGGATTTGCCTTCCAAAGCCTTCACCTCCTGCACAGCTGTAGGTACCTGGCAACAGAGGGACACACATTTTCAGTATCTGCTCTTCTGTCAAACTCTCACCAATTCAGGCCAAGGTATATATGTTATATTATCATATAACATAAAGATTTAAACTTGAGGAACAATTCTAGGAAGCTTTCAGCACTCACATCACAAAGGAATACAGCAGCTTTGTTGTTACCTTGATGTTGTCCCCAAGGCAGAGTGGCGGCCAGAAATGGCCCTCACCAAGAGCCACTTCTCCAGGAAATGCCACATTTCAGAGAAAGCAAAACTCAGATATGTTTGAGTCCCATGGATACTCACACCCCTGGAGTCTGAAAAAGTACTTGAATAAGAAATCAAAGTTGAGCTGTATCTTGTAATTTTTTTTTCTATTTGCTTTTTGTGAACACCTGCAAAAACTGCTCTGCTCAGAAGTGTTTCCAGGGCTGCCACCAACACGAGTTTACATGGGTAAAACCATGCTTCATGAGGGGAACAGCAGAGTTTGGGCAGTCATGCCATAGTTTTTCCCAGCTATGACAAACAAGAGGGCTACTGTATGGCTCCTTGCCAGTAGCCACCTCTCACATCCTCCTGCCAGCAACAGAGGAAATGACCGATTGTGTCCTTGAAGCATTTTTCCAAGAACTCTGTGATCTTCAAAGATTTTCTCCTTTCAATTCACAAAAAACAAACAAACAAACAAACAAACCAACCCCCAAACCCCAAAAAAACCATAAAAGTAAAAAAGCACACTGGAGACAGAAAAACATTTGATGAAACAATTAGAAGTGCCACAATACCTCACGGGTACCTGGGACACAATACAATGAGTTAACAACATCCTTCCCTAGTGAAATTATGCACTTGCAAATGTGCCATGACTGCTATACCAGTGGCTTTACTCCATAAAGACATTAGTTCTTGGGTGAAGAAGTATTTTCCAGACATCTGTATTTGGAAACAGCAACACATCAATATCCTGAAAATAAAAACTAGTCAGACTAAACCCTTTTAAATACATATCTCATTTCCACATCCACCGACGGCGTACAGCAGTTGCTGGGTGAAAACCTTCGAGCCAGGCTATGTGGGAAGTTGTTAAGAGGTGTCACAAGCTGAGAAAGCCTCACCACAGTACATATTAACCCTGCAACTTTTTAAACCCCATTAGTTGTTCAAAGTGGATACAGCCAACCTTCTCTGTCCTGTCTCCCAGTGAATTTACTTACTCCCCTTGCCCACCACTAGCTTGTATAGTGGTCATCACATATGTCTCCCCCTGCATCCCAATGCTCTTTATTACACTACTGTCTCGCTCAAATCCATTCTGGTATTTTGCCTTGGAGAACTGGGTGAAGAGCTGGGCTAGGGAGAGGGGAGGCTTTTGTAAAGGTAATGTTAAGGTGCAATTATGCCATATTGAGGAATCATGAACTTGGCTCATGCTGTAGTCACACATTTACCACCACAGACCAACAGCAAGGAACTCTGAAGTGATGGGAGCTCCTTGATAGCAAAGGAAAGAGCACAACAGACACCCCATGCACAGTGCAGGTCCTGCCCTGACTGCGAGCAGGAGAGGGGGAGCACTGCCCACCAGTGCCCACAGCGAGCTGGGGCCCTGCCAAGGCTGAGCTGCTTGCCAGTGGTTGCCAGCTCCAATGGAGTAGCGTGATGTGCAGGCACTAATCCCCACATCATCTCTGTGCAGCTGTGAAATGCCTGCCGTGCTCACGGGTGTCCACAGAGATGCCTCATCAGCGTCACAGACACTAACACCAGCCCAAGTTTTGAAGCAATGTGCCCCATTACATGCTGGTTCCAAGCATCTGTGCCATGGCTCGTGTGCTGAGGCTTTCAGCTTTCAACACTTCAAATTCAAAAGCTGCCAGAGGAAAGATTTATTTCTCATTTGAGAAATGGGAAATTCCCACAGTTAACCGAGCCCTGGGTGACAGTGTGTCCTGTGCTGCGACCACACTCACAACCCTCATGAGACACACACAAACCCAGTGGCTTAGTTCTAACTCTAAACAAAAGGTAACTCAATCTTTAATTCTTCCAAAACATCATTAACCTTTGCTGTTATAATCCAGAGACTCATTTCACATATGATGACCAAACACCCTCTTAAGTCTCAGTAACTTAAACTCCCACTCCACTTACTCTGCATCATACTCAGTCCTACATGTAACACGCATGACATAATGCACAACATGAGCATAACAAACTGAAAAGTGAATGTTTAAAAAAATGGAAATTAAAATCTTTAACTGCCACTCCTAACACTAACAGACAAAAACGGGAAAGTGTAACAGCCTTCTATATAATAAAAAAGGTCAGCAAAAATGGATATGAGGTGAGTGCTTATCACCACTCATGCCTTTTCCATCTCGTACACCACCTCCTTTTGGGACTGCAAGGTTTATAGACCACCTCTTCTGTTTTCCCCACCTATTCACCCAGCCTCTCATGGGGCAGAATCATAGATACCAAGAGAAAAAATTTTGCTGCATGATAGAATCCCACTGTGAGTACTTTAAAGGTAATTAATATTGTACACATTGAAATTATACCACAATTTTTTGTTCAATAAAAATTAACTGTCATAATTTATGCTTAGTTCACTAATTACAAAAAGCTCCATTTCCCTCAATGAATGAGCACAATTTCTTACAAAAAGAAAGATGACTAACAAAGTAAATTTATTTTCTGAAAATTGCATGATTTTTTCACTATTTCTCACACTGAACTATATTTTCTGTGTAATTTGCTTACCACTGCTGTCTAATTTCCTTAGTGTTTTAAGGCTACTACTTCACCTGAGAATTGTTCAAGACTCGATCTCAAACCAAGGAGATGCAGAGCACATGCTGGCATGACTGGAGAAATCAGGAAACCCCTGCCTGGACTGAACTGCATTGCCAGGACCATCTGCAGGGCTCTGTGTGGAAAGAGCAATATAGTCCCCACACTACGCTTCTCAGGTGAGCTCTGTCAGAGCTCATGGGGATGGCCAGAACAGCCAAGGTGCCACTTCACACCCTCTTAAGGGGGAAAGCGAGGGCAGGTTTTTGATACACATCAATAACCTGAAAGCTGTGTGCCTGTGTAGAACAAGGCATCAAATACTGTCCTGCATAGCATGTATCTAACTCCTTGGCACCAACCTTATTCTAGTCCAGCTGCTGACAGTTCTTACAAAGAAAAAGTATTTGCCCTGAATTCCTAATTATTATAAAATTGCATGTCTTTATTTTTTCAGAACTAAGGTCTTTTATTGCATTCTGCATCATCATTCAAATAAAATGCATACATTGAACCATGATGCATACTTGACTGCAGTATCTTTGCAGCTTACAATGTTCAATCTGAACACACGAACCACTTGAAAAACATTATTGCTGATGATGGAATAGCTCCATCTTCTGGAATAAAAGTTCTGTTCTTGGAAACCATCTTTATATTTCCAACACGGATCTATATGTAAAAACTTCTATTTCAAAACCTAACTTGGATATTTTTTCCCAGATGAATCTTGGATAGAAAATGGGAGGAATTTAGGACAATAATGTGATTTCTTATAACCTTTAGAAAGCATTTTTTATTTCCTAATGATGCTGAAAATGTCTATACATTCTTCAACATGCCACACTAAAGACTGACGTTACTATTTAAGAAATAGTTTTAATCTGATTTTGAGAACCAGAATTTAAAATTCTGTTTAAGACAAAACACTCAACAAATATACTTAACTTTCAGCTTCCTGTTAAAAGTTTGCAGTTTTACAAGAGTGTATTTGTGGTTAAACACTGTTGTAATCAGGGAGCAATTGAAGCCCCTGCTGAAGTATCTGAAGTCTGAACTGTAGAGAAGGGGCTGCAAGTGATCCTTACTGCTATTTATCAAAACACTTAAAGGTGCATTTAAATGAAGAATTTCAAGTTACGCACATGATGCATTTTACACAGGTAGTTAGTAACAACTCCCATATGTAAAATTTAACTTATGGTCAATTCAGGTGCTAAAAAAGCTGGGGACACCAGAACAAAACAATGACTACAATTCGTGATTTCATCACTTTTATGTATCGTGGGCACATTCTATGGGTGCTGTTTGAAAAAAAAACACAAGTGTTAATGAACTAAGTATTCACTCACAGAGGGAGAAGTGCATTGAAGCTGTTAGTGATCTACTCACTGGTGCTGCGTAGTATTTCTTGATTTCACAGGAAGGGTAATGCCACCAGAAAGAAATGAAAAATTAAACATGTACATCTTCATCTCCATTTGAAATAGTAGTATATCTAAAATTAATACATACTCACAGACACACCAGAATAGCAGAAATTTAAATAAACTTGCTTAACAAAACAAAGCAACTGAAGCTTTATTTCTCCGTATAGAAAGATGCGTCCTTATGTGTAATCCTCTAAGCTAAGGAAAAGGAAAAAGCCATGCAGCCTCTGCAAGAAATTAATGCTCGGGCGGTAATATATATACATAGAAACTTTCTCCTTTAGTAGATGGCTAATGCCATTTAGGAGAGACTTAAACTTATGACTACTTTATAGTAGAATATTCTACTACATTTTTTTCAGTACAATAGCAAACCCATTGCTTGAACCACCATATTGTTCGCATCAGTTAAATAAGAGCAAATAACAAAACTTGAGCAGTTAAATGTGTATCTGGAAATAAGACTACTTATGCAAAGTAAGTACAACAAGAGGACATAAACAAACAAAAGGACTTTTCTTCAAGAAAAATTGTCTTTCGACTTTCTGTAACTTCACATCTCATATGGCTTTTGAATGGAGGCATTAGTTAAGAATTTTCCCACCCATAGTCAAGTATTGCCTGTATTTAAATACAGCAATGCAAGGACAAACAAAGGTTAAAAATTTAGCGTACCGTATTACTTCATGTAATACAGCAGAGAACCCCTTTTTCTAAGGCTACAAAGGACAAATTTACATTAATATGAGGTACTGGCAACTATGATTGGAAAAGTAAAGATGAAAAAAGATTATACAGCATTGTCATCAGACTTTTTTTTCTTTTTCTTTTGTTCCTTTTTTTTTTTTGAGGGGTTTTTGGTTTTAGTTTTCTTTTTTACAAAATACATGTCTTGATGACCCCATGCTCTAAGCTTATATTCATTTATTTGTATATATATTTTTTATTTGTAGGGGCAATTGAGAGAGAGTCACAAATAACGAAAGGACACTAGGGTTTTAATAAGGGCAACAAAAAATGTTTTCACCAGAATAGATTCACATTACAGTACACCAATATTGACAGCATTCTCTTTTGTCTGTTTTTGGTACATAAGATGGAATCTCTCTACATAACCTCATAAGGCTTCAGTAACTAAAAAGTAAAAAACCTATTAGTTTACAATTCATTTAAAAATTCTGAAAGACACAGCAAGTTCTAAACTTTAGTAGTGCTACCCATACACAACCATCCAGTTTAAGAAGCTATTAAAAGAGCCTCCTTTCGTGAGAGCTTCCAACAGCAGAGTTGTGCAACATGGATGTCTTGTACTACAAGGGGGAAAAAAAATACACATGGCACATTCTCATTCATATTTTGCAATGTAAAAAGTTACAAACATATCTAATCAAATAAATAATAAAAAAAGAAAATCTGAAATGTGTTTGTTATGTATCCTAAAACCACTACACAGAATAATGGAAACTTTCACTCACAGACTATTTACATGGTAATACCCACATTAGGGTACACACTGCTACAAAACTCATAAAACAAAGGGTAAACTTGAAATGTTTTCCATAGTAAAGGTCTAGCAGCATGACTATATCTAATGCTGTTTGTTTTCTTGACAGTTTTTTGGAAGTTTGTTTTAATCTATGTCTTCATCCAGTTCATAATTGTCTTTATCATAAATATCTTTTACTAAAAGAACCCGTACGAGCATATTTTCCAAAGTGTTGCGGTCCAGTGAAGTGGCAGTGTACCAGATGGGACTCTCCGCAGAGACAGAGCACTCTGGTTGCAGATAGAACATGTCTGTCCTCTGATTCAGATTCTGTGGGCTACAAGGAGGTTAAAAAAAGGGGGTTAGAAAAACAGCCTCACAGGACAAAACAGAACACTAGCAATTCCAAAATCCTGATCAAACAAAACTTTAACTGCACCTAGGCAAGTTACAGTGTGGAGAAATGCAGTCTTGCTCACAGAAGGAGCCATGGCCAGGTCTGGCCCAAGCCCAGTCAATCCCACATCCTCAGAGCAGCCTCAGAGTCCCAGTTGCCTGGGACTTCGCAAGCATACGAGAGACCACAGACTCTTCCAGCTTTCAAAAATCTGCACATCCAGGACTTGTTAAACCAGGAAGTACTTTCCATAATTTGCAAAGAGGCCCAACACTGACATCAGTAATTGCTCGCACAATCACTGCCTGATAAGGCTATCTCTGAATGTAGAGCCTGGGGTTCTCTTGAAAAATCAAGGATGGTAGTTCTGAGATGCTCAGAAATACAACAAGCTAAAGTTCCCCCTCCTCCTATTTTACTTAAAAGGTTGGTTGTTATAAATCTTAAGCACTTAATTCCTTACCAACTATACTATGGAGTTCGATCCAGCTCAGAAACATCCTCTAAGCCACTAGAAAAGGTTCCTTTAAGGAAATTCTAGCATTTTGTCCATTTAGGCAAGTCTCAGAAAAGAATTTTCAATTCTGTATGTGCAAATGCCCACTCATGCTCCCTCCTTCACAAATGCTGTAGATCTCAGGAGTCAACTCCATTTCATGTTTCTTCAGTAAAATTAAGAATTTTTACCAGCTCACCTTCCCAAACTAGCTGATGAGATTTTAAGTATTGCTCTTCACCTGCTAGAGTAAATGTTGGCTTATTCTGCTCTCGCATAAATCAAATTAAGAGTCAGATAAGAACCAAATATGAATGTTTAAAATATTCTAGTAATATCTGAACCTCCTTCCTACTTTCTTGAAAAGCCATTATTTTTATAGGAACAAGCAATCACAAAATCAATTAGGTTGGAAAACACCTCTGAGATCATTGAGTCCAAGCTATGACAGAACAGCACTGTGTCAACTTGACCATGGCACTAAGTACCACATCCAGTCTTTCCTTAAACACTTCCAGGGGTGGTGACTCCACCACCCTCCTGGGCAGTCAATTCCAATGTTTCATCACTCTTTCTGTGAAGAAATTCCTCCTAATGTCCAGCCTTAACCTCCCCTGGCACAGCTTGAGACCTAATGAGACAACGATATGGTGTTCATAGCTCTGAATGAAAGCATCCTGAAATTTCAGCTGCAGCTGTTCACTGGTTGCCAAGTATATTTCAATCAGCTGGCATTGCCTAAAATTTTACAATACTTTTTAAAGTGTTAAATATTTCATTAAAATTATTTCAACAAAGATGCAAGTTGTACGTTATTAGAAGCAGAACCAGGAGAAGCAGTCTGCTCCTTTAGTTAGCAATGGTGACCAATGTGTGCAAGACAGCATGACTTGAAACCACACCATAAATGACGCTCCAAATGGCTTTAAGTGCATTCTTTTCGCCAAAGTTGAGATGTTTCTAAAAGAAAAAAAGAATTACGTGTTCTCTCTCCCCTAGTGGCTGTGTAACTCAGTTAAAAAATCCATCTTCAACTCTTTAACAACATATCCTCTCCACACCATGACAGTAGACAGTAAAGGCAAAATCCTCCTGCAACAATCAGAATTAACTGAGTTTATGAAAGACAGGTGGTTGCATTAACAGACCACAAGCTACTCTTTAATTGTTTCTCTCTATAACACAACATAATTGCACTTCCACTGATGCTGCGTGTAAGCGCTTTCTTCACCTTTAAGACTAAGATGCTGTTTCCTAATGCATGTTGGGTCTCATACTTCATTTCATTTATTGTGTTGTATATACAAGGCGATTTTATTTCTTTGGTATCACTTGCCTATATTTCCCTTAGAGCTACATAAAATCTACATTAAAATCAGTCACTTGAATGGTTGTTACAAATAATGGAACATATTTCCCAAGGAATCCCATTTTTAAGCTTCCAAAACAATTAGCTACTAAATTAATTCTGTTAGGAGTTGCCTAAGGTTTTTTTTAATGTATTAATTTCTGCTTCCTTCCCGCACAATTAATTGTGCAGATTGGAAGGAAACAAGCTATTTCTAAATTCTGGGTTACCATCCGTAGAACTGTTCCTAGGACAAAATACTACAAACATGTTTTCACACTTGGTATCTCAAAAGCATCTACATTTCAGATTCCTGATAACTTATAACGCAGGAAACCCATTGTCTCAATCCAATTGTTACTGAAGAGATGGGGACCTCACAAACAAAACCCTCAGCAGCAAAACCTACCAGATGCCTTGCTGGTAATTCTCTGCAGAGATACTTGGTGTTCACAGATAAGAAAATTGAATCGTACTGCCATTTTCAGAAGGAGTCCTTGACAATTAACATTGAAGTACTCCACTGCTCCCACATCTTCTGCCCATCTTGTCCAGATACAGAATGGGAGATTTCAATACTTTCATTTCGGTATTTTTCAGATGATCTTTGCTTGACTGCATTTCATGTTGAATCAAAACACTTCCCTTCTGCACCTGGTTTAGTCTAGACCCCTTCTGTACTACCCTGTATCATACTTACCTTTTAGACAGATAGCATTCAAACATTTTCACAGGGCATCTAGCTGGATCAGACGTGTTTTCAATTTGTTCAAATACTGGTACATCATCTTCATGTTTCCTTTTTCCAGTAGTAATTTTATCTTTAAGAAGAAAATCAACAATATTTAAGATATAACTTGAAGTTAGTTTACAATTTTCAGTAAACTTCCCAGTGCAGGCAGCCCACCACAACTATGCATATCTGCAAACTGGAAATGCCACCCACAGCCACAGCAAAGTCACAGCATTTTACAGGGAGAGCAATGGGCTCAAAGGGATCACTTAGTGCAGAGACCCTGTAGTCTCCATGGACCACACACTCCGATTAGAGATCTAGGAGCTGAGAGCTGCTAAACTTTATGCAAAGGTAAAGCTCCAGCTCAAGGCAAGATGCCCAGACATTCCTCAGAAGAACAATACTAATTTTCAACTGTTATAGTACCTTCACTATCAGCTCTGCACAGGGAAGACACTTGATATCGAAGACAAGCTTTGCTTTCCATTGTTAGCGGATTTTTTTTCCACTGTCTAAAAACAGTGCCAAAAGAAAGCCTTAAGTGCTGCTCCACAGTTTTCAGGCCAAAATATTTAGTGTTAAAGTAGAACAGAGTATTCAGAAGAGCAACAGGTGAATGTGATCCTAGCTGTTTAATCCTCCAAAGGTAATCTTCTTCAACTCGAGAGAATATTGATCCTTGGAAAAAAAAGAATATTGGAGAAAATACAATGAATTAGCCCATAAACTGGCCAGGTCCAAAAAATCAAGTTTCTGTTTACTGTGAAATGTAACAAAATGCTCATGACAGAAGCCTCTAATAAACATGTTTAATTATATGTCCATACCCCCAAAACCACCTCTCAAAGACACAGACACTCACTGAGACAGTCAATGGGAAATATCAGTGTAGGTAATTTCACAGGGAACACATTTCTGTTTAATTACAACAGCACTGCTGACATGCAGCTCCCTCATGTTATTACATAAAAATAAATGCTCAAGGGGTAATCTTAATTCCCTCATAAAAAGCATATTTTTGAGTAAATTTTATTCTGCTCAGGTAAGGCCTCCAAATAGCATACTTTCTTATTTTCTTATTACTAATGAATATCTCACATGGAAAGCAGTCCTTGACAAGGATCATTAACAGGGTACAGGAAGGACCCAACACAGAGCCTCTCAAGAGCTATACAGAGAGAAGCCAATATCAAAAAGAGAGGAAAGCATCTGGCAAGGACAAGCCCTCACTCAAGAGAGGATTGTGAGAAAGATGGAAGAACAGTTGATTCTCCAGTTCAGCACCAACATTTATCTGCTGGGGAAAATTTGCTTTCTCCATGAACTGACGATCCTCCTGAGCAGAAGACCCATATCAGAGAGTTCTCCTAATGCAGCCAAGAAAGGCTAAAATATATCACTTGTTAGCCCTACCAACACATAGCCCAGTGCCTGCCTGTCTGCTTCCTGCTGGGAAAAAAATGGACCGAAAAAAAATAAATTAGCTCAGGTAAAAACTACAGGTCAAAGAGCTTATTCTAACTTTCTCTCCTAAAAACGGATAGTTAATTTTAACAGGCAGTGGCAAAATCAACTCTTGTAGCACGGATTACCCAGAAACCAGACAAAAAGAACAGATACAGCCTTAACTGAAATCTTAGATGATATCTTCATAATTCTTCATCAGTTACTATCGCAATGCATAAAATGTTTTTATATACATATATATATGTGTGTGTGCTTAAGAATACAGAACTATTAAGAGATGAAAAACATACATCACTGAAAAGAAAATTACCATCTGGAAGTATGCTTGGTTGCCAACTTCTAAGGATTTTATTTAATTCCTGGACAAACGTCTGGTAGATTGGATCAATAAATATGTTGTCTTTTCGATTGCTTCCATATAAATACTACAGAAAAGAGAGAGAGACACAGCATTTATGATTCCAGATTAGAACAACTCCTGTGGTACAGGGTTCTTTTTTTTATAAATGCGCAAGCATTGTACTGAAAAAGAGTATCTAACAATAAAGCTATGCCACTTTTCCAATATTTAACAGTTAAAAGTTACCTCCAATATAATATATGTTGTAAATTCCTAACTGGATATGAATCATAGTTTAATTACAACTCTAACATTTTTCTCTAAGATTTCCTGTGTGCAACATTGTATCAGTGAATGGGGAGTCATTAAAAAAAAACAAACCACAAACAACTTATTTATCTTTTCCTCCACCTAGGTCTTCAAAGAAGAAAACCCCATACCTAGCAAGAGTTGGCCATATTAAATGTGAACTCCGGACAGTGACAAAAGCATCTTCAACACAAAAGTGGGAGCAAAAAACACCCCATAGTGACATGCAGCAGTGCAAGAAAAATGACAGGATGGTGCAAGGCACTTGCCTATTCTGCAATCTAATTATCTTAACCTTCTTGACTTTACAGACAGAAACACTTTTAAACCTTTACCAAGAATTACTGGCTGAGGGCTATACCAGTATTTGACATTACCCTCTCTGGAGACATTTCTAAAAAAGAGAGGATTGGCTTTTTAAATTTTCCACTTCAGTGTTATCTTTGCATGAACAAGCCTGTTAGTGAATACAATAAAAGTGACAGACAAAAAATGTACTCATTTCTGAAAATGGCATCTATTTCTGTACACATACTTGAAATAGCATTAAAGACAGCACTCAATAAACATTAGGTGGTCACGGTCCAGCATATCTTGGCTTCTTTATTTTTGCACTTAGATTTATAATACGGAAAAATGAATGAATACACTTCCTAGAAGTCTCCAACACAAC
Source organism: Lepidothrix coronata (assembly GCF_001604755.1). Taxonomy (NCBI): domain Eukaryota; kingdom Metazoa; phylum Chordata; class Aves; order Passeriformes; family Pipridae; genus Lepidothrix; species Lepidothrix coronata. The sequence continues at coordinate 614,747 of NW_016690374.1, forward strand.
TCCTTCATTTAAATAACTATTTTATACAATACATTTAACTAACTCTTCAAAGCACACTATTCCCCCAAATGTGATGTTTTTACATATACCAGTACTAGTTTCATAGAGCAATTCTAAAACAGATAATATAGCTTACTAGAAGCTTCACGGAGTCTGCCCCTCCATGAATTTTTGTTTTTCTCTGGTTTGCATTAAACACTCACACTGAATGCTGGCAGTGAAAATGAAATCAGACTGAAAATCAGAACAAAACCAATTCACACAAAAGCTTGTGAGAACTCATCTAAAAATATTTCTGTTTCCTGGTTCAGAATAAGTGCTTGGCTAAACCCTGACATCCCCAGTAGAAATCTGTGAAGCACTCCGGACCAGCAGCACTAGAGAGTCTAAAGAAGAACAGTGTCGTGTAGCAGGGGAGACTGCAGCATAACACTCAACATGCATCTGCAAACCTTCATTCCCACACTGTAACACTGTGCTCTGCTACTCTACTAACTCTAAGGGGGGCAGCAGGATTAGCAAAGGCAGTTCCCACCTAGGATGAGCTCTACCATAACTGCAGCAAAAAGGAAGGAACTGGCTGGATGGGCTTCTGAATCCCACAGAGGAGAAAAGGCTGAATCACTGCCCACAGCGCCTTCAGGCAAACATCTGCCAACTCCATCAGCCTGAATTTTGCCCAAACACCCCCATTACCAGACATACAAAGAAAACAAATCCCAAATTCCAATCTACACTGGGACAAAGAATGAAGGCCATGATGCAGCAGAGGAGCACCAGCATACTAACACCTTTTTCTAGATGAACCCTCTCTACTAGATGCCTGCCTGACCATGCGGCAACCTTTAAGTGTGATATTTTTCAGGATCAGTACTTCAGAGTTACAAGAACCATTATTGAACCACTTCTGTCTGAAAACAGAACACTTTCAGCTGCAAATGAACCTGAACTGAGAGACTGCACTATCTGACTCAGGGACTAGACTCCTGGAACAGATTTTACAATGCTTCCTTCAGGAAAAGTTATTTCACAAAATCAAAAAACACCAACTTAGGTCTTGAAGGCTCCTGGGCACTTCACCTATGCTCAAACCACATTACACCTATGAGGAAAAGCTCCAACCTGCATGTGCATTAAGCCACAGTGAGTGCAGTAATTCTGGTGGAGGGGAAAAGTACTTTTTTTACTAATCTATGGTTCCTACGTTCTCTTCCTTTGAAGAGAAACTTACTCTAAATTAGCAAAGTATTGATGATTTTTGGCACAACTTCATCCTTAAATGGCATCATTTAATCTCCTCTGAGCATCTCCTCAAAGCCTGTACCTTTCATGCAGTAGTAGACAATTTATTCTCTTTCAGGGGTACCCACACAGATGGAAAAAAAGACTAGGAAAATTATAGAAGGCAATGGAGTTTTGTTGTACATCGTGACAACTACATTGCATTTAGTGTATCGCTATCTTGTTTAAACGTGTTTCTTCAGAAGGGTAACACACACCCCAATATGTACAATTTGCCATTATCACACAGAAGATGGCTGCAGCCCTTGACAGTTCACATGCTCACATGTTTCTGTACCTCACTTGCTGTCTGCCTTTGTGAAATGCAAACTCAACACAACAGGGCATGTCTTCCTACCAGTCCAAACAGCAGTGGCACAATTTGGACAACTAATCAGGCCTGTTAACATCACCTGAATTAAACACTGGACACTAAGTATAAGCAATAATTAAGTGACCACACATTGTTCCACTAGTGTTCCAGCATTGTGTATGTGCCACACACGATAATTGTGTTGTGCCACACAAACTATGGTTCTGGAGAGCTGAAAAAAGAAGTTTTACACATAACTAGCTTTCATGACTGACAAAATAGACTATGTCAAAGGCACAAAGAGAAAGGTGAAAAAAAAACAATTTGAGTTTCATTTTATAAACACATGCCTCACTCTGTGTATTGTTTATCAGCTTAACACAAGTATTTTCAATTCAACAGAAAGATACAGAGAGACAGTGTATCATGCAAGTGCAGAAGCAGAAAGCTAGCTGAATTTGAAACACGCCTTGCAGCAATATTGACTAAAAAGCCATTGACTAAAATGAATGATCGCTTATCAAATTTCAACCATGACGTAAAAATATAAATAAACTCTTTAAAATTTTGCGTACTTGCAACACAGAAGAATTAGTGGAGATATTGTTTAAAAATATTTCAATTAAAAAATTTGTTACTTGATTCAAGTCCTCTGCCTCAAGTATGGAACAGTTTAAGTAGGATTGCAAGCCCTGTGAACAGCTTGCTTTCCACATCATATGCATTTTTTATTGCCTTGAATGAAATCTTCTGTGCTCTCAGCTCTGCTTATTCCATCTGTGTTTTGCCTTATGTATCAAAAATTAAGACATCCCCCACTTAAAAGATAAGTTGTGGAATAGCTTTTCTAACTATCTAATGATATATGTTATTGCCTTCACATACATTACATCTAACCTAACTTCCTTCTATCTTACTGTGTGTTAGACAGCCAATATAGCAGTTCCCTGCACTCTATCCTGACTGTCCACAGTCTGCAATATTCAGTAAATTAGACTCTCCCCAAAAGACACTTCAATTAGTTTGTTTCCACTATATGTTAAGTAACTGAATTAGTAAAACTTTTACAGGTCATGCCTTGTTTCATTCTGTTTTTACATTAGACATCTTTAGCAAACAAAATGAAGCACAGCATTTGGAAAAACTATGTAATTTTTGACTGCTAATTACTTGCTTTAAGCCAGCAAGAATATTAAAATTATTACAATATACCAATTTGTATTTGAGTTTTCAGGATGGGTCTGTAAACTTGCTTCCTATACAGACATCTTTCTACAATGTGATTTACAGAGCAGCCTGTGTTCCAGATCATAGCCATATATTAAGAATAGCTCCTAGCCAGTAAATCCATGTTATCGCCATTCTTCCACTGAAATGGGTTACAGTCAAATCAGCAGCTTAATTTCCCATCTCTACAGCCTCTACTAACCTCCTGAATCCCAAGACACAGATAATAGATGCTGTCAGGTGCATAGTTCTCTCCATTTGGCCTTCGAATTTCATTGACAAAATGTGTCAACCCATAGTTTAACTCAGCTGAAGTATGTGATAATAGATCTTCCTTTAATTTCACAGACTGTACTGTAAAATAGAGAAAAAATGCTACATTATACAACAGAATTATCACACAGTGAGGGTGAGATGGGATATTTTTTGGCTGGAAAGTGAGAAACAGGCTTGATGTCCTCTCCACTAACCAGTGAACAAGACTAAAATGTACTAAGTAGTTAAAATGTTAGGTTTGTATTAAAATAAACAAGGCTATCAGAGTAAAGTCTAGTTAACCAAATGCAGTAACACTCGCTAACAAATGTACTGTCATGCACAGCTGAGGATGATACAGAAGCAGCCCAAGATGCTGAAGACAATGGTGTAGAGGCACCTTCAGGGGAAACAGCAGTTTCCAAAGATCCAACAGCATAACACAAGGGTGCTAAGATGCTTGTAGGAGGTGAAGAACAGCAAGAGTAGCAGCAATTTCCCTCTTCTGTCACAGTATAAATGTACACAGAGAGGAATGTTGCAGAAAGAGCAGTAAGGCTCCACAGGATTGAAAGTCACCTTGTGCCAGAGCTCCACAGCCAGGTAATGCCAGCCTTAGATGAAGATCATTTTTCAGGAAAAAGAGTAGGATATCCCTCCCTTGCAATTTAGAAGTCCAGAAATTATGTGAATTCTGAGGTTAGAATATGAGGAAAAATAGGATGCAAACCAAAAAAATCAAAATGGTCACAGAAAGTCAGAAGATCCAGGATGGTGTTGTCCTAGATTGCATGAGAAGTGTGACACCCAGCATTTTGAACCAAACAGGGAAAACTAGAAAAAAAAGAGTTTGGCTGCTCTGTGATAAAATAATCTCAGTCATGGTGGGAACATTAGGGACATGTGACAACTTCTATTAAAAATCCCAGCTGAGAATCATACGAGTAGAGCAATTTTCCCTACCAAATAAGAATCTGGATAGCAGACTTGTGGAAATACTTACTTGATTTCAGTTCCTCTAGTTCTGGAAGCTCTTCATCTAAATATCGAGACTTTACCCAGTGCTTCCATGCATTCACACCGTACGCATATTTGAATGGAAAACTACACTCAGAGTTTTCAGAGCTGTCATCGTGCGACTGGTACTCAGACACCGCTTTCCTCTTGACTCCCTGCCGTGGAAACACAGTGGTTAACACCACCAGCAGTCACCAACAGCAGTAACACAGAACCTGGGCAGAACAAGCTGTAGGCCAAAGTACAAACTGAATGTTCGAAGAAACACACACTTCATCCAGGTGATGGTTTCTTTGTTGATCATCCTTCTACGGACAGCATCTACTTAAGCTGAGAGACGTTTCTAATTCACCTTTGAAACTGGTTCCTAACAGAGACAACAATTTTTGACAATGGAGTTGCTGTATTCGTTCTATTGTATTATGCAACAAACGTATGATGTACCAAATAACTTGATGTATTTATAGGATTTCACTGTGTTAATGCACAAGAAGCTAAAGATGCTACAAATCTATGTCAAAAGCTCAACTTTTAGGTTCAACAGAACCCATCAGTGGAAAAGCCAGCACTGGTCCCAAATTAAAGCATGTCCAGTAGTGCATATGTGGATGACATCCAGTGGATAATACTGAGAGTTTAGAATCCAATCTTAATACTAGAAAGACACATTTGTTCTTAGAAAGCTTTACTAGAAGTTGGCTGGTTTTTTTAAAGCTGCAGTATCTACTGCAATTATTGGAACAAAATCATTTCAGCTTTGTGTCAGGCACAGGAAATTATTTCCTGTTAGTGTCCTTCTAAATAAAAGAATATGGGTAATTTATTTGCAATGTCTAAGCTAAGATTGACTGAAAATAAGATCTGGGAAAATTACAAGGAAATAATTTTTTTTAAACTCTTTTATATAGAAGACGCTATAGCTCCCATTATAAGCCATGGCAATGCCAGAATTCTTCCATTTTACTACCAAATTAAACCAAGACAGCTTCGTTCAAAGTAGAAGGTAGAAAAGCATTACTAAGAGTACAGCAGGTACAGTACAAACTAGCACATTACATCAATAATTCTACCACTGTGAAGCAAAAATGGGATCAGAATTTACAAACCACACTCCTCTTAAATCCAACAGTTATCTGCAACAGACACAGGACTGAAATAATTTTATTATTTGAAATATATCAATTTACATCATAAATATAGGATATTAGATATTAATAGACAGTAACATGTTTTAGAGCGGTATGATAATTAAACTTAAATTTTGTGCTTTTTTGGATATTTTTAATAGCATGACAAAATTACCTTCTTTTTGGACCGAGGCCGTGGCTGTTCCTCATATTCTTCACCAAAAACAGGAGGTAATAAAAACTCATTTTCTGTATCAAGCTCCTCAGTTGCTGAAAATACATTACCAGAAACTTATTTCTAAACATCCTCTGAATAATACTACTTTGAAAAAACCAATGAGCTACATTAGTGTGCTTTAACATAAGGGGTCCACAAAGGCACAAATATAAACATTACCAAAGACTGGATTCTTATATTCAAAGACCTATTCTTATATTTAAAGTAAGACAAAGCTGTCAAAATGTTTATTTCTAAAAAAACCGTAGAGGACACAATGCTCAACACTTTCAAACATTATCTGAAGTCACCATGGTAGCATTTCTTACAGTGGGCTCTTACATAATTTTTTCTGCCCAGGCTGTCTTGGTATCAAGAAGTTTTACTTATGGTGAGAATGAACAGTTATGACTGGAAAAAATACAAATTAGTACATGCACTTCTGTTCATGTATTTCTATCATTTCTACTCATGGTTTATATTTTATAAAGCACATTATATTTGATTAGAAATATTAAGAACCAGAAGGCAAACTCCCTTCAGAAAAACTGGCTTTAGTCTATATTTATACAAGTGGTGGAGGTCTAGCTCATGATGGATATTACAGTGAGTTCGTTAAACAGATATATGGTAATCTGTCCAAATACTATTTACCCAACATTTCATGGGTAGGGTGATGGACTCTATTTCAAGCAGCACAGTGGAATGAGACAACATATGAACGGATTTAATGTTGGAAGTTCCATCTTTATTTATTTTACTTAAGGTGGTTCATCCCTCATTTAGCCATCAAACAATGTCTTCACTCACAATTGAATGCCTTTCTGATAGTCTGATTTTACCACCTTACTTCTCAAGACACCTCTCAAACTGGTGCGGATGAAACAGCACTCACATCCAAAGATTTATGAACTCTGCCCTAGACTAAAAAGCAGTCCTTCTCCTGCTACCACAAAGACTATTATCTCAGAAGCACTTCAGTGTAATCAATCTCTTACAGACTGCTGTTACTATTCCACTTTATTTCTTTTCTTCCCTGGTTTTCCTTTCTCATGTACCAAGCCTCACTTACAAAGACGGTTAAAAATCTAGTACACATCTGACTAGTAAACTTCCTAAAATTAAGGTCAGACTAACCCCCAGGCTTTCTTTTAAAACAGACATACAGCAAAGTGAGAAACCCAGTCTGGGCATCTACTATGGTTACCTATGGCAGAACACAAAAGGAGAGTGTCAACATTAGATACAGAAGCTACCCTGGTAAGGTATCAGTTGTATGTCCAAGAGAAGCTATGTCAAGAGGGACACTAACTGGAGCCAGAAAGAAGCATTCTTGGATCTTGGATTGATTAGGACATGGTGAAAAGAAACAGACACTGTTCCCTGCATTCTGTAGAGTGATAAAAAATGTACTATATAAAACCAAGAGCTTCTTTCAACAAAGGTCTCAAAGTAGTGATTTCGTTGCTTCAAATTCAAAGAATGCTACCTTTTTAAATACAGGTATGGACATTAACAAGATATTAAAATGTAATACAAGTGGTGTGCAGCATGACAATTGTCATTTCTGCTCTAAACCATGGAAATACCTGGCAACTAAAGAAGGCATTCATTACATTTTCCAAGACATATGCCAGCTGACTCCTTGAGTCTTCAAAACAGCTTTCCTAAATCCATGGTCAAAACAAATGATGCAGCCAAGTTCTCTGTGAAAGGTAAATTCCTTTTTTTTTTTTGCATTGTTTCAAATACTGTATTTAGAAAGATAGAAGAACTAATTCAGAAGTCCCCAGTCTTACAACAACATGGCAAAGTTTTACCTAACAGTCGCTCATGTGGATCCTGCAATCAAATTAAGTTTCTCTGAAAGGATGATTAAACAAGGTACAATGGATGCACACAATGTCACAGTATTTATTAAAATCACAGAAAAATTACCTCTTGGAAAGTCTATTTCAATATCAAGGTCTGGCTCATATGGAATATCAGGCAAGCTTATCCGTGACTCTGTTTCTGAGTTTAGTAGACTTGATTCAGCTATCACACTTGCTAAAAAAAAAAAAAAAGAAAAACTCTCATTATTTTAACCAACACAAGTGGTTCTAAAGCTGCTTGTCCTGCTCATCACCATCCTACATTTTGTTGTTATTGCAAACTCAGATTTACTTCTCCAATCTGACTTCCTTCAAACATAAAAGATACTTACTAGCTCTTTGTCCTCTTCATTAAGATGAGTCAGCAAAGCACACGTATTAAAAATCAAATACTGATGAATCTGGATCATATCAACCAATCACAGAACTCAAACAAGCTTGACAAACCTAACTATCTATTTTTCAACTTGATTCTCCCATAACAGAACAGATTTTCAAGTTTCTTTTTGTAGTATCTGTTTAACAAACATGGCAAGCAGGCAGGGAGAAACAAAGTTTGACCTCTTTCCAACTTCTGGCAAAGACAGATTTCTCCAAATTCAGTCCTCTGCAAATGAGTAAGCTCTGATGCCATATATCTACTCATTTAGCTGTACTTCACAAAAGAGAGCAAGGAACTGCAAGTGACAACTTTGCAGCACCACCAGAAATGTGCAGTTGTAGTAGGGGAGTGGCAATAGTTTGGAAAGCAAGAAGCCTCCTGGGACTGCAGCTCCACTGGCCTTTGTTCATTAATTTATCAACATTCTTTCAGACACCTGTTAAAAGAGCTTGAAAGAAACTCACAAAATTTCACCTGAGTGAAGGCAAATTTTCCTGGAAAGATACTAAAGAGACTTGAGGATTGTGGCAGGCAGAGCCAGGAAAGAGGAACAAAGAGACATGTAGACTGAGAAAATATAGTTACAGGATACATAAATTTTTATTATGAGAATAATATTGCTCAAGGACCTTTCAGTTTCACATGTTCTGTCAGAAAGTAGGTGCGCAAGAAGCTGAGAGGGAGCACATCTAGAACAGTTGAGCTGAAGTGTCCAAAGTGACACCCCATACCACAGAATGTCATGTTCAGTATATGAAGGGGAGTTGGCTGGGGAATCACTGAACGTTGCTTGGGGGAGGATGGGCATCTCTCAGCAGTTGGTGATCAATTGTACCGTGCATCACTTAGTCTTCTTGTGTTTTATTCTCTCTCTCTCCCCTCTTCACTGTACTTATTAGTGTTAGTACTACTATTATATTTTATTTTGTTTCAATTATTAAACCGTTCTTAATTCACAAAGTTTACTTCTTTCCCAATTCTCCTCCCCACCAGGTGTGGGGGAAGTGAGTGGCTGTGTGGTACTTAGTTGCCCTCTGGGGTTAAACCACAGGGCAACTTAATATAAGACCTCAGCACAGTACAACAGCACTGTTGTACTCAAACTTCCTCCACGAACCCAATGCTTCGCTTGATTCACACACATCCCCTAGCGCTCCAATGAGCCAAAACCTCACAAGGAAACTCACCGGTCACATCAGAAGCTTCCGCTTTTTCAGCATGTTCAGGCACCATCCCTGACAAGTTCAGTAGATCAGTTTCCAGAGGATCTGAGGGCACTTTTTCCCTCAGCTCTTCTATTGCTGCATTGATTTTCTCACTGCTACCCGGAGTAGTGGGTAAAAAAACTGGAACTGGCACCTGTGCAGACAGGGAGGCAGAGATAATAGAGAAAAGAAAAAAATGCTGCAACAAAGCATCAACAGTAGCCAAGACAGAAAAAAATTCTTCACTCCTCTTCTAAAAGACAGAGTTAATACAGATTAGAAATAAATCACTCAAATGTGAGCTAGCAAAAAGTGTTGACAGGTTAAAAAAGCTCAATATAAATGATTGGGAAGAGAAGTAAAAGCAGGAAAGAATACAGAAGAAAAAAATATGAGAAAATATAGGTCGTCAAAGAAAGAACAGAAGGAACTTTGAAACTTCAAACATGTCTGATTACAACTTCAGACTAACAGTTTGGACAAATCAGCATCCTGTTCTAATAGCTTGTTTGTGAACTACAGAATTTTAGGAAATCAGGGTTTTTTTTCCACCATTTGGATGAGACTAGGTACATAAGTGATAACAAAATAAACTTAAGAGTTATTTTCTTTTGCTGGTACAAGTTCAGGTTTTGGTATTTTTTCCTTTACTTTTCTTCCTTCTGTTTATCCCATGCTGCCATCCCTCCCCAACACAACTTTTTGGCTTCCTCATTACTAGAACAAATCTTGCTGTTGAAGGTTTATTCAGCAAACTCAAAGTATCAGTCAGAAGTGTTCCTTAAAAGTTCAGCAGCACAAGATTTTCACATTGAAAGCAGGCAGATAGGTACTAAAGAACAATCAGGAAATTAAGTGCCGCTGGCAGATTCTAATGCTTTTTCAATATATAGTGCTGCAGCATCCTGCAATGCTTTAGACAGACCAGAACAAGAACAGCCAACAATATGAAGTGGTCCCACACGTGCATGTGAATGGATGCAATTTTAAAATGAAGTTGAAGTCTCACTTACAGGAACAGGAACTGTTGTAGGAACAGGAACGTTTTGACTATACATATTCATAGGCACCGGAACATAGACAGGTACAGGAATAGGCACTGGGATATACTCTTTTTTCCAATCATCTTCTGTTAAAAGAAAAAAGAAAAAGGTGAACACTACCAGGTATTTAAATACATTTTACAACTGCCATTTAGGGAAAAAAAAACCCAGAACATTTGCAATATGTTCAAAGAAAATAACAGTTAAGAAAAATCTGCAATAAAGAAATTCGTAGTTCCAGCACAGTTCAGCAGTTACCTGTCTGACAAGATTTTGTCTGCATATGAGGTTTACAGTACGTGGCTTTTGTCATTGTCAAAGGCTTGCAAAGAACTGCCTTGTTCTTCATTTCTCTGTTAGGTGTTGGAGAAGGTGGTGGTGCTGAGCCCTGCAGACAAGCAAATAAGAGAACGCGCTGTTGTTCCACACTGATTCCAACATGAAGTTCTTGACTTAATGTACCAGTTGATACTTTTCATAAACAAGATATTGAAGAGGAAGCTCACAAAAGCTTAACACAACAGGACCAATTCATATTCTGTAATTTCAAGCTATTCTATATTCCTAGTAATGAGGTGCCACTGCCAGGAATGTAACATTTAGTTGTATTTTACTCAGTCAGGGCTAGCACTATGAATAACAAATTCTGGCTCATTTTCTTTTTTTTTACCCCCCCCCCTTTTTTTTGTTATTATTGTTTTTAAATTTAAGATAAAGATTTTTTTTTTACATTCTTGTTCAAATGAAAGTGCAATTTAAGCACTTTCATAACGTAAAAGTAATTTTAGCTGTAAAAAGAATTCACTATAAGCAGTATAGCAAACTATAGCATTCTTGAATTATGCTACAATCCAAAGATCCCATTTAAAAAAAAAAAAAAAGTACTTCTGAATAAAAATTCTCTAAACAATTTTTTAGTACCTAAAGTACGAACTTCGAGCTCCCCCTACTGGTTTTACAATAGCGACAACAAATACTTGGGGACATCCCATAATGCTCCAACTGCACCCTTACAGTCAAGAAGTAAAAAAATCCCCCTTGTTCCAGACATGGTTTTTGCACCCTAGCACCTGTTTTGGAACCTGATTTAAGAAACAAACTCTCAGTTTAATTCAGTCATATATATATAGGAAGACCATCCCCACATGTCCTTTTAAATACGGAAAGAAAGTGAAGTTCCAAGGGCAGCAGTACACTCTAACAGTTGTACACTTTCTAAAATATATTAAAAAATACTGTATCACACATAGCTTTGACATGGTCTTTAAAAATTTACGGACTGAATTAACATCATTAAACATAAAATACTAGAAATTTTAAACATGACAGTTTAGCCTGTCTGATGTTTCTAATTACCTAAGCAATTTTATTTTCTGTGTTTTTCATAAATATATTTATAATGCCATCAAAAAAATTTCACTTAAGTCTAAGATTTATCTTTAATGCCTATTTGCATTTAAAAGGTGAGTCAATTTTTTACTTGGTAAAAATAGGCAGTTCTGAGACCTTCCATGTGACAAATAAATCAAAACAAAACTAAGTTTCAAACAAAATACCCTAGGTTAACTGAAAACAATATTAATACTTTTGACAAGCTGACAAAAACCGAAACTGAAAATGAAGGCTGCTGCTTCACTGATGATCCCCACTCTCCCAGACAGCAATCCCGCAAAAGGTTAGTTATGCTTCCCTACTCTGCCACCTGCAGCAAAGCCAATCAGACCTTGACCACCTAGAGCATTCTGCTCTTGGGAATTATAAAATTTAAGATCTGAAGCATTATTTTCAGCCTTTCAAAGCTGAGCTACAATCTTCATATTTTAATTGGCCAGTGAAATTCTCTTCCATTTCTATACTCAATAAATACACCCAGTTGGTCTAAACATGTGAATAAGATACACAGTTTGTTGACTAACTTTTAAGCAACTCTTGAATGCATTATAGATGTAAAACAAATGGCTGATGATTTAGTTTCCCAGAAGACATTAAAAAGACGAAGTATGAATATTTTAACTACTGACGTGAAGAAGACTAAAAAACTCTGTAAATTATCATTCAAAGAGACCAATTTTTGTTTTTTAATAGCATCCCCTTAAGTCACCAAGATCTCAAGTTTAAAATATATCTAGTTATGTTTTTTATATATAGATATATATGTATGAGTGTGTGTGTGTTAAATATATGTACTTACCGTTATTTTTGTCCGGGGGGTTTGACAGCCCTGATCTAAAAGTATAAGGAAACATTTTTAGAATTGTTTTTCCCCGTCTTCAAAATCAAAGCAAATTTCAGTAAGCAACTCAAGACAACATCTCTGATCAATATAACATTAAATTAACAGCACTGATGAGCACTATATTGCAGGTGAGAACTGCACCCAAGACTTTTCCTTCACAGGCACCTCTCTACAACGGTACTGAGTCTTACACAAAGGCAAACACTAAATCAATGTTCTAGCCAGGTCTGAATACAAATATGAAAATAGTTATACAAAGAAGCTGTGTTGCCATAATTACATTAATTTAAAAGCTGATTTATATGAACTTTGCCTGACTTGCCCTAATATCATATAAATCTGCACTGAGTGTCCATCAGCAAATTTACACAGTACCTAATACCAACAGAAAGGAAAAAAAGCAGTGTGTTCCTCTTATCTGGATACTTTTATTCCATTCTCTTTTCATTTCCATTTCACTTATTTCCTTTTAATTCCTTTTAATTTATTTTTTTTCATTCCTAGTGCATTTATCTGCTCTCTGTGACCAAAAGGGATTTTGAGAAGTGTTTCCACAGAGCAAATAATGACAAACTGGAGCACAACGAAAAGAGGAAAACATTTTCTGTTCCCACAATGATACAATACTAAAGTTACACTTAACCCGAAACAGCTCAATGATGCCTCTCATGATAACATAAAATACGATAATCCCTAATGCAGTTTATCACAACAAATAAATAATTCATGCAGCTTTCAATTTTTCATTTAAAGGAAGCATCTTGTTCGACATTTATCAGCCATAAAGCAGCACATACCATAGTGTAAGTTCTCAGGTCCTTTTTGGGTTGCCAGATTTGGTTCGTTTTGTTGGCAGTAGAATCGGAGCAAACAGTGCTGATCGCAGAAGTGCTTCATTTCGCCGCGCCACTGCACCTTCTCTTTGAGAGTTCCTTGAGACTTACAACAGTCACACCGTACAGCCTTAATGCAAAGGAAGATTTTGACATTTTTAAACAAGCCTTGGAAAAAAATTATTTCTACATTTTAAAAGTTCACATTTTTAAGAGTACAGAGGACTCATTACCACTACACAGTCAAGTCTTGTTCATCTACAATAGTTATGCTACCTTCTAACTTGTGAACACAGGAACATCTGTTACTTCATTCTTCACTGTTTGCTGGGGGTTAACACCCTGAATAAATCTACTTTGTTTTAGTAATTCTTCACTAAGTTTTTAAAAATTGCTCACTTCTAAACAGTCAGCAAAAAAAAATTAATTTTATGCATCAATTTTAATTAATTCCATTGAAGCATTCTGCAAAACAAGAGCAGAAAGTGACGGACTCCTTAATGATCCTATTGAACTGAGGACAAATAGTTGTTTTTTCTTCCCCTCCAAAGTTTGGTGGGTTTAAGTCACCAACAGAATCACTTCTCTAGGTATCAAATCAGCCCTTTAGTGTAAATAGGTTTTATATTTTCATTATTTTAGTAGTCTGGCAACAATTTTAGATTCCAGTTCTTTAGTTTGTCCAAATTTCTCTCTGATTTATAAACCACAATTGCTCTCAAACTAAAGAGGGCTCCCCAAAATCTAGTTGGCACGTTAACTTGAAACTCGAACATTATCTTTCACCAGTCTACATGGTATTTCACGAGGCATCACAAGACAGATACTGGTTTTCTCCAAAATAGATTCCACTGCATTTAATCTGCCATGCTATAAATTATTATTTGAACAGTGGTGACCCCAGTTTCACATCTTCAACTAAGCAAAGAACTGTTTGCACTACAACTTGCCTCAATATTGTTTGCAACCTCCACCCTAAAGCAGACCTTAAAAAAATAAAAGCTTTATAGATGCTCAGGAATCCAAAGTAAGTCAACCTAATAACATAGCCAGAAGAGGAAGAGGGAAGTTATAATATGCAACATAAAACATTAATACATAAAACCATACACAACATTGCAGTTATCACAAGGCTCTGATGGCTAAAAAACAAAACAAATCAAAAAGAAGTCCAATTGCAGTTTTAGTGACTCCAAAAACGTATGAACAGGCCAATTAGTTCAAATTTAAAAAATAATTAAATGTTTAGTTCCTTCTCTGTACTTGAACAGTCTGGCACCACTCTCTGGCAATGTAAGAAACTAAGCTCTCAGTTGTAATTTTCAAGTATTTAAAGATGATATGTAGAGACTCTATTCTAACAGTACAACCAGCTTTAAATTGGGAGCAATTAAAGCTGCAGCTTCAGGATCACCTCATGCTTAGCATCAGGTGCCCCTGGAAGGGCAGGTATTTCTCCTCCCCCCTCCTCTATGCAGGTGTCAGCAGTAATGCTCGGTACCTGCAGGGCACACAAAGTCAGAGACCTTACAGCACTGCATTATCCCCATCCTCCCTCAAATTTGTTACATTTATCACTTGGACTTTCCACTGATGCTGATCCACAGTTCTTTTTGCAGCAGATATCTTCTCAGTGGGACAAAAGAGCAAGTAAATTGTATTCTTGGAAGGGAGTGGGGAAGAAGATGAAGTGTAGAGTGTTGCCAAAATAGTCTAGACTTATCAGTTCAGGGAAGCTGTGAATTCACACCTTTAATGTAAATGCATCTTCCAAAGCCACCAAAAGACTAAAATACCAGTAGAAAAAAAAATATGTATAATTCACTGTAATTTTAAATCTCAAGCCCACCTAACACTGATTGACAGCTGACCCATGTACAGAAAAGCCAATCTATTCTGACCTGTTGCAAGCTGCTTGACTATCAAAGCACCACTTTTTGCTCAATTTTTTCTCTCCTTCAGAGAAAGAAAAATGGGTCAAATCTTGTCAAATCCAGCAACTACAGCCTTCCTACAGCAGGGCCTATTGTGACAGGACAAGGAGTAATGGTTTTAAATTGAAGGAGGGTCAATTTAGATTAGATATCAGAAAGAAGTTTTTTAGAATGAGGGTGGTGAAACACTGGAACAGGTTGCCCAGAGAGACTGTAGATAGCACATCCCTAGAAACTTTCAAGGTCAGGTTGGATGGGACTCTGGGCAACTTAATCTTATTGAAGACGCCTCTGCTCATTGCAGGGGTGTTGGACTAGAAGGCCTTTAAAAGTACCCTAACCTCAAACTCTTCTGTGATTCTATGATTCCTGTAACTGTTTTCTCCCTTTCCCTGTTTGCTTTAGGCCTTTGTCTCTCCTGAGCTGCTACCAAGTTAGTTTGGTAAAAAAAAATTTTGGTTTGCTTCCCCATGGAAATTACTACTCCTTAGCAAGTTTGAGATTCCTTTGTAGCGATGCCTCATTTTTCATCCCTACATTTGCTCCACCATAATTCTACCATTTCCATAATCACGCTTACAGTCAGTATTATACACCCTTCCACACACTGAAGTTTCCTGCTACCTTCTTGCTCACCCACTGCCCTGACCATGACATTTAATGAAAGTAAATTAATGGTTATCATGACATTCTATGATTTTATGACTTTCTGCTTTTTCCTTCCTTCCCCTTTCCATTTGTTTTCATTTGGAATACTGTCACTATAACTGACTCTCCAAAATACCTGCCTTCAAGTCTGCTCTATCTCTGTTTCCAAAAAGCCCATCTCTACTTCCTGTGCTTCAACTGCATATTAAGTCCTTTGCAACTCATAACTACCTTTTGGTATATTTCTTTTCCTGTTTCTTCAGCATGTTCAAATGGGCATGGTGATTGGTGTAAAGCACTAATGTCTGCCCCAAATTTGGGTTAAAGAACAAACTTTTCATATGTGGGGCTTTTATTTACATTTTTAATCCTTCCATCACCTGTTCCTAAATGTTCTCAAATGGTATTAACTTGGCCTAATCTTAGCTGTCTATTACAACTTCAACTGCAATAAATAAGAAGCAAAAGATGTTTCTAGAGAGTGAATGATTATCAGAAAGGAGATCAACTGTTCTGAAAGAGTACTTACTGGAAATCGAGATGCCATCTACAGAACGGCTGAATTCAGATAAGAGAAATTCCACAAGGCTGTCTTGCTGCCTTTACCGTTTTGATTAACGCTGGCTCCAGTTTCAAATTTTACCACCGCTGACAATCACTGCTATCTGAGCTCACCAGCCACAATAATTTTTCTATGCCTCGCACTGTAGCTCCCCACCCCTACCTCTTTGCTGCAGACATCTGACCTCCACTGAATACACAGTTACCACTGTACATGCTGAGTCTAATCAATTCTCCACTGTAGCCTCGAATGACCTGTGTGCACTTCAGCTGTAGTACTTTCAGCAATGTTTCTCAATGTATGTTTAAAGAAACAGATTTCTGTGCTGTTCTCAGAACTGTATATTCTTTTTCAAGGTACTTTCAATGCTCTAGGATAACATCAAATGATTGAAATGGTCATCAAACATCAGGCTACTAAAGTCATTTATACTGAAATTCCCCTGGCATTTTTCAGATTAATATCTAAACCATTGCATGCAAGTTTAGAGGAGAATGTCTAATAACTTGGGGAGCTAACCTCAAGATACCAACAATTTTACCTCTTGTCTTGGAGCTGCATGGACACCATAGAGCAGAAACTTCCTCAGAAATTGGCACCAACTGGTAACTGTAGCTGCTGCCCAACAGATGATTAGGGCTGAATTATTGTTTTATATTTCAATGCTTCATATTAGTTTGAAAGGACAATTCTAGATAAGTCTGATTAACTTCTAACACTTCTAGATAACAGTTGTTGTGCTTCTACCATTGCTAACTTCTTTTGGCTTTTTTAGAAGAGAATTTTGGCATTCCGGGAAGTTCTCCCATAATACTTGATTATTTCTAAACATTACAATATTTTCCAGCTATTATTACATGAGAAAGATGTGTTCATAAAAAAAAGTAGACAAAGAAGATGGAGACAAACACTTGTTTAATGAACACAATGATGGTGTTAAAACATTACTAGGTTATTACTACTTATTTCTCTTCGTGTATACAGTCATTGAAACTCCAAAATAACACTGAACATTGCATAAATGAGACAAAGCTCATACATATGTAACTATTCTTTTAAGAAGCTAACAGACAAAACAGCTAATGAAGTACAAATTCGGGGAGTGGTCCTTATCTATTCAGTCTTCCTACATTTTGATCATCATCTATTTATGGCTAGGTAAGAATATGAGCTATTGAAGCACTACCAAATCTACGATATCTGGAGTGACTTTTATAAAAGTGGTGGAAGTTACGAGTAAGGAGGTAGAAAAAAAAAAAAAGACAATTTTAGCAAAAGACACAATTTCCCAAAAGTATTATATGTCTTCCCCATATAATAAATCCCAACCTTTTATAACCAAAACCCAACTACGTAAAGGCTTTAAGAAGCACTTGAAAAAAATGACCATCAACAATTCTTCATAATGAAACACTAGTTCCACTAGCAAGTGTAAGATTAAAAAAGTAGAAATATTTAACACCTCAAAATCATCAAAAATATCAAAAGTCACTAGTTACCAGAAAATCTGTTTAAATTGCCTTTTCACAACAGCATATCTAACCTTCCCATAACACTGTACCATCAAGCATTTCTTAAGCAGACTTCATGGGCCAATTATCCTTATCCCATGAATCAGGGTTATCCGAAGCCCAAGTTTTCAAGTGGTTCTCAAAGCTGAATCACAGTACAAGCTTCCATAGAAGCTTATGTACTTATGTACACTCCCAGACTATATTGTTTGCTGAATCACCAAAAGATTCTAAAGCACACCAAAGATTTATTAAGTTCTTCACCAGAAGGCACTTCTTATGCAGGGATAAATTTCACCCCATATCCCAAGTTTTAAGGCATATAGATTTAATCTTATTGTATGAAGTTAACATTTTAGTTAAGAACTTTGCAGCCAAGCTTTCTCCCCCTATTTTCACAGGAGACAAAAGAAACACATGGTCTTCAGTAGTTTTTTTTTAGGAATGTCTAACAGTACCCTACATACATTTTTCAAAATAAAGAATTTACAACATTTGGCTGTAACATTTCTGGAACCAGCCATTCCAAAATATCAGCTACGTCTTCATATTCAGTTCTTTTATGGTAGGTAGATCATCTTGAATTACAGGACTTGTATCTAGCCCTCTAACATTTCAAGTTTTTATTGCCTTCCAGGCTGTGTGCAGAGTTTTGGTACAGTGATGAATTTTGTACTGTCTTTTTGCAATTGCATCCACAACTGAAGTTCTTGTTTTGATATTATCAATGTAGCTTTCCAGGATGTTCACAACAGAGATCAAATATTTTATCCACGGTACTAATTGCAGGTTTTCATCTTTTTTCTTTCAAAAAATGTAAACAAAACCTCTTAATGTGAACTCTTTGCTGGTTGTGCTTCACAAGGTAGTTAAACTTCCAGAGATTTAGAAATAGATGCCATCTGTTTGATTTAAACTTTTATTAGAAATCCATTTGGTCTTGCTTTTCCCTTTGAATAAGCCTCTGCAGTTCAAACTGTGGAAGAGGGAAAAGGCAAAAAAGGAGGCAAAAACAGGAACAAGAAAAACTCCGCTAACCTAGTTTATTGTCAGTCAACTCAAGGTATCCACCTGCTACTAACAGTGTTTTCAACATTCTGAATACACATTTAAGAAGTTTTGACAAGAAAAATGTGGTATCAATTGAGAAAAAATTGGAGTTGTAAAGTAACATATACAAACATAGTAATTTCTTGGTTTTCTGTAACTCAAGACTTCCTTGCCAAATGAATTAATAAAATCTGATGACAGAAATGCTGCTCCTATACCTACAAAAAACTCAAACTAATACATTTGCTTATTGTATAGCAAATGGTTTGTTGAAGTAATCCATATTTGCTGCACAGTCCTTGAGATATCCTCACATGTGCATTTTTGGTTTTTTTAACTGTGGAGCTCTCGTCAAAAATTCTGAGTTACTTGCCTTGTAGTACCAGTCCTGAAATTTTTTACAGCACTCTTCACTGCAGAAATCTCTCACTACACCATCAAGTTCCTTAGTTGCTCCCTTTTTGCACAGCTGTGAGCAGTAATTACAAGAAACACATCTCAGTCCTAACCGTCTTGCAAAGTCTTGTTTATATAGCAGCTTGCAGCCTGGAAACAGATTTTAAACATTAGGAACAAAGTAATTTTTACAGAGAGATATCACAGTTAAGAGTTAAATATCAAAAATTAAATGAATACAACAACAGCTAACAATTGGGGCTTCAAACAAATTCAGGTTGCATAATAAAACTATATTTCAAGACATTTTTACCTGAATATCTTTCCTGCATAACTCTATGGTTTCCTATGATGCCTGCATCTTTTTTAACAAAACCCTATGCTGAACCTTTGCTTATCAAATCCCTGAATAAACAGTCAGGAAAAAAATACATAATTTTCTTTTAATGAAGACCCATACAGAAGCGTTGACTTGGAATTAAATTGCTCAGTTGCACATCCTCAGAATACTAGATATCCAGATTACACTACCTACCAAAGAAATACCTATCTTCATAGATCAACTTAATTTTATTACTACTTTTATTTATATTAATACCACAAATCACTTAATTTTTAAGAACGCTAATATGTACAAGATGACCTAAGAACTGAGGAGTTTCTTTAAAAATATGACTAAAAAGTAAGTAACGACCAGTACTGAAAAAAATTATGCAATAATAGGATTACACATGAAATTAGCGAAGAATTTGTATGCAATTAATGTTTTAATTTTTCTTTTCATATTGGGGTGGGGCGGAGGTGCTGGTTGTGTTGGTTGGTTGTTTTGTGTTTGGGTTTTTTTTCATTTGTTATGCAGTCATAATTTCAAGGTTGCCATAATGACAGCTATATTCTTCCATAATCTGATCCTCCCTCAAGCAAATTGGAAAAGACATTCTAACATATTAAATGTGTTAAAAGATGAATACTGTAGCTATTACTGAATATAATGTATTTAAACTACCTCAAATCTAGTGTCTATTCAGCTGATGCCTAAATCATATACCATATACCCCTGTAATTGTCCTAATTTTATAGAACAGAATGAGAAGACAAAGTAACTCTCTATATTAAACACTGGAAGGACGAGATAACATTTACACAGACCTAAGGTACTGCACCTGTTTTTATGATCTCGCAAATATCACAGGACCACCAAAGACCAGAACTCAAGTCTTCCAAGTGTCCACTCTGCAAGGGCATATGCATAGTCTAACAGATGCAGACTTCTGTACTTCCAGTACATTACAAAACTCAATATGCAACGTACATACCGCACTTCCTCTGCCATACAGAATTCAAAATTCAGTAATTTCAATTAAGTGACTTGTGCTGTTGTCTATTAGGGTTGAATTCATGTGTGTGAAACTGAGATACTACTTTTAAATCACTAAAAGCACAAGAATGTAAATGGAAACTGCAACAGACAGCATCTTCCAAAAGGTTATTGAGGAATGTTAACTTGCAATGCAACAAGCTTTGCTAACAAATTAAATTTGCTAGTAATTTCAAAACAAGACAATTATAGAATATTACACAAATAAGACATGGTAGGTAATAATAGTTTTAAACTAATTTGGATTTTAAATATACTGCTTTGAAGGAAATAACAATCCTAAAGATACCAGTGTGTGCAAGCTATTAGTTAAAAGTACCCATTAGAAGCATGCAAAATTTCTTGCCAGTATTTTTTCCTGCTGCTGTATCTCTTTATTACTGCATGGTACATCAGACTTTTTCCACTTCTTTACAATTCCAGAGATAGTTTAGCACCACAATGTATCCTCCTCTTCAGCTATGTCTTAGAAAAGCCATTCAATGCTGCATAAACGTTTCAAGGTTATAAATTAGTGCTACACCTCTACTACCAATCAGGCAACCCATGTCCACCTGGCTAAATAGTTTACAAAAAGGATTGACAAAGTTGACATTTTTCTTGGCTGCTAAACTAAAGGAAGTAAATTGAAGATGCTGCTGCTGTTATATTAAAAAAAGTTATCAGGTAAGAAATTTTCCATTCTACAGTCAAACATCTCCCACATCTCTGTGACTCATGGGAAAAAAATGAGCAGTGAACATTAAGTAAGGGGAAACAAAAAGTCTAACATTCCAGCCCTTAAGACCAAATGTCTGAAAAACATGGGTTTTTTTCAATACATCACTGATTGTAGGGGTTCTTGCTGAAGGACGCCTCTACAGCTGATAGAAAATCCATCTTTATAAAACTTGACAGTAGATTGTTACAACCGTGAAGACTGTTAAAATGGAAGTACAAAGGTTTTCTTTTGCAACATTATGAGCAAAATTCTTCAGATTTGTCTGAAACTTTTCCACATCTTTGTAATAGGTAACTTAATCTACCTGGCCAGGGAATATTTGGTTTAGCTTCAAGATCTTGTCATTTCAGACAAAGAGAAAACAAAACGCCTCTCCCTAGGTCCTTGGTGCTCTGTGCAACCTAGGATGCACATTTTTATGATAATGCTATGGTTTTGACAGGAATAGTAAGACTTTCTTTGTATGGAAAAAGGTATTTGCCTTTGACAAAACAGGTTCTGAGCTCCAACAACTTGGTCTCCATGGTGCACAATGGAAATCTTGAATCAACACAGCAGTAGCATCCATGATGGCTTTGCAGATATGACTATGAAGTGGGCTTTAAATTACAGTATGTTTCTGATGAGTAATACAAAAAGCACTGGTTGTCTGATCTTTCCAACATCAACACTAAAGTCCTGAGGATTTGGACAGCCTAACTCCCCTGGGGACTTGGGGTTCATGAGTATAAGCACTGCCTAAAACAAACAGCTGACAACCTGCAAGAGACTGAAATGGTTAATGGCTTAAACATTGTAAGATCACCAAAAGACTTCTGTCCACTGTAGCAAACTAAAAAAAAAGAGCTGCTCATCCAGCAAAGCCCACCCCTCCCTCAATATGCCCCCTAATTTGGACTGTGAAAGGACCCTGACATAAGATAAGGGGATACTATTGTCCAGCTATCCCAGGTGCAGAAGGGCCTGCATACCTGAAGCAACAAAATGGATTTCCAGATAAGAGAAGAGGCTGATAAGAGGCAAATCCTGCGGTGGAATATCTTTCTTATCATGCCAATGTCCTCCCTTACATGATGACTCTGCTGTGAAAATCCCTCCAGGGAGCATCGGAAGACATTTCACACCTAGCCTGGGCTATTCATCTGAGTTGATAGACCATAATGGACCATGACTGATGCTGACATAACAGGCAGCTGTAACTTCTTAGAAGGTGTCAGAGACTCATGGCATGTCCCCTGACACTAACCACTGTAAAACTCTCCGCCCCAGGAGAGGTACTAGGTGTTCCCACCTGAGCTTGCAGAGTATGAAATCTTTGAGTTTAGGGGGCCTTCCCCCACCCCCAATGGATCAAGACCATCACTTCAACCAATAGACACTGAAGCTGCAATACCGAGTTTCATCACTGGATCCAGCAGGTGGTGACTCCTTCCACCACTTTTATCCTTTCTTTCTCTTCCTTTCCTTATACATTCCCTTAAGTTTTATTTGTATGCTTGAACATTGCTGTATTATTACAGATGGTAACAACCAAAATGGCTACATACTTGTTTTCCTTTGAAACAAAATTGTTCTAAAATAAACCCTACATATATATATTTACAAACACTGATCATTCAGTGTTGTTTCACTCTAATACACCCCAAGGGATTTTTTAACAAGAAGCTGAGTTACCCTTCCCTTCTGGGGCGGGTATGAACACAACCCCAACATTTTGTACAAAAAGTTATGAGTAAAATCCCAAGTTCCCCAGGATTTCAGCTACAACACAAACACACAAGTTACAGTGTGACCAGATGGAAACCTCTAAGTGCTTTAAAGTGACTGAGAGAAAACAGCTCTTATTTTCAAAGAAAAGTGTAAGCACAGGTTATCTGCCTCAAGCTACATCACTTATGGTCTTTATCAAAGTTCTAACAGACCACTCTGTAAGTCAGCTGTCTTAGAAAGACCACTAAGGAGCATTTTCAGACAAAGTATCTCCAACTCAAAATCTGAAGCAGCAAAAAAGAAGTAGCTGTTTATCTCCTAAATTAACATAACATATCCTTAATTACACTATTAGAATTCTGGCTTCCAAGCAAAGCCCAATACAAAATCCATCTCTTCCAACAGTCCAGAATTTTGGTTCCCCACATAAATGGTGGAGAGAAGATAGGGATCTGAACACACCCAACAGAAGATTACTAAAAAGACAACACCCAACCAGTTCATCCAAACCTTTACCTCAGGTTCTATGTTAAGAGGGCTTCCTTTCTCTTGGCAGATCCAAGAGCTGCCAGGTCCAGCTGTGCAGTTGCCAGCACTGCAGAGTTGCCCATCGTAGGAAACCTGCTTCACTTGACTGACTGCAGACTCAGTGCGAGCAAGCTACTAAGCACCTGATTCTATTCTACCTAGCAGCACCTACCTGAATTAGAGGAAGTTCAGTACATTTCCACATCAAGCAGCTGTGAAAAAGGAATGCTGAACTAGAAATATTCCTGAGTCCTCAACACCAGTCTCTTTTTACCACAGAGAATAATATCTTTTATAGAGAGTAACTGTTCCATCCTAAAAGCAATTGGTTTTTTTACCTCTGAAAGGCTGTACTTACTAGACTATCTTTGTCCTTCAAGTAACATACAATACCTGCTGTTCTCTCACCTTGTAATAACTTCCACTGTTATCCATTAACAACTTCATCTAGAGAAGAATAACAACAGGCCTGTAGCATCACAAGTTAGGCCTTAAAGATTTCTGGAGTTATGTTCCACTCACGTTTTTCTGCTGTACCTCCCTCTGAATTGATTTGCATGCAATAGCAACCTCTTCCATACCCACATTCCCATCATCCGCTGTCTCTGGATTCATAAGAAACATCATTATCCTTAGGAAAACAATGCAATGCATCCAAATTTTGGGTCCTGCTTGGATTACTATTAAAGTAGACCTCATCCTCTTTATGTGACAGAGAAGCTGTTCCTTGCCTGTAGCTTAAGAATCTTTTATCATTATTCAATTCAACTTTTATACACTCTTAGTTTATCCTAATATTTTCTGATAATTAGATACTATCTCCTTCTGTTCTCCTCTCTCCTACTCCCACATAGTTATTCATGTTTTGCTTGTTCTTAAATCTTTCCAGGTTGATTATTCTTTCACGTTAATAAGAAGCATCTTTATCAGCTTTCTTCTTGTGCTCATAATCTCAGCGCCTTAAACTGCATCACCCCTTACCTGCAACAGCCAATTCTTCACTTAAAGAACTACCTCAAACCTCTTTAAAAGGCACAACAGTGGAATTAACACCAAAAGGATGACAATTTAACGAGGACTACTGGTGTCGAACAATGCACAAGATTTCACTTGATACTCTTTACCATGTTAGAAATTAGCTCTGCATGAATAAAAAAAATCTCAAAATTCAGCACAACATGTACTCAAAATTTAAATGACGTTACTTGAACAGTATCAGTGTTCTCCCTCTACAGACAGAAGGAAGATAAACATAATCTCTTCCACAGCATATTTTTCAACTACAAGAACACTACCAGAAATACCAAAATCCAGGTTAACAAGTTAAAAATTTCAAGTAATTTCAGAAGATATGCATCCAACAAGCACTAACTGGAAACTACATCTACACAACAAGACTCTTCCACAAGTAGACTACCACAAGAACAAACTGCCCAGCTCCTCCATGTGTGTTTGCCTAGAAGACATGGAACTACGTTTTCCTTTGGCATGCCAAAAGCCTTCACTTGGTGCTTCTGTTGCAAGGGAACCTGTTAAATATTTCGTAAGGGACTTGTCCGATTTGAATATCCTGTCTCTTTTCCCTTACTCATTTTTATCAGCAGAAAAGAATATTTGAGCTTTTACAGTAACAAAATTTGTTTGAAAAAGCCATTTGCAGCTCAAAGATTTAATACCAGACTACTAAATCAGATGATGTGGTCTGAACAACTGCACTGTGCCATCAGAGTTCCCTAACGAAAACTGTCATGGCTCCAGGGGATGTCAGGGATGTCCCATTGTACCTTCTGTCCACAGCAGTCAAAGGAGGTCATATTCTCTCAGAATAGCTCATGCACCTCAAAATCCCTCCACGTTTGACTTCCCCTTCTCTACAAACCTGACTTGTGGGAAAGCAATATATTCCCTTAGTAACAACATGACTCTTGCAATTGTCAAAGGGCATTTTTATGGATCATACATTTTATAGCATTTAGGACGTGTTTTGCTTTTCATTTGTACCCTTTTGCCAGGATATTCCAACTCAGCACCAAATAACCTTCAAAGAGAGTCACCAGGAAGCTGATATTTTAGGTTAGAATTTATCTCAAGAGAGACATGGCCAAAAGTGGTCATGAGCAAAGCCAAACTCTCTAACATGGTAGGCTACAACTGAAAAAGCACCACAGCAAGAACAAGTCATTTTAACATGGTAGGCCTCTGTCAAAAGCTGCAGAAAGGTGAGGCAATGGCTCTGTGAAGTACAAACCCAAGAGCTAGCAAAAGAAGATTTCATTATGCAAAACACTTAAGTGTGATATGAAATTTTACATATACTAAATATCTTCCCCCCCTATAACCACATTCTATACTACTTACCAATGCTTGACAGCTATCGCAAAGCAGTATGCAGTTAGCAAGTTTCAATTATACCATAAAATTTTGCATAAAAAAGGATGCTTTCCTACAGTCTTCAAAAATTTCTGTATGCTAGCCCAAATACTGTCCATTTTATTTTTAAAAGCTGTATCAGTGCCTCTAAAATAGATAGTTGATAATGTAAACTATTACAAAGATGTGTTTAAACAGTTTCTGTAGCCCTCACTTTAAAAATAATGAGACCAAACATCAGGAACAAAGTGATTCAAGCAGGCTTGATGGCAACTCCCTTCATCTAGGGGAACACAGCAGCTTGGCATAGCTTCCTTGGTCCACTGACCAGAGAAACGCAGAAACTATAACTAAGTCTTAGCACACTTCATATCACATGTCAGTTTTTAAATCAGTTTTTTTCAGTTTCTAATAACAACAAGAATTGCTATAAATTTCAGGTAGTATCTTAATTGGTTGTGAAACACTATTCTGTAAGCATCTGTATAAGATTTAACACACATTTAGGCTAATCTCAATTATCTGTAATGTTTTCATGTAAATCTAAAAATTAATCAACTAATCGTTTAATAGTATACTTTACTGAACAATTCACTGTGCAGCAGTGGTCAGTAAAATCCCACTGTAAAATCTACAATGCTTTAAATGAAGGTTAAAGACATTCTAGACATTCTCAGTTCTATAATCACTTAATTTTCTAAATTTCTTTTTCTACTTGCCAGCTTGACAGTATTTCAAAAGAGGTTATCTCTACTCAGATGAAACATCAGAATTGTCTACACTGGGTTTAATTTGCAGAATCCATAATTCCCAGAAAGTTATTAGCATGCTGTCAAGATGACAGTACAGTTGCTGGTTTCATAGCTGTCTTTTATCTGTATTATTCGTTTGAAAGGAATTCCCAAGCATCAGATAACTGAGTTACTCGACAGCTTATTGACCTTCTCCTTCCAAGAAACAGACTACTGGATATGAATCAGTGTTATTAAAATTTGCATTATAAAGTTATTAAGCCTGTGTTATTTAAATCGTAACACTTAGTTCTACTAAAAAGATGAATTGAATGCAAAATAAGTCTACAAGTAAAATAAAAATTATGGTGATACTCATCATAAAATAGTTTTATTGCTGGATTGCCAAAGATTTTTTGGCCTAGACTCTCAGAAGGGATATATATTAACAAAAACAAACAAACAAACAAGAAAACCCACCTCCAAAAACCCCAAGCCCCAATAACTTTAAGATTTCCTCAGGACTCAAAACTTTCACAGCCTATCCTCAGTTGTCACTCACACAACTATACATACATAAAAATCCACAAGCAACTTTGATTTTCTTTAGTGTACATAATATGCATCTTATTTAATTTAGATACTGGTAGTTTGGAATGCACCATTCTAGTGGCAAAATACCAGGACAGTTTAATTTCCAAAGCCTCAGCACCAGGGGAACAGATTAAACTCTTTCCAGTAGTCCATTCAGGTTGTTCATTCTCCACAAAGCATCCAACTTTTGAACAAAACCAGAAAAAACATACTACACTCTATGAAAGAATTAATAACCATCTTTAGCACAAAATCTAGGTCAGTTCTAATTATACCTTACTGTAATGGAAGTTTCAGCTACTCCCTGCACATATTTTTAAATATCTCAAAAGAAACATATAAAGAAAGAGAGTTGGAATGAAAGTGCACAGAAATACTGATCCCAGAGACTTTAATGTGGTTGCCGGGCTTTGTGTGTAAATACGTATGTATATGTAGGTGTAAAAAAACCCTCAGGTATGAAGAATATGAGCAGAACAATGATGACACCTTTAGTACTCCAGCTAGGCAGTTCTAAGCAGTCAAGAGATATTTGTCATTGATGTATGCCATTATGTATGCTTTCCCATCACTTTGCTTGAAGATAAACAAATAAGTACACTAGCAGAAATTTCAACACCTCTTTACTTCTGCTGATTTTATCTAGGACCCTTTAAAAACACATCCCTGAAATTTCCCAGTATTTTCCCTTGAGAGTTCAATTTCTTCCACAAATGCCAGTAACTTCTGTGACTGAGTACTTTCAGCTATTCCTTCTCAAATAGTGATACATTGTCTTCTGGTGAAGAATAATTGCATGCTCAAAAAAATAATCTATATTGGTGAGGTTTCTTGAACACTTTGCAATATCAAAACCAGGATGGCCTCCATATCCAACAAGTATTTGGTACTTCTACTAGTTTTTCTACTTGACAAACAGTTGGACGTGTGTCTGGGAAAAGGCCATGACACCGAAGACAAACTGGTGGTGTGTAGGTGCCTGGAAAAGGGGGAAGCAGCATCTATCAGCTCTGATGATGGAACTTCTATTTGTTGACCTCCACTCTGTCCACCAGAAGTCCTGGCGCTCTTCTTCCCATGTCAGACCTAAACACTGTTAACTCTTAGATTGCACTATTTCTGTAGCCATTGATGACAATCATTGGTTTTCCTTTAAAATACATGGTCTAGGTTGTTCCTATGGAATTTCTGTCCAGTTCAGCAGATTATTTGCATCAGGAACACATCAGCTCTTTGTCATATGCATCATCTCAGCTACAGCTTGTAGATATGTGCTATATTTATTCAAGTTATAATCTACTTAAGGGTGCTTTTGACTACTCTCTCTCTATTACTC
Organism: Lepidothrix coronata; assembly: GCF_001604755.1. Lineage (NCBI taxonomy): Eukaryota > Metazoa > Chordata > Aves > Passeriformes > Pipridae > Lepidothrix > Lepidothrix coronata. The sequence continues at coordinate 643,226 of NW_016690374.1, forward strand.
AGTGGTTCAGACCATCACAATAAGCTGATAAAATTTGGTTTTATGATAACATTGCACATATTCACCCTCAAAAAAACAGTATTTCCTCCTAAGCTGGTAGTCCAACACTTGCAAAATTCAAGACTAGCACTAAGACATCTGGCAATAGATTTCCCCCACTTAGTAACTATATTCACACAGCAGAGACTGATTTTATTTCTTTCCTTTCTCAAATCTTCCAATAGGAAACACAAGTCCTCACTTATTTCAAGCCTCCTCATACAGAAGTAGTAATATGGTATAGCTGGCATTATGAATCTTACTAAGTTTGTTGTGATAGTCACCAGGCTTTAAAATGAGGGAGTTATTAATATTCACAGTAATACAAGCATATACTGTAATCGCCAGAAAAGTAGTTTGCTCTTGTTCAAATATATTCTGTGGAATTGTTTAATTCATAGAATCAATTTCTAGCTAGATGTTGCTGAGCACTGCAATGATACACTGTGAAGGTGGGCCTTGCTTCGTTCTTTTTTAACTCTCCAGCTATCACTTTGCAGTCCAGAACACAGCAAAAAAAACTAAGTCACCATACTCCATTGTTTAGAAACAAAAGATTGCAGAGTCCAGAGTTATAAGGGAATGGCATGGAAGGAAGGCTGCCTCCAATCCTGCACTCCACCCTTCCCCAGCTTAACAGGATCCTCCTACAAGTAAATGGGCACATCTACTGTTTAATCTGCTTGAAAGCAGAGATCTTCAGCAGGGTTTATCAATTGACAGTGAAAGCCTTTTTATTATAACTAAAGAAAAACAATATTCACCATATTCTTGAGAGATAGGTCATCCAAACCCACAGTTAAATTTCTAAGGACTTCTAAGATCATGATTAAATACCAGTATCAAAGGAGAGCTCACCAGAAGTGGAAAGGATTGGTCCTCGTTAAGACTCTATTTTGCTGTTTCTATTAAAACCATGCTTTAATGCAACTTTAAAGAATCCTATGCCCATATAGTTCCCTTTTAGTTTGTATTCTTTTTGAAAATTTGAATAATTAGTCAAAAAAATTATAGTGACAGTAATCAATACACATCAACAGGCATCATTCAAGTTATTGGTTAAATAACCATTCTAAGCCAACATAGAACTTCCACAGTTATATTAAATTTTGAAAATACTAATCAAAGAGAAAGTTTGGTATTCATCAGTGCAGTTACTGTTGGTATATACTCTGCTAAACAAATTTTAAAAATTGATTTTTTTGCGCACATGTAGATATGCATGTGCCTACATATGTGTATGTATTTATACACACACACACACTCAAGAGCGTTACTCGCTCGCTCTTCCTTAACCTGGAGCAAGTGGTGAAAAGCTCTAAAGGCAGTTCAGATAAATTAACAAGTACGTGCACTTCATTAATAATAATGATGAAGAAACTTCTGGTTTAGCCTCAAATACACTAGAATAAGTTGGTACCTTAAATTTTAACATTAAATATTATCAAAGTAAGTCAACCACAGTAGAACTACAATGACCAATACCTTAAAAAAAACCAAATACATACATACCTTCACTACAAAAGGGTCTTTTGATACCAGAGAAATTCACCGTCTCATGCAGCGTTTTCTCTTCTTGACAGTATTCACAGTATGTAACTATGCAGTGCAGTTTCTTATAATCATCAGAACATGCTCTGCTGCAGAACTGATACACTTTGTTCTAAATGCAAAGTTGCAAAGCATCATGAATAGGGTTAATGGATAAAATATTAAGGTCTGGATAGTGCAACTTTAAATAATAGTTGCCATTAAGACACAACTTGCAAAGTATACAGAAGTGCGAACACACAATGACTTCTAATGCTAAAAATTACCAAATTCCAATTAAGCTAATAGTGAGTGCTACAAATACTCTTCATTTCACGTGAAAATACTGAACGGAAAATATGCCAATCAATCTTAGCATACCCTCTTTAGATACTTCTCTCAGTTCATAGAGAAGTGCAAAAACTGAAGATGAAAGCAGATTTCAGACTTACAGCTGACCTGAGAAATTACATTTTTCTTTAAATTCCACAGATACTATATATGAACAAAGACTTCTACTTTTATCCATACTGAAGTTAAATGATATTCTACAGAACTAGGTAGATTTTAACTGAACTTTTTAAGCTTCAATACCTTATAAAATATCTACTAGAAAAATTGTACTGGAGCTCAAAGTCTAAACTTTTTAACACTTCATCATTGTCATAATAATACCAAAAAACCCCTTACCTCCCATTCCAGTACTTCTGGCTTTGAACAAAAAGAACTTTTGCAATAATTGCATTTCAACTGAATATCACTGGGAGAGACAAACTGACCATTTGTTGAAGACTGCACACTGAGAGTCTGAAAAACATAATAAATATATATACATACATCACTAAAAAAGAAAGTTACTTCTAAAATGGTGGGTTTTCTCAATTAAGCTTATAGTGTTCAAGAATTTGGGAGTTTATAAATAAACTCAGGAGCATTATGGCAAAAGCATAGCAGGTTAGTCTTTTACCTTAATTCCTTTCCTGTTGTCATCTTAGGTTTTCCAGTTTTGAATCTCTACCCTTGCTTCCACCATAATTACTTTAACTCATGTTTCTTTTACCGTACCTTTCTAATATCTATTATTAAAGGGTAAATAAATTTTTATAAAAATGAAAAAAAGTCTCCACAAACTGAACACCTGTTAATCACAAAACACATCTTTTCAGATAAATACACTTCACAGCTTGCATCATTTTGGTCACAGAAGCTCAGATAAAGATCCAAAATGAAATATTTTCAAATCCAAACGTCACCAAGGCAGATTATCAATATCTTACTTAACCATACCACTTGAAAACACAAATATTAAAGTAAAAGGCTTTCAGTGAGAAACCACACATCTACTTAGATTAAGAGAAAACCACTTAACAGTCCTAGCTAGCCTCAATCACCATGGCAGGACGATGCAATTATTAAATTTTTATACAGTTATTCAAACAATCCAGGCTTTTAAGATTGAGAAAAATACTACAGATTGCATGTACAGGTATGAGAATTTAATTCTGTAACTGAGCGATTTCTTTAATGCATTTCTGAAGCAATCAGTAGATAAGAGAACTCAATTATACAATACCAGTATCTTCCAAGTAGGTCTTATGTGCATACAGAACAGTCTTTTTGCACATTCCCTGCTCAAGCAAGAAATACTGGTGTATTACACATGCCATGTTCAAGAGGAAAAAATCTGAATCAGTAGCAATCACAGACAGTTGAAGAATCCAGAGGAAACATTTCTTACATCTGTCTTCTCAAGAAACTTTCCCACACTGTTTGCTACAAGACAAATATATTTAAAGGCAAGTTCTCTTCAGACAGATTTGTTACTACCTCTCCACCCTGTAACAGTGAAAATTCAAAACATTTCTGCTACAGGATACTTTTCTTCAGACTCTCATGTTAGTAAGGGTTTACCTACACTAAAAAATAAAGAAAAAATTGCCATGAGACTTATTACTGATATAAACCCTGACATAGGTGGCACTGCTATGGGCTAGCTAGCAGTACCAGCAATATCATTTTATGCAGATGCATTAATTCTGTGTCAGGAGTTTGCAGACATGAAGTAGTCATGCACATTTCCTAATCACAGGCAGGACCTGAGAACCAAATGCCATACAGAAGAAAAGATGACACCTTTATCCCAATGGCCCACTGGCCCTTAACAACTTTAACAGAGATGCACACACACGGTATTGCCATACTTTTCCCATTATATCCAGCAAATGACCCTGTGGTTGAGTGAGGTTTGCTACACTTTGGCTGCTCTAAATAAGGTGCTGAAGACTTGCACTAACATGGGAGCCACAAAGGTCCAACCTGTGCCCTTCTGCATTTGCAGGTTTCTTCACAGAGCAAACACCATGCTCAACACAGGCTGTCATATGGGTCATGTAAGCACCATGGAAATCCTAGGAGCTCTAGCTGAAAACTAAAAGCAAGTATACCCACCACCTCCAGTTCAGGAATGAAGGAAATGTAAATAACTAGCAGATGTGGCAACTTGTACAGAAACACTGAAGATAGAGGGAGGAATGAAGATGAAATCCTGCTTATAATTAAGGACTGCTTCTATATAATATTTTAATGAGTCAAGATGACATGGCATACAGTATTTTCATCATCTTGCCTTTCCTTTAACTTACAAGATATTTACAGTATCTTTAGAAATTATGTGGGAGTATTATTACACACAGAGAATAACACAGCAAAAAAGATCATAAATTCATTAAAAGCTTTCCCAGGTCCCCCTGAACAGCAAGGTTTTATTTATGTTGTGCTTGAACAAAGATATCTTTGAAGTCATGTAGATACATTCTCTCTTTTGAGAGCCCGTCCTGAACAACGAGAGCATGGGAAGTGCCAAGCAAAGCAAAAAATCACTGTAAAGCCCTTTTCAGCCTTCAACGCAACCAACTCAAACTGCTTTAAGTTGCCAAATTACTAATGAATAGTAGGCAGGCACAATCCAGGACTCTTCTGAGAAGACCACCATAGCAGTACAGCTTCTGGCCTCCCCCTGCCACCACAGCATACATGGCAGAAGGGTTATCCTTGCTCACAGCAACACAAAATCAAATTGTGGAAACATTTCTATACCTAAGTGTTCATGTGGAAGAACTAGTAGGCTGCCAGACTCTGGTTAGTTTTTTTTCTAGTTGAGAAAAAAAAAGAAGTCTTTGAAAGAATCAAGTTGTTCTTAATGTGAATGAGAGAAGCAAACACGTATGAGGAATCTTTGACATACTGCTATCGACCAGGACTGTTCCACATGCAAAATCAAGGGCATGAAATGAAACACGGAAGGAACTAAACACTCTCCTCATGCTCATGCACACACAGACCTTCCAGCCTGAGCATGGAAGCCTCAATTATTGTTATTATGATCAAACTTAGAAAAGTATTTTTGTGTGTGTGCACATGCGAGTCCAAGAAAGACAGATGTAAAGTATATAATGAAGAACACTTCCAGACAACCATCACAATGCTGAAAGAGAACAATTATCTAGAAACAAAAGGTTATTTGTAAGATAAAATTGTAATCAACCCTAAAGTACTGTGAACAAATTGTGAATTTAAGTATTCCAACCCATTTGTAAACTAAAAGGACTAAAATCTTTGCAGAAGGGAAGAGACACAGCCCTGCAATAGCAACTACTCTATTCTGAGAAGGATAACCCTTGAAGAAAAAATGTCTAGGAAAAACAGGTACGATAAGAAAAAGGAATGAATACGATCACAGCAAATTAAAACAACAGTTATCTCCATTAGGAAACAGTGACAAATATGGAACCCTATAGCAAATTGGACATTTTTTCAACTTAGGTTTAATGCCTTGCATGTCTCTTAGGTATAAAAGAAGCCTCAAGGGAACACCTTCAGTCCAATGCTCACATTGTGGTATACCATCCTTTCCACCTAAACACTGCGTGAATAGAACAGAGAAGCTGTTCTCATACATTAAGCTCTTACCTAATGGTGAATACATTTTATTCTTCTACATGAATATACAAAAACTATCAAAAGCTAAAACCTGACAGCGCTGTCTGAGCAAACCAACTGTAAGCAAGTGACCACCTACCTGTTCTTGGTCTTTACTGAGAAGTCACAGACTGTATGGCTGCTCAAATTAATACAATATTGAAGGGAAGAGATCTACATGCAGCACTGAAACTGCAACAGAAGCGTCAGCAAGGTCTCAGTAAGACCGGAAACCCACAACTAGCATTAACTGATCTGGCACTTATATTCAATAATGTCGTTTAATGCTGACTTATATGCAAATCCAAAAAAGTTTAGGCTGTTATTTGGCATTCACTCATTTTATTTGTTCCAAGAGCTCTTGAGGCCACAATTAATTGTAAGATCATGTACAATAAAACAGATGCTAAATGAGTTTGCAAGAAGTATTACAGATCTGTCACGGCATACTAACAATCTGCAGCTATTCTGTTTATCAGTTCCACTGACAGACATCTACCAAACTGGTTAGGATGGAAACACAGAACATGGCTACATGATGGATATCCTGGATAGGATATATTAAGGAAGCAATTAAAAGGCTGATTTGCTGTCCAGTTGACAGAAAACAGAAAAGTTCAATGGCAAATGGGAAAATCGTGTGTGGGTGTAACTGTTCAACAACACATGAGGAGGCAATTATCAATCATACAGACCACATTTGGGAAAACTGTTTTCACAGACAAAAATTGAAACATTTTCTTTACAAATATTCTTTGATCACCTAGAGATGAATCAGTACAACACATTTCCCATATGCTTTAACCTTAAGTCATATTAAAAATATGACAATTTCAATAAGTATTGAAGCATCTTCCAATGTGCCTATCACTGGCCTTGCAGTTTCTGGACATAACTTGAACAGCTAGTTTCATCCATCAACAAAATGGCTTAGGCTCTAACCTTTCATTTCAGAGACAGTCACTCTACCCAGTGACAGACCTTTACTAGTACTGTATTCAATATGAGAATTCTGTTACCACATTTAGTATAAAAGAGACTAAATTTGTTGATCTTCAATGTAAATTAGCAAGGCTCACCTCTGTGAAAAGGCTGAGGTGATAAAAATAAGATAAGTAGTGATATTGCTTTGTGTTTTCTTATGATATCAAGGAGAAATTGGTTGTTATTATCTGATTTTATACGTTTAAGACAGCAGCCAGTGTTACCATTATGAAACAGTATTTTAATCAAAGAAATTGTTAGGAGCCAGAATTATCTGCTATGTTAATTATAACTCATAAGCACGTATATACAAGCAAGTTAGTTTAATATGTAACTACTTAACACAGACATAGGCACACAAATATTTAGGGAGGAAAAGGTTTAACACAACAGCTAACCTGAAATTTAGCTACACAACTGGAACTGCAAAAGTTGTACAGTTTTCCATCAGGCATTGTGGCTTGATATTGAGGTAAAGAGTTTCGTTTACAAAAGTGGCAAATAATTTCCATACCTAAAAGAAAAACGTAGTTTACAAACAAAATAAACACAAAATAGTCGTGAAAAAAAAAAGTATTACCCTTTCCACTATTTCAATGTAAAAAGCTATGACTTGTCTGTTTTCCAGTCAGCTTCTAGAAGTCACACAAAACTAAAGATCAGCATTAAATATGAAACCGCACCTCCTTCCATAAAATTCACTAGAGCATTTTCAACTTCAGGTTGAGATCTATGACTGCTTTGCATATTGAAGAATATGTGTTTTGAGTTATCTACCAGTTCCTTTCACCTGGATTAAAAACTTTACCTAGACAACATCAATATGCATGGTAACTACTTCCTTCCTTCTCCATCTCTTGGTTGAGGAAAAAAAAATGGGGTATGGTTAGATCACATAAAAGAGAATATGAATTCATGAGCACAAAAACTACACTATTATTCTGTGACATATCAGAGCACATTATGTACAAGCATTTTTTCACAGGAGGTCTTAAGACAGTTGAAAATTGTTTTCAACACCAAGAAAAAAGGCTGGTGGGGAAAATGACCCCTCATGGGTCCATTTGCTAGTGTTCAACATAAGATGGTCTTTTTCTCTTTTGTTTTTAAAGAAGTTAAAACCCCCTATGAAGTCACATCTGCATAGACTAAGCGTAAAATAAAACCACCCACCCCCAGTCTTCAAACTTAAAAAAAAAGTCTACTCTTAGCAGTGATGAAAATCCACCATCCTTTTCACTTACTTTGTGATTTTGCATATTTTGATTTGTGTGTGTTCATGCATACAGTTGAGCAGTATGGCTCCATATATCCATTAGGTCCTATGCACTGAGTCATGTCAAAAAACCTGCACTGAGCTCTGCAGCCAGTACAAGATGTTAATTTGCCACATTTCTAAAACACAAAACAAAGTAAAACAATGATTAGTTAAAACTACGCTTGGCTTTTGACTTTAAATTATGGTCTTAAAAAAGAAAAAACAAACACAGAAAACTTATTTCTGCAACCTGCTCTTCCATCAAACCCTTCCTATAATCAACCACCTCTCATAATCACCCTCTTAAGAGCATTCGGCACTATGGTTGGGTCTCTTACTCCTAGGGAAAAGCCAGCTAAAACTATTCTGTGTAAAGACAAAACACATACACACACACCCCCTTCAAAAAAATCAAACCAACCAAAGTATCCCAACTCATTCCAAATCTCACCATCTGTGAACCGTGATAAGAGTATACAGCAAGTTGTGCTGAGTTGGAGAGTCTGAAAGAACTCTGTTCCTCTCTCCTCTCTGATAGGACAATGGTTGTTAGGAAAGAAACAGGAATCTGGCATGCCAAATATGATTCACAGAATGGGTAAGGTTAGAAGTGACCTTTGGTCCAACCTCCCTGCTCAAGCAGGGTCTTCCTAAGGCACATTGCATAGGATTGCATCATGATGGTTCATGAATATTTCCAGTGAGGGAGACTCCACAACCTCTCCGGGCAATCTGTTCCATTGCATAGTCACCCGTATAGTAAAGAAGTTATGAAGAATAAATAATGGTCCTAAACTTTGGAAAGAAAGTATTTGTACCCTCCAGTCCTCCAGGCAGGAGGAACACATTGCAGAGTTTCTATGTTCCTTATTGAAGTCAATGAGGAACTGTGATCTAGTAACAGACTCAATTTTGACATCTCTCAACACAGCAGTCAGTGCATCAAGTTTTCCACAGAATGGAACAAATGTTCTATAAAAAGCACAGAAAAGCTGCACCAAGCAGAAATACTAATGACGCAGTCAACATACAAAATCAATAGTTCTGATGTGCTACATGTATTACATGTCAGTGGTAGGCAAGTATCTCAAGCACCATAAATCAAGTTTCAGAAAAAAATATCTAGACACCTTCCCTGACCATACAAATAGTATCATGTTTTCGATAGTGATCACAGAAAATTCCTCATTTCAATAGTGATGAGCCTCCTACCAGACAGGTTCTTGACTTAATGAGCACTAGAAAAGACCCTATCATAACTTAGGCACTTTAGATTTCCTGCCTTCTGTTGAGAAATTTTGGCATTACCTCTTCTTCTTTCCCTATTCTCAAGGACTGAAGGGGGAAGCAAAGGCAAAGTATGTTTCACAGGTGCTTCACTTTGATCAGACGAGAGAAGCTTCAGAGGATATCTTTGCTCTTCCTATCTTTAACTACCTACATTTGAGAACTAGCTAAATCCAGTCTCACAGACTGCCAGTTCTATAACATGTCATCTTCCCTATAATAAGAGCATGCGGACAAAAACATACAAATACACATGCCTGTACCACAAACTGGATGTAGCACCTTGCAGAGAACAGCAAAATTTCCACATGCTGCTTTGGTGAAACCTTTGCTGTGGGTTTCCTCCAAAAAAGGGTATCTGTCAAGATATCAAGCTCCTGCCTAGAGCAGAGTATAAAGCACAACTCCGTGATCCTTCCTTCCTATCTTATTTTTTTCTGTGTACCTTTAAACATGTTACCCAGCACCTAATTATCTTCCTAACGAGCCAAAATATTGACGAAATTCACGCTAAGTACCAAAACCAAAATGCAGCAATTATACTGTTCTATGAGTCAGAGATAGTCTGACAATATACATTCATCTCCTCTGACAGGTTAATAGACAAAGAAGGGCATCAAGAAAACTCCACACAGTATCACCAGTAACAATACAGGAGGCTACATTTATAAAGGACTTGACTTCTTGGAACATGCCTAATGGACAACCACTATAAAAAAAAAATCTGCTTGCACAAACATCCTTGGTATCTCTAGAATAACCTCAAACGTAAATCTAGAAGCACTGAAGCAAACATGCTGGCAAATAACTTAACAGAGAGCATTCAGCAATATAATCAGAAAATAATGCACAGGTAAATGAAACTTGCACAAGTTCCATGTCTGAAAGAAAAATCAGAGGCCATGGTGACTTCAAGAAACAGCAAGATAAAAGTACAAGTTTAGTAAATTAATTTATACTAAGTAGATCAGAGCATAACTGGAAAAAAATCGTGTCAACAAACTACACATTTTGACTAAAATTCCTTGAAAGCTGAAATACCTTTTGCTAACCAGCATCTCAATTAATGATGCACACAAAGAACAGTGCAACAGCATGTCAATCACTTCTAAATTTCATACATCTTCAAAATTTGTTTTTTTACCGATTTTTACCGATTTCACTCTAGCTTTTTCAGACTTAAAGCAACAAGAAAAATCTTTATTAATACCTAGTAATAATCTAGCAAATGCAGATCTAATTTATCAAGATTAATAAGAACACAAATTTCCAAAAAACCTGTTAAGGATGCAGAAGATCCTATCAGTGGGTAGAAACAAAATCATAATAGCAAATCTCTCATTTTATTCTTGTCATAGCAACTAAGAAGAGTGTTCAAGCATTCCTGCATTATAGAAGTTTAAACATGCTGTTACACAAGTGAAAAAGATAGGACACTGGTGGAAAAAGAAAATTAGAAAGCCTAAAACCTCTTGAAATTTATTGCTTCTAAAATGTTGTAATCATCGTCTCCTTCAAGCTGAACATTTTTCTTGCATTTTTTATTACTCTTTTTCACAATTCCTAAACTTGCAAGCTTGAATATTAAAACCATTCTAAAGACAAAGGGTACAACACTATTATTAAAAAAAGATTAAAGCATACTTGAAAGTATTCAATCAGTATTAAACAGGTATCTCAAACATTTATGCTTTTTAATAGTCTAACTCAAAGACTTCCTCCTGTCCCATGGTTTTGAATAGCCCTATCACAAACCAAGACTTTTGTCCTGTTCTTATGAAATTTCCAGATGAGACTCTCTCTTCTCAAGGTTCTCAGGTAACTTATATTTTTACTCTCATATTCATCACTTGTTCTCTTCCATCTCTAAGAATCTGTAGTTTTAATTCCTTTCTGTAGAAAAAGTAACATTTGAGAATCCTTTCCATAAAAGGACCCTTCTAGCTGGCATAAACAAATAGAAGATTCCCTAAACCAAAGAAAACTATAGTAATACGTAGGGTCAAAGAACATCCTTATGAGGTAAGGATTTTTGGCCTGAAAACAAGATAACTCAGGAAGATAATGACAGAACCAAAAATGGTATGATGTAGGGCACTATGGATCAACTGTTCAGTGTTTTTCTAATATTAACAACTATAAGAAATCACATTAATATCAACAGAAGTTTCAAAACAAACAACAGAAGGTAGCTCTTCGTGTAACAAACAGCAGGTCAGCAGAACCTCTTACCAAAGAGAGTCATGGATGGAAAAACTGTTTGTATGTGTTCACAAGGAGACTGGACAAGCACTAATTAAAGAGATTCACCAAAAATAGCATACAGGAACATTGCATAAAGTTCAAGAGATTCCCTGACCTCTGGAGTCAGAAGCTGAGAATGCTCAGGGGAAAATATCCTAAGTACCTGCCCTGTTCTTACTCTTCCCTGCATGCCCACTTACATACCACAGGAGTCTCAATCCCTAACTGGCACCAGAACACCTTTCTCATATTCTTACTACAGTACATTTTTAATTTAGTATTTTAACCATCCTCAAGGAAAAGTGGGTGTTCAGAAAAGAAATCAAGGAAAATGTAACGCTGTTTCAATGTTGTTGATTTTACATGGCAGGAGACAAAAAGAACTTCACTGGTAGAGAGGAAAAACAGAACAAAATACCAAAATCTTCATTACTGATTAATTAAAGAGGGATCCAAAACTGCAAAACTTCCGGATTATTTTAAAAATCTCTGCTTCCTTTTTTGTTTCAGGAGTACAAAGTCACAGGATTAAATAGACTGAAGGGGACCTCCTAGATGTCAAGTGCAACCTCTTGCTCGAGGCAGGATCAGAGGTGGTTGTTCGGGACCTTGTCCAGTCAAATCTGAGTATCTCCAAGGACGAGCACTCCAAAACCCCTCAGGAGGATTTCACAACCCTTACAGAAAAAGCTTTTTCTCTAAAGAAGTTTCCCCTTGCTTTCAAGTTGTGTCTCTTGCTTCTCTTTCTTCTGTTCTGCAGCTCTAAGAAGAGTTCAACTTTGTCCTATTCTATCTACTTCCATCGGATAACTAATCCCCCTTTATGCTTCCAAGGCTGAACAAACAGGCTCTCCCAAGGTTGTCTTCCTATGTCAGGTGCTCCAGCTGTCTAAACATCTTGGTAGGTCTCCACTGAACTTGCATCAGTATGCCAATGCCCTTCATCCTGCGGAATCCAAAATTGGCCATGGTACTCCAGACGCAGTCTCAAAAACTCAGAAGGATGGGAGTCATGGGTCAAGAAAATCACTTCCCTTGTCCTGTTGGCTACACTTTTGCTGATAAAGCAGTAGGTTGCCTACATGGGCTGTGGAGTCTCCATCCTTGGAGATACTCAAAAGGATGTGGTCCTGGACAACCTGCTCCAGGTGACCCTGTTTGACTGGTAGGGTTGAGAGGATGACTTCAAGCATTGTGTGATACAATCCAGGACACAGTTGGCTATCTTTGCTGCAACCCTGTTCAACTTCACCAGGACACCCACGTCTTTTTCTCTAAAGGTGCTTTCTTGGCAGTTATCTTCCATTTCAGATGAAGTATTGGCTTTATCTTGTGCTTAAACTGGTATATCAACAGTAAGCAAAAATGACTATAAACAAAACCTGCAGTCAAGCTAGCTTCAGCTTCAAGTGTCCTTCAAAGATGGAATTAACTCAGAACCAAGTCACAAGAGAGAGTATCAAGCATTTTCCTTCTGGGAAATATGAAAACATACACACGTCTGAGGACTGTAATTTTAAGTAAAATTTAAGTAAAAACACTACCAAATTAGTGCAGAAAATTGTATCCATTACTAATTATAAATAAATTAAGTTAAGCCAGAGGCAAAATTTCTAAAGAATAATGGCCAGTGCTCTTTGAGGGGAACCTTGATGCACAGTAGTCTGACTACATGTGTCCCTCAGTACTCCACCTATATTCTGCCTTGAGATGACCTAATTTTTGCTAGCTTTGATTGCATGTTTGACCTCTTCCAAAGCACAGTCCATGGTAGATGCAGAAGTCTGAATATTCTCCTCTTATATTTTATTCTAAACTCATTCATTGTTTTATGACTTGTTGTATACCCTCTTAGAAGCTTAATTCTAGAAATAAGGTCTATTTCATGAAAGGTATCTCATGATAGATAAGACACATTATAAAACAATGTGATATGAAAACTCTTGCAAGTCACTAGATCTAGATACATTTCAAATATTCATTCCATCCACTAGGACGGTGTTGAACTCAAATGGACAACTACAAAAGTGGCTATCAAGATCCATGACAAGACATACCAGATGGATGGGATATATTCCAGAATTAAAAGAATTGTTTCAATAGAAATCCAAATTCCTTGAAATAAAGTTGACTTATAGGGTTTTTGAGGAATTTATATTCTTGCCATTATAACCAACTAAAATTTCAGGAATCTTGATCTTCCATTACATCTTACTGAAAGGAGCATGTAAGCTGTTGCATACATCCTACTAAGAAAAAAGATCATATTCCAAAATAAATGTCAGATAGTCCCATAAATGGAAGTAAGGAGGAGTTTCCAGAAAACAGAAGCAAATAAATAGTAGAAGAAAAGGTAGAACAGGATAGTTTCTAGAAGGATATGATCTGCATCAGAGATGCAAGAAACTTGGAGTCATAGATACCAAGAGGTCTCAAAAAAAATCCCCACACGACTAAGCAGGAAGAAAGGGAAAATAATTATTCCATGGTTGATAAAGATTTTGTCTTTTAACCATGGCAGAGGGTAAAAAGCATCTAACTATCTCCATTTGTAAAAGTGTACATAGTACTAGACAACAGTATTATCAGAGATTACTTAATACCAAACTAAGTATTACCTGAAGCAAACAAAACTGGTTTACCATATGAGGAAGAGATTCCACTATTAAACTATAGTTTGTACTGGCTGAAACCACAGAATTTCTCTTTAAGAGTGACCAGAAATGGGGGGGGGGGAAATTGAAGTCCATATTTCTAATATTTCAATGTAAAGGGGCTGTTCAACTCTCATAATTACTGACTTTGTCAGAGTATTTACTCTTGAAACAGACACTTGGAAATAAGAGTTGATAAAACAGTAACAACAGCAAGAAGCAGTCAATTTTGTAGTTAATTATGAAAAGGAGGACAGGAAGGACAGTTCTGTTTTAGTAGCAAAGAAGCACAGAAAAAGAACAGACACTGCATGGGACAAGACAAAGTTGAAAACCCCAGATGCTTCCATTAAAGTACTAAGTGACAAGACATTCTATCACTGCATTTGGTGGTATTTAAACCAGTAGATAACAATACACTGTACGAGACTAAGAACAAACTCTACATAAGCAATGAACTGTATGCTGCAGAAACGATACGCACATTGTCGTATACAATGAAGGCTCTTAAACCCCTGCACAGAAACAAAACAGATAAAATGAGTTTTAAGAGAGTTTCACAAAAGCAGTTGCTTGGCAAGGAGCAGAATAAGGAAGCACAACTGCCTAGGGTGGGGGGTTTTTTATTGCTTGTAAGCGAATAGCTTCAAGGGATGGCACAGCCCAGTTAGTCTCAAAGCACATTTAATAGCAAGTGTTCATGTAATCAAGGAAGTCAATCAAATGTACTTTCAGTTAGTATGGAAGAAAAATTTTTACTAGATAAAAAGATACTGCAAGCAGCCTTTCCAACTAGTAAAACACTCATTTGACTTCCATTCATCTAGTACTCACTTCAGTCCAGAGCTATTAAAAAACCTCTGAATAAATAGCTAGAGCTCCTTCCCCCCCTTTTTGACAGTAGATGAAGACCATCACTTCCAAAAAGCACCCAAAGAAAGCAAATCCCAGATAATATTCTAACAAGAATTCTAGTTATAGAAACAAAGCAGAAAAAGCAAAGAAACACCTAAAACTAGCAAGGCATTACATGCCTTTCATGGTAGAATCAAGAGCACTGTGGACTGATGAGGTCAGGAAGCAAAGTATATTTTAAAGAGGCATAGACTCAGCTTTAGCTTAGTTGAACAGCTGAAATTTGAAAGGTATGGTTGGTTGCACAAACTGAGTCACGGAATTGCACTTGTTCCCTAGAACAAGTCTGTCAAGTCTGTATCCAAATCCAGCAAATCACAACAGAACATGGAAACTTCCTTGAAAAGAAAGTTGACTAATTTTAGAGAGACAAAACAGAAACACTGAAACAACCTAAGTAGTTGTGGTTAATATGTACTTATGGCAGGCATATTTGAGGTCAGTTCTAATTTGTTGCATAGATACTGTAGTGATTCATTGGAAAATTAGTAATTTTTAAAATGGTTACATTTTCCTTTTAATGATATGGAATGCCTACGCAAAGAAATAAAATATTTCAGCATTTGCACAATTACATGGACATTTCAGATGTAATCTCATTCTCTTCAAGTGGTTTTGTTTTTTTTTGGTTGGTTGGTTGGATTTTTGTTTTGGTTTAGTGTCATTCTTTAAGTTCCTCTTGTTCCTCTACACGTAAAGAGTTTTAACCTTAGTGCAACAGTTAAAGTTTACAACCTAGCAGTAGTCATCATCTTCAGGTTTAAAAAAATATAACCACTTCCAAAAAGAGTTCTGTTGTGACGTTTTATTCAAATTGTTACAGTTACTTAACTTTTCAAGGAATGATTTTATCATTCTTTTCTCTTTTTAAAAAAAGCTTGACTTGCATTTTGTTGTCTTCACAAATGGCTGTTGTCATCGAGAAACTAATACGCTCTTGCATATAACTACAGTGAGCATTAATTAGGTTATCTTTATTAATTTTTTTATTCTTACAGAGATTATTTATAATTTCATAACTTTTTTATATGAAAGACACCTAAGCTCAGTAATCACTTTGAGTTTTAGGAAAGAAAGAACAGCCATCACCTCTCAGAAAAGCAAAACACACGATACAATATTAAAGATTATGTGTGTCTCAGTTTTAAAGCAAGTTCTGAAACTGGTACATAGGAAGCCAAGTGCATCCATCAACTCCAAAGGAGACTTAAGACACTTTAGAAAAAAACTGCTCTCCATCCCAGGAATAACACTGTTTCTTCCTCCCACCAACAGTATAAAGCAGAGGAAAGAAACCCTTCGTAGCAAATGTGTTACTTGCTGTAATCCCACTACTTGCCATTCTGAGAGCCACAGTAATTTTTATTACCCATAATTTCAAATTTTTCATTCCAATAACAAAAAAAATGTCCATGATAAATTATTGAAAATTAATTGTTCAAATCAGTGTAATATTTATTTAAAAAATTGGGATTAAGTAGATAGATAGGTACAATGAGTTTTCATTTATTACTACTACAAAGGTATAGCAATATTGATAGGTGTATGACATTAACAATATAAACTGCTTAATACAAAGCCCATACCAGTATGACCTATTTATTTTACAACTCTTTTTGTAAGAAAACATTTGCTAAAACTGTTAAGTGACAGACAATAATTACTTGTACAACATAACGCTGTAATCAAATGACAACACCAACTTTTTCTATATTATTGATTTCATTAAGTTTATTTCAGTATGTAATGACTCTCCCAAACTCTCTCCTTTACCAGTTCTCCTTTAAAAGCAGAAGAAAATATTGTTACAATTGAACAAAACAACCTACAATTTACTAATTGTGGTCCAGTGGGTTGTCAGTGACATTTTCTGAAGTCGAAATTTCTTTTTTAAAAACAGAATTCCTTGAACACATTCAATTCAAAAAACCTTAATGCAAATAAAAGTTCAAATCGAAATAAATCCCGCTAGACAACTAAATATTCCCAAATAACTGTGTCCTGAGTAACTTTGGACACCTACGGCATACACTAAAACTCCTAATTTTTGAGCAACATAGAATGGTTTGGGTTGGAAGGGGATCTTGAAGATCATCTGGTTCCAACACCCCTGTCATGGACAGGGACACTTTTCACTAGACCAGGTTGCTCAGAGCCCATCCAACCTAGCCTTGAACACCTGTGCCAGTGTCTCACCTCCCCCATGGTAAAGAATTTTTTCCCAATATCTAATCTAATCTAACCTACTCTCTTTCAGTTTAAACCCATTACCTTTTGTACTGTCACTGCATGCTCTTGCAAATAGTCTTGCCCTATCGGGAATTGCTACAGATGTCATTTATCTGGACTTCTGTAAAGCTGTTGACATGGTCCCCCACAACATCCTTCTCTCTAAATTGGCGAGTGATGGATTCTATGGGTTAAGTGGATTAGGAATTGGTTGGACAGTCACAGCCAATGGCTCAGAGTCCCACTGGACATCAGTGAAGAGTGGTGTCCTCAGGGATCCGTACTGGGACCAGTGTTATTTAATATCTTCATTAATGACATAGACAAAGGGATTGAATGCACCCTCACCAAGACTGCAGATGACACCAAGTTGAGTGGTCCAGTTGACAAACTTGAAGGACAGGACACCATCCAGAGGGACCTGGACAAGCTCAAGAAGTGGGCCATGGGAATCTCATCAGGTTTAACAAAACCAAGTACAAGGGGCTGCACCTGGGTATGGGCAACTCCCAGCATCAATACAGGCTGGAGGATGAACAGATCGAGAGCAGCCCTGGGGAGAAGGACTTGGGGGTGCTGGTGGATCAGAGGCTGGACATGAGCCAGCAGTGTGCACTTGCAGCCCAGAAAGCCAATTGTATCCTGGGCTGCATCAAAAGCAGCGTGGCCAGCAGGTCAAGGGAGGGGATTCTGCCCCTCTACTCTGCTCTGATGAGACCCCACCCGGAGTTCTGTGTTCAGCTCTGGGGTCTCCAGCATAGAAATACATCAACTTGTTGTAGTGACCCAAGAAGAGGGCCAACAAGTTGATCAGAGGGTTGAAGCACCTCTCCTACAAGAAAAGGCTGAGAGAATTGTGATTGTTCAGCCTGGAAAAGAAGAGGCTTCGAGGTGATCTAACTGTGGCCTTCCAGTACCTGAAGGGAACTTACAGGAAAGATGGGGCACTCCATCATAAAAAGCCACTAGGTTGGTCAGACAGGATTTTCCCTTAAGAGTTTCTCTTTATATCAAAAATACTCCAAACCCTTAACGCTCCAGAAATATCTGAAACCTAACAGTTAAGAATTATACTTAATCACCATTCCAAACCGGATGCACATGAGCACTCAAATAAAGCTTCTCACAGCCTATTACACTTGCACAGTACCAAATATTTCAACAAAGGAATTAGGAACCTGCTTGCATAAAATCTGCTTGTCAGAGTACACCAAAATAATGTGTCTTGATTTTAAAGGTTCTCTTAAGGATCCTCACAATAATACACAATACTTGACACTACTTGTGAAGGTTCTTGGTACTGCAAACTGCTCCTCCTCCCCAAATCAAACCAGAACATACAACTTGCTACCCATATCCTTCTCATTCTCTAATACATATGTAAACAGAAAATACAACAATATATCTGAACAAATAGAGTACATTCTGTCTTTAAAAGTTAAGTATAAATTTAGCATTCATCCTCTCAAAATTCCATGTTCACTTCATATTCCACGTGCAGTGTATGTTATATTGGTTGTGTGGGAATGTCTCAAGTTCAAAGTTAATCTCAGGCCTTTTTGTTTCTTCAAGACACAGTATTCAATATTTCTTCAAGTCTTTCCATGGCTTCTGGGCATGGCTATGTTTTTAGTATCTTGGAAACCTATCCTGTCCCTTTTGGCATAGCTGTGACAAAAGAATAATGCTTATGTTATGTTTCCAGTTACACCATTTCCAGATTTGCTCTTTACACATAGCATATACACAAGAACAGCCATCCCCAAAAGGATCAGAACTGAATGTCCAATGAGAAAATACAAATACACGAGGCAACATTAAAGAACCTTACAATATTCAGCACTGTGATGCCTCTTCTTCTCTTGGACCACTGGTTTCTTAAAAATGGAAAGAGATGAAGAAAGAACCCCATGCAATGTGCAGCACTGGGGCCACTCACATATTCAGGTTTGATTTTCAAAATCAGAAAAAGAAATTTCTTGCAAGTAAAACAGTACTGTGATATTTGAGAACACTACCCCTATAAACTCAGAGCAGAACATACCAAGCAAAAGAACCCAAACAAAAAAAACTAGAATACCCCAATGGCATATCCTCCCCAGAAATATTTAATATTTCAGAGCTATCCCATTATACTGTAAATGCTGTGGTTAACATTTAAACCTTCCAGCCAGCATTAGCAAGATGCTTCAGAGCTAAGATGGCTCTGTAATATGTAAAAGACATCAGCATCTGTTGTCTTGATTTGGAATTATTTTTAACCACAACAATTATTACTATCTTAACAATCTAAAGAATAAATTAAAAACAAACCAAGTAAAGAAAATGAAGGCAGAAAATTTAACACATGGAATGATGAGAGTAACAATATTTTTTTTAATCCTATGCTGTACAGTGGAGATTAGACAGTACAAGTACAGAGCCAAAGTGTAACCAGTTAGAGTCTTCTTGCAGCAATGTCCAACCTGTATGCTCTGCATATTTTTGAATGTTTCAACTGCATACAAGTGAGCTTTTATATCTAAAAAAAGAACTTAAAGACCAGTAAGCCTCTGTGTTGTGCTTGCTATTAATACACTTCAGATACACCCATTAGAAAGAAATAAAAGTTATTAACAGAAACTTTAATTTCAATTATATTTTCATTAATAACAAACAGGTATCGCTATTACAGCAACATTAAAAAAAGTCAGTAGTAAAAGTTCCATTGCAGCTACTTTGCCCTCATTGGCATTAATTTCATTTTTTGAAGTCTTTGTTACTTATGTTTTCTCATGAGAAGAAAAACTATGTTATTAGTAGCAGGATAAACTTAAGAAGTATTACTGTTTATTTAATTCTAATTTGTAGATAAAGAAATAATTACCTGCTTGTATTCACCAACGCAGTTCTGACAGCAGAATCTTTTTTGCTGACCATCAATAGTAAGAACATTGTTTCCAGCTCCTTTACTGGGCAAATACTCCCCACAGTGCTCACAGCAATTCATTATTAAACCATTTGCCATCCTGTATCTATTGAAGCAATGGTCACTGCACAGCTTATGAGTCATATTTTTAAAGCTAACTTCATGACGAATCTAAAAAATAAAAATAAAAATTATTCTATCACCACACAAGCACAAAGTTGCCTGAAACTAGTAGACTAGCCAGAACTCTTACATTCTAGTACAATAACTAAAACCAGATTATACTAGCTCACTATTTAAGAACAGAGATGCTTGAAATGACCATGAAATCTAGAAATAGGAATGGGTGCCTCTGTTGTCTCCAAAGTTCTATGAAAAAAATCTTGGACCCATCTGCTCTTTAGCCTATAAGGAAAGACCACAGGGAAGGATGTGGTCACTGCATATTACAGCAGGTCAATTTATGCGATTTTATAAAATGGTCAATTTGCAGGCTAACAACACAGCATATGAAGACTGGCCAGACACATGTGCTGTGTAAAGCAGTAGTCTAAACTATGGTGGGCTAGGTAACGGCATCAAGAGTAAATAAACACGTTCACAAGAATTCGAAAAGTACACATATTCTACAGATTTCTACAACCATCTGCGTTATCTTTCAAAAGATATAGTAAAAGAAGTAGGTAATACAGTAAAATCTTGACTTTTTTCCAACAGCAATTCTTCTACTGGGAGATCTGGGTTATAATTACAAGATTCTATGCCTAGTAGAACACATTATCAGCAAAAGGCACTTCAAGTTTCTGAAACAAAAATCAAATATTAACCTCTTGGTTAATATTTCTTCTCTCAGTTCCTCTTCATGAATATTAAGCCTGCATATCTTAATATCTCATAGCATAAGAAAATATTGAAAATAAGGAAATTTAAAATCTTCAGTTCTCTTATTTCAGAATATAAGTGAATATGTAATTATTGAGAAAGATAAGAGGGAAAAAAACCAGTCAATCAGACCTCAGTTAGTTTACCACAGATAGTGCATCTTGATTTATTCAAAGCTCCTTTTGAGGGATTCTGTTTATCTTCATAGAAGGATAAACATGATGTACTGCAAAACTCCTGAAAAGACTCACTTGAATCTACTTGAGCAACTATGGTACCTTTCATTGTTGTTATATCTCTGAAAGACAAAAAAAAGAATTCATGGCTTGTGTATAAATACATACATATATTTAAACAAGAACACTTCATATAAGATTCAATTCTTCCTTTCAATGCTTACATTTCAGAAGCTTATTTAGTGTACAGTTCTTAGTGACAGGATGAACACTAAGTTTAACAATGTTTTTACACTACTCTAAGTACTGCAAGTATGTCTTTACTGTGCAAAACCCTATTTTATTTTCTTTGGATTTGGGTTATTTTTTCCCCATTAAATTATTCTAGCACTAAGAACATTAATGCACCATTAGGTGCAGTTGTGTCAAACTGAATTTTATACAAAAAATTAATATCAAATTTGAACAAGCCATTTTCTAACTACGTAAAAGTTACATACTTAAGTTTCATATGAAAAACTCAGATTCATAGTAAAAAAATAATAAATGGTCTTTACTTCTACATAGCTCCACCATTTCCAGTATTAATCGAAGGAGAGAGAGAGAGTTGTTTTCTCATATTTCTGAAACTTATAAATACAACCAAAAAGTTTAAAACTCTACCACAAACTTGTCCTAAAGTTTTACAATTTAAAATTTAAAAAAGTTAATTCCACCATTAAAGTTCCACAGCACCTCAACAGTTCATGCAGTTGCCCATGAAACTGTGTAAATTTAATGCATTAAACCAGAAAACCAACCATCAATAAAACTAATTTGGAATTGAACAAACCTTTTAACCAAACTTACCTATACCATCCCAAACTATCACATACCATACATTAGAAGTAGCAGAGAGAAGAAATAAAAGCTTCCCCTTTTGCCTTCAAAGCAATAAACCTGCTATTATTGACATACAGGAAATGCCACTGGTAAAAACATATAAAAAAATTGACTGGGCACATCTGGATCACCAGCTGGAAAACACATGCCCAAGACACTCAATACCTATGACCCCCAAAATGAAGATGAGTGAAAAAAACCTAGAAAAATATATACTTGCCTAGACAGACTCCCTTGAAAATAAAATTGTACCGCCCCTGGATATTAACACTGGCAAGCCTGCCTTCTTCCATCAAGGTCAGCATATTTTGGTTTACTTTCTGGAAAGCAAGTAAGATCTGTGCTAGGGAGTGCTATCTCTGCAGTTCTCCAAAACAAAGGCAGAGCTCCCACCTCCGAGGAGCTTATGGCTTCTGGCAGGATTCCACCAGGACTCACACATGCTATTAACTTGTAAAAAAGCACATACTAACTTGCACCAAAGGAGACCAGTGCAAAGTCAAAGAGTGACACAAGACAATAAAAACTACAAACACTAGGGAAAACGCCAGGTAATTCCTATACCTTCCTTCTTATGTAGTTACAAAGGTTCAGAAGAGTGCTAGAAAAGTGGACTACAATAAAATACCTAGGAATTTTGACTTTTCAGATGGAGCTTTACAATTCTTTAAAAAAGTTTATTGTAGGCTTTACTTTCTCCACTTCAAAAATTTAAGTATTTAAAGATACATCTAAGCACAACCTCCAAAAGTCTGACGTGATAACCAAAAGACCTGACAACTACTATCATCTATGCAACCTACATTTGAGATCTGGATTTTCTGAAGTCCTCTTAGCCTCCACTGAACTGCAATCTGACAACATTACGTTTTCTTTAGTAGGAAAAGAACACAGAAGCAAGCATGGGGGATGGTACCTGGAGTGCTACCACCCAGTAGCAAAAAAAGGTGAATAAGATTGAGCTTCATAATGAA
The DNA here is from genome assembly GCF_001604755.1 of Lepidothrix coronata. Lineage (NCBI taxonomy): Eukaryota > Metazoa > Chordata > Aves > Passeriformes > Pipridae > Lepidothrix > Lepidothrix coronata. The sequence continues at coordinate 666,166 of NW_016690374.1, forward strand.
ATCACACTACAGAGAACAATTTAATGCATATGTTACCTTCTACTTAACAGTAATTAACTAAAAACGGCATAGTAGTGGAAAAGCAAACACCAACATCACCTTAGAAATTGCCAAAGGTGACTTCACAGAGGTTGTCTAGAAATTAAATACAGTAAAACTATTTTAAATAACCCCAAAAGCTGGAAATAAAGTATATTCCTCATAATTTAAAAATAAAGCCTTTTCATTTGGGGCAGTTTTGTATGTAGTTTCTTACAATACACAGATTAAGTATAACTTTATCATACAGTTAGCTGATTATGGTAGTCACCAAATTACTTCTAAAAAAATAATAGTGTATAAACACATAACATGCCAACAGAAGGAGTACAGATTGCTTTTGACTAGCCCTATAGAGGAAAGGGTTCAGAGAATTTGAGTTTTTACATGTATTTTAAAAAATATACAATATGTTAAATCTTCTAGGTTTTTAGTGTACTAGGGTATGAATACACAGGATATCAACAATTTTCTATACTTTATTTTTACTGAGTGTCAAGAAGGAAAAAAAAAAAAAACAAACCACCAGTAGTTTACATCTGATCACAAGCCATTAATCCACCACACTGCACACCAAAGTAAAACTTTTTCACTAGTTTAAATCTGTGATTGAGCAAAGACCACACTCCCCAAAGCACACATTAACAAAGGCAGTCTTTACTGCAAGCCTTCTTTAGTTCAGCAAGAATTTGTCTTTTAACCAGGGCCACCACAGCATGTACCAGACTGAGAACATGAGAAAGTGCAGTAATCAGTACAATGAAAGAAAAAGATAGTACAGCTATTTTGTACATTTAACACTACAAGAACACAGTTACAGAAGACTTCTCTTTGGCAATTTAGGTTTAGCATATAGTGAAAAATTACTAGTCAAACCTAACCCATAACTTAAGAATAAGCCACTCCTAGGTATGCTTGCCACTCCCTCTGCCCACTTAAGGTTTCTCCAGCTACAAAATTGCCATAGTAGCCCCAACTTAGAGTAAAAATATAAGGCTTTTCCTCTCACCATACTGCCAAGACTGGAAGAGCTCCCAAGCTTCTTCCAGCTTCTTCAATTATCAGTTTCTCCTCCCTTTAAAGCCTCTTGATTTTGTATCTTCATCTATCAAAATGAGTGCTTTCTACATAACATAGAGTCCACTTTTTCCATAAAGGACTTCATATATGAAGTATATCTTGTCACAGGTTATACTATAATTGGACACCTTGTCTTAAAAAACCCCAACAGTTATTTTTAGTGTACTGGCTTTTAATGCAACAATTTCCCATGCTCTGAATTCAAAAGCTGGTACATTTTTTTTTTGCTACAGCAGACACAGCAAATTCAACATTTCCAAACAACATTAAAGTGACACTATATAAACTACTTATATAATCAGATTTTATATTATCAACGGAGCAACTCTCACACATGCACGAGTATCTCAAGTATTACTGGATTTAGTTGCTAATGTAAAACAAAATAAAAAACTCACTTTCTGCACATAACACAAAGTTTCTTTGGAGTGGGTTTGTGTGAAAATGATGAGAGGCAGGTAGTAGAACAAAAAAGGTGAGCCGATCCTTTCCGCTGATATGCAGTCTGTCCCTTTTGTAAAGGCTTTTTACAGTTCGCACATGTGACTTTAACCTGTTTAGAAGGCTGTTGCTGGGCAGAAGGCTGGAAAATTTGCTTAGGAAGTGATGCTACAGGTGACAAGGAATCCACACCTGGTTGCTTCTGATTCCTAGGGAAGGAAGCTGACTGAGATATCCAAGAATCTTCAAGACAAAAAACCCAAACAAAAATAAAAGTAAGTGAAGAGACATGTACATACATATATACAGAATAACATTCACAGATGTATGATCATAAAAATCATTTTTCTGTTGGAACTAACAACAGAAGAAAGATATTTTCAATTCAGATTTAAAGTAAAATCCCATTTGATGGTACCATTCTCCATTGTTACCAAGCTTCAGAACATTAACAAATTTCAGGACGGTCCTATATTACATCTAGTGACAAGTTTTGCAGACTTTGATTCACTTGCACTGTGTTTGCAAACTGGCAATTTTATCTTCAGAAAAACAATGCTGCAGTTAGCAACTGCAATTAAAAGATACAAAGAGACCAACAGAGAACATGGAATGTCTAAACCAATGTTTGAGACAAACTCTGCAAATTTGTAAGAACGTGAAGTCTTAAATTTTCATTAGTTACTTTGTTCTAAAGCTGTAACTAGTGACAAACCCTCGAACTGGGGTTCCCCATACTCGTTTCCTAGTCCAACAGCTTACAGCCAGAGAACTATACTGCAGATAGAGTGAAACACGGTGGCTCCACATCTGAGATCTGCATCCATGCCATTGATTCCTGCAAAAGTTTGTGGTTTTCTCAATAACCTTTTCAATGCAAGGAATACCAGTTAATGTGCAAACTTGAAAGGTCATGAGAGTTTCAAGTCTTCCTCAGTAGAAATCAGTGAACCTAGAAAATAATATTTCCTTTAGTTCTGGCAATACATAAATCCAAGACTCTGTGTTCCAGACTGCACTAGTCTTCCATCTGTATTTTTGGAAAATAGGTTACCATGGAACAAAGTCATCTTTGCCCAAACTTCTGTAGCATAACCTGCTACCTGAGTAACTTGCAGAACGAGAATGTAAGCAAAACATTTTTTCTAAAAGAAATACATCTAGAAAGATCATATGTTAAGTTACATGCTCCATATCTTGGCTTGGAGCAGAATATACAGTTCTGGTGGAAAAAGAAATCCCCCAATAAAATTTCATTTCTAGACTGTTCTCTGGAATTTGAGCTTTCATTCAAAACAATTATCACCAGAATTTAGGAATGTTGAGCTTCTGAAGACTGCTAATAATAAAACATTACTTAAACATGAATTAAAACTGAATAAAAACAATTTTGCATTACAAAAAACATTTATACAAATTCTCAACAGTATGTCTGTTATACCAAATAGTGTCACAGCACTTGGGACTTACAGCTTTGAATGTCTCACTGCAGTAATTCAGAGTATTCCTGGACTGTTATTACAACTGGTATTAATACCCAAATATAAGAAAGATGATTTTAAATTCTATGACTTCAGATAACAAAACCCTCAACCTACAGACGTCAGTAACCGACTATACCTCCTTCTTAAGGAACATTATCTTAGTCCATAATTGTTCATTAAGAAGACAGCATCCTTTCCTCATATTATTTTCTGAAGTCCTTTCTTTCCCCAAAGGTTTTATTAACAACATACTCTGATGTGTTACTTTAAAATTCAGTTTGGGGACAAAGTTCCAAGAACCCTTGTTAGTGAAACAAACAACATACATTCATTAGCAGGTAAAAGATAATTTTCTGGTGTGACTTTGTAGCTGTCAAGGATGTCCTAATTCTCAGATATGTAAGACAAGCTAGGAATTCAGCCATTGTAATGCTTGAGGGTAAACAGAAGAGCTGGAATAAAGAGGCGAGGGGAAGAGGAAAAGGTCACAAAAGACATTTCTCTTTAAAGAGGCTTACTTTGGAAAGCATGAGTATCCTTACTGACAAACTAAGACAAGCTACCACAGTGCTTAAAGTTAAAATTCACTTGAGTGCCCTCTTCAAACTTTTCTATACATCTACTACTTCAGATATATATAGCACCTTAACACCTCGAAGTATTTTGAGATTCTCCACCTTTCTCACAGATTTCAAGTGAAAGCACATTGTCTCTCTTATCAGGAATGCACAGCATGTGCAGTAGAGTTATATTTGTTTGTAATTCCAGTAGTGCTCAACTGCAACTCATGAAAACTGGAGTTTGCTGGACTCATTTGGGTTTGAAACTTTCACTATGACTTTCTAGTACCTCATTAAGATTACTTCAATTATTCCTTAGTTTCTTAAGGCTTCAAATGGCCATCCCTGACATTTTGTTGCATTTCTTCTTCCACAAACACACCAAAAGAAAATATTCATTTTTATATTATGCCTTATTTTCACATCTCACTTCTCAACCATGTTACCTCCTCCGCTTTAGATTCTCTGCAAAGATCTGTAAAATCTGGTTTTCATGTCCTTGAACTGAGAAGGTGTATCACACTTCCTTTGTTGATTGCTGATGAGTTTCCATGCCTCACTGCCTTATGTCTTCATCCTTCAGGTTCCTACCTGCAATACTTTATTGGCCAAGTTTATGAGGCTATACAGTTTCACGTTCAACTTCTTACCACAATGGCTTTTCAGGTTGTTCCCATTCTTTCTTATTCATTCCTGCTCTAAACTGCTATAAAATTATTCCTTATTCTCATTTGTACCATTTATTTCCAGAGCCATCTTGCAAAAATGACATCTTTTAAACGAGCTGAAAGAAATGTCATTACAATTTGGGGCAGAGGTGGGGAAGAACATGGTACTGAAGTTTTACAGAGGTACACAGCTCAAAACATTTGCATTAATAACCTGGTTCAGATCAGGGCAATTCTGAAATGCATTCTCAATTTAGGTGTTGGCTCTGTTTCTGAAGCATTTTTGAAGCACAAAAACTAGACTCTATTGAGAGAAACAAAACCTAAGTTCCAGTCCAAAGCATGTGAAACTCATCTACATGGACTTCTGTTCATCTACCTGGACTTCTCCAAGATCTTTGATGTGGTTCCCCACACATTCTTGCTGCTAAATTAGAGACATACAGATTTGATGGACAAGGAATTGGCTGGATAACTGCATCCAAAGAATCACAGTTAATGGCTTAATGTCCAAGTAGAAACCAGTAACAAGCTGTGTCCCTCTGGGGTCCGTACTGGGACTGATACTATTAGTAACTTCATCAACAGCACAGACAGTGAGATTAAGCACACCCTCAGCAGATTTACTGCAGACACCAAGCTGAGTGGTGCAGCTGATAAACCAGAAGGATAGGATGCCATGCAGAAGGACCTTGACAGCCTTGAGGAATGAGCCCATGTGAACATCATAAAGCTCAACAAGACCGAGTGCAAGGTCTTTCCTCTCCATCAGGGTAAGCCTCAATATCAATACAAACTGGGGGCTGAATGGGAAGGCAGGCCTGCAGAGAAGGACCTGGGAACACTGGTAGATGAAAAACTGAACGTGAGCCACCAATGTGCTTGCAGGGTGATTCTGTCCCACTTCTCTGCTCTGGTGAGACCCCACCTAGAGTATTGCATCCAGCTCTGGGGTCCCCTGTACAAGATAGAAATGAGCCTGTTAAAGCAGGTAGAGAGGAGGAACATAAAAAGTGACAGAAGGTTGGAACATTGCTCCTGTGAAGAAAGGCAGAGAGTTTGGAGTTGTTCAGTCTGGAAAAGAGAAGACTGTGGAGACCTTATTGCAGCCTTTCAACATATAAAGGGGGCTTATAAAAAAAGATGGAGACTTTTTAACAAGCCCTATAGTAACAGGGCAAGAGGCAATGCCTTTAAATTGAAAGAGGGTAGGTTTACATTGGACATGTGGAATAAATTTTTTACACGAAGGTGGCAAGATGGCAAGACACTGGAATGGGTTACCCAGAGAAGCTGTGGATGCCCCATCCCTGAAAAGTGTTAAAGGTCAGGTTGGATGGGACTTTAAACCACCTCATCCAGTGAATGATGTCCCTGCCCATGGCAGGGTGGTTGGATTAGGTGATCTTTATATGTCCCTTCCAACCCAAACCACTCTATCAAATGTACTGCAATGCTTACTGGGGACATTAGGTTCTAAATTAATGCATTACACAGAAGTTTTGCTGTTACGCACCTGCTGCTTCATATACAGTGGAGGTATTTAGCCCAGAGGAATAGACTAACACTGAACCTGAAGAAATCCTCCAAACCACATATATAATCATAAAATTATTTAGGTTGGAAAACACATTTAAGATCATCAAGTCCAACCATAACCCAGCACTGCCAAGTCCACCACTAGACCATGTCCCAAGCATCAGATCTATACCTTTTTTAAATACCTCCAGGGCAGGAGACTCAACAAGCTTCCTTGGGCAGCCTGTTCAGTACTGGATAAAAAACTAAGCAGTGACACTGCTAAAATACTTTAATCAAATATTCTATAAATCAAATATTTCACAATTTATTTTCAGCTTTTAAGGAAACATTCAAAATTGCAACTTACCAGGATTATGATGAGTCACAGATTCTCCATTTTGAAATACATCTCCAGCCACATTCATTCTACCAGGATTGAAAGGTCCTACACCAGTCTTGGTCTGTGAAGTCAAAGATGGGGTGTATGTTTGCAAATTAACACCAAAATTACTTGACTGCAGTCCGTTAGATACATCTCCCAAGCTGGCATTCTGCAGTGACGTTACATGTGTAATCATTAAGTTCATGTCATGCCCTTCAGTATTTTCTAAATGACCGTCACTGACAGACCTCAAAGCACCTGTTTCTAATGTAGTAACATTAGCAATCTGAATTTCAGAGTCTGGTTCTGTGGTTATACCACTATTATCTATTCCTGAATTTACCTTACTTCTTGAAAAACTGGAAGCTGAGAATTCCATTTCGTTGGTTCTATTTTTACACTCTGGAAGTCTTCGTTCATTAAAACTGGAAGCATTCTTCTCTTGTCCTTGATTTGTTTCAATGTCTTCTTCATCGTCTATAATAATAGTTTCACTTATACTACCCTTTTGAGAATTTAAGTCTTTTGGAGGAGAAAGCACTTTGCAATCATTCCCTTGAAGTTCTTCATTTTTGGATGATGTAAATGCAGTGTTCCTTTGATCTGCCACCAGTGACGTAGAATTTTGCGGAGGTTGTACAGGTTCAATAAAAACTACATCATCGTCATCTTCTATAGGCGAGTTTTGGAATTTATTAGGTCTAGAAACTAAAGAAGTCTGTGGCCCTCCAAATGTATTTCCTACATTTGCAAGACCTGCTGCCATGGTGGTATTCCCTAGCAGACTAGGAGTATATTCAGACAGGTCTAATCCTCCCAGAGGACTTGTGTCCATTCCAGATCTGCTGTTTGAAGAAAAACGAAGCAAGAACCAAATTTTAGAGTAAGATACAACTTATCAACAACAGTTATTAAAAATAACTACAGAATTAACAGTTCCAACTTTTACTTTATTTTTCCTGAGATAATGTAAAGACAAAACCAAAGTTTTTCTATGCTCTTCTTTGAATGTCTTAACATTCACTTATTTTCTAATCCTATACTAGCAAAAAATACTGCCATAACTAACATTTCACACACAATAGCTAAACATCATTATGTTTAGCAATACATACATAGGAAATAAAATTTTTGATGGTACTTATTACATTATCCTGATATCTCAGTCCCTTTCCCACACCACATGAGCACAAAATGAGCCTTAACACTGCTTTTGCTAGACTGCAAAGCATGATCAAAAGTCAGACATGCAGAAAGAAAATCTGAATTCCTACTGAATTTCATTCCTATTAGAAATGTTACAGTTTCAATATAAATACAATTAGATGATAAAAGGCTGAAGTACATATCCAAGTGCCTAGCAAAAAAAAAAAAAGCAACATCTTTCTTTATATTAACAACTTTGAAATTGAACTGATTTTCCTCCAACCACACACTGCCAAAGGTCCTTAGGTAGCCCCAAGACAAATGGAACAAGGAAGGGATATACGAAACCATTGCACATGACAGGAATAGACACATTATTGAGCAGCAGAAAGTGGATAGCAACCGTTCATTCGTAGCCACTACCACTGGTAGCTCATTTTAAGTCCACGACTCACTAAGTCATGTTCTACTGCAACTTTCAGTAACTTCCTCTCTTTTAACAGCAAGTGATGCTTATTCAGGCTCCTTCCTAACAGCTACTTTGCCTGGAGGGTTTTGTTTGCCTTTAGTAATTGCTCAGTTTGGGGAATCTGTTCTTCATAACTGTCAATTCTACCATGAATTAAAAAAATTATAAAAGTCAACCTGGATATAATTGAAGCTAAAGGACCTGAGATGACTCTAAAAAACATCTGTATCAAAAATCAGTAAGTTAAATTGTACTTGATTTATACGACAAGAAAAATGCAGACATACTTGTGTTATAATCTGGGTATGTCTTGGAGTGTACACTGATGTGTGTCATCAGTGAGCTTTTGTGAAAGGCTAGAAGCAGCTTTCTGTGCTTTTTAATAAAATCTTTATGCAGGAAAGCAAATACAAGAAGGAGAAATGCCCTGCTCATCAATACTTACCCATCCAGAAATCCACTGCAATCTGTTTACCTTAATAAGTTGCTCCAAGTGCTTTTATTTCCTGTGGGGAAACTGCTCTTGCACCAATTTGCTGCCCTTCACAAAAGTAGTGTGTTCTGAAAAAGGGTTAAAACAAATATTAGCTATTCAAAATGGTTTCTTCATCTCAACCCTCATCTACCAACTATGTTCCTTAAACTGACTTCCTTCTAAACTTATAGTTGAAGTTAAAACCCGACTTTCAGTACTATCATCCTACAAAGTTAAAGAGAACATGAGCCTCTTCAATTATTGCTGTGAGTCAAGCAGCAACAGGACTGTTAGAGATTTTCTACTCTCACATCACACTTTGAGAATCCTTTGTTTGATGCTTTATAGACAGAGAGAAAAACTACCATGTTTGGTAAAAGACAGACAGACATAACTGCAATTAAGTAATCAAACGCTAGAATTAAGAAGTATATCTCTAATACAGTATTAAGGAAATAAATGGTTCAAGTAAACTGAGCAACTGAGAATAAAAAATCTGAGCAGTTACATTTCTTTCCTTTCTATTGGGTCAACCTCCTTGCTGCTTGCAGCACAATATACTATGCTAAAATTAAGATATAAAAGGAAAATTATAGAACATACATTATAAATCTGGCCTACCATGCAATATAAACCTTGCATTGGTAATAATTTTCAGGCTGTATATATGCACTGCAGTGATGCTTAGCACAAATTCAGGCATCCATAGCTTATATTAACACATATGATTATTCACATGAGACTGAAAATGTTCAAAGTTCAAGCTACTATTTATTATCCAGGTTTTATAATAGTCATTAGGCTTCCCAGAGTTGGCAGCATTTTTAAAAGAGAGAGTATCAACTTGTGTAGTTATCTACTGTTTGGACAGCCCTTAAAATCCCTGGACAGTAAAAATGCCCAGAGGAATAAAGCTCAAATACTCTTCTACACATTTACAACATTATACAAGCCCTCTTGTCCATTAGCTGAGCAGGAGCAGGGAGGGCAGCAAAGCTGTGAACCCGATTAATCCAAAAGAGAGGCGACCACCTTTTAATTCCTTCCTATGTTAGCCTTACAGCCAAATACCATTATGTAATAGCATTTGAACTGCAATAAAGGTAACACTGAATTGGAATGAAAGAGGTTTTCTTACAAAAAATTGCATTATCAATGCAGTTGGCTTGTACCTCCCTGGAAATCAGTCAGTTACACTGAAGATTAATTTAATCCAATATTCTCTTTCAGGTATCTTACTTTTTCCCTCTAGGGCTGAGTAATTTAAAGTTAGATTTTCCTGCATCTCAGCTTTTGTTGAAAAGAATTAATTCAATTCTTAGTTTCACAGGTTTATTTCATGTATTTTCTTTCTCTACAAGGACAAAAGCATCACAGGCACATAAAGCTTTTAATAAGGTTTTAAATACACCTGAACAGATAGGCGTGAAGAAAAAAATGAGACTATGCCAAGAGTATACTTCAGGCCTGACTCAAACATTTGCTATTCCTATTTTTACAAGTCCTTAGCAGAAAGACAGACTTGGTCTGTATTACAATACACACACATAATAGGTAGCAAAGTTAAGATCCAAAACATGTATATTTTTGCCTAAATCTAATTCTTTTTCTGCAAAGCTCTTAGAAAGGTTTTAAATACCTGTATTGTTAGATATTACAAAAATTAAAAAATTTTGTGTGCTTAAGTGTTACTGCATTTATCATAAGCCAAATCTGCATATATTTCCTTGCAAATAGTTCCTTCCTCTGCAACAAAATTACCCATAAAATCAGAATTATTTTTCAAAAAATGTGCAAAATCAGGTAGCTTATTTTCTAAATGTGGTAGTAGCAAGGAGAAACACAAAAACCACAAAGGCAATGTCACAGTCAGTATTTCTAAATTAAAAACTACCAAAAAAAGAATGATTTAGAGAGTGAAAAAGAGGAGGTTTAGAATGGGAAACTGGGAAAAAACTCACACCTTACAATTGGCAACTGCAAAAGATGCTTAACAACAGAAATACAACTATTAGAACCTGTAAGATTGATTAGACTGATTACTGAATGAGCGGGTGAGATTTTGGAAGAAAAACAAACAAAAACCAACAAAATCACCAACTAGTGAGACCTGGTCTGCAGAAAATGCATGTTCAGTACTGCTGCAGAATAAGCACAAGGCTTTCTGCTGCTGCACAGGCAGCAAAATTTCATCTGGATAGAAACAGAGGCACTGTCAATATACAACAGCCCTTCCTGAACTATGCCTTGTATGTCCCTCTTAAATTAGGCTACATCACTCACCTGTACAAGTCTTTATGCTGAAATAATTTACAACCCCACTGCTATATTCAAGGCTTAATTTCTCAAATAAATAAAAGGCAAAATGCAGGCTCTTGTTTAGAAGGATGGCAACTGCTACAGCTCTTAAGACAGTCAGCTAGGTAACACTCAGGTCAAGTCTTAACTCCATTGTTGAATGATAAGTTAAATATATCATGAACTGCAGAAATTGAGGTGGGGTGTATGACTACCTTAAAAAAAAAAAATCAACTCCACTTTAACAAAAGCAGAAACTGGAATTTAAATGCCTTTACCAAGTGCCATTAGTAACACCCGGAATGAAGGTGGCAGAAGAGCACAGTCATGGTTATGTACACTTGGAGCAAGGATACAAAAACCAAAAGGAATCACTGAAATCCAGCTTAAACTACAGTTCCACCAACATAGAGCACTTGAAAAAGACATCCAAAGTAGGACCAGCATGTATAACTGCTTCCATAAAAAGGCTGTAAGCCTAAAAATAAAAAAAAGAAAACCTAGAAGACTACTTTCAAGATAATACATAACTGAGACATCTTCAAATGTGAACAGATGAATAAAATTTAGGAGACAGTATTACTCTAAGATACAAATACAGGAACAAGAAGAAAGGGACTGATTTGCCCCAGCAAAAGAACACTACTTTCTCCAAGGAAAGCACAGGATCGTAACTAAATTATTTACCTCAAAAGGTACTGTGCTACATTTAAATTCCACATCCAAACTAGAAGAAACAGCATATCAATGGTGTACTATCAGTCGCTTCCATTCAGTGCTGACAGCACATGTGAGATAATGGGAACGAGACCGCAAAGCGATAACTGAAGATTTCAGCTGCCGTTGTGCAGACCAGGGGAAGAGGGCAAACGGCAGATCCAAAAAAATGGGAAAAAAAGCCATCCCCCCAAAACCCCAAACCAATTCATCATTGAACGACGGGGACAAATTTTTACAGCACAGCCAACTGCAACCAGCTAGAAGACAGAACAGAAGACAGAAGGAAAAACAACTCCCGGTCTAACTCTGAGCCATAGTTCACATATGTTAAACATGTAATTACCCAGACAGCACTCCTGAAAAGCGTATTTAAATTCCCAGGGGAATAAAAAAAAAATTAAAAATAAAAAACCCTCATTACTTCAACATCTGACTTCGGAAAGGAGAACAACCTAAGCGCAAGGAACAGAAATGGAGCAGCTACAACAAAAAGCTCGAGAGCACAAAGGCGTTTTAAAAAACTCACTGTTTTAAGTATACAACCAGTCTAAAAAGACCCCAAAAACACTATAAAGACTGCTATCAGGAAGTCTCTGACCTACAAAGATGCTGGAATTGTACTGGGGGAGTATATTTCATATACATTTGCCCTATTTATATGTATATTTCATATACATTTGCCCTATTTATCTTTTGCTAGATGTGGTNGGCTACTAAGCTATGTCAGAGCAACAGTTTGTCTAAAATGCCAATTCTTGTCAATTTTACAAACAGCAAAATTTTCCTAAAGAATACTCAAGAAGCCTGAACCACCGCAGAAAACACAGAATAAACTCTTTCCGTTGATGTTCAGCAAGGAAAAGATCAGGGAAGACTATATCTTAAACTCTCTTTCTAGGGGTCAGGCCAGAGAAAAAAATGTCACAAAGTGCTAACACCAGGGGATTTTAGAACAAATCACTAGGGTCACGTGGCAGTCACTTAAGATTTCTAAAGAAAGGAAGCAATTTTTTATTTCAGTATCTGCAATCAATTACTTAAGCAGAACGTGAGAACAATTACCCAGACTACAATCCTATTTCTATCGGTAGATTAACTAATAGAAACTACAGCTGAATAAATTAAAAAAAAGGAGAAGCGAACTAACATAGATTTTGCAAAGCAAAGGTAACATCTCACAGGACTACTGCAGACATCTTTTGAAGGGTTCACATACCAACCCTGATTAAACCGGTATACACCACGTAAGTCTTCCAAAAGGCATTCAAACACTGTCCTCACTGGACTGCAGTGGAAACTATCTATAATAAAGATTTGAGAAAGGGTTCTCTAGGGGATTAGTAGTTATTTAAAGAGAAAAATACCATGTCTTGTTTGCTGTTATCACAATAAAGCAAAGTTACCAGAAGGGTTCCAAAATAAAATTACATAGGTCAACATACATAAGTCAACCAAAAGAGACAGTGATTCCCAATGTGAGTGGTTCCTAATTACACAAACTTATTCACAGCAGCTGAAAACAGAAACTGATTGTAAAAAACTACAAAAGGATATCACAGTGCTGAATGCTTGGACAGTGTCACAGGCAAAATTACTAGTGATAAACACAAGGTAATGAACAGGGAGCAAAGGGCAACTACAGACATAACAATTTAAGATCCAAGTTGCAATTCTCTCACTCTTTCAAATCAAAGGTACTCAATCATCAACAACCAAAGAGGAAAAACAAAATAAAAGAACAATCATGAACAAAACAGAATATATTTGTCACTATATAAAAAACATAGTTCACCACCATCTTGCTTATCATGAGATGTTCAGGTCAGTCCCTTTTCAGAGAAAGGGAAAAACAGACAAGTTCCACAAACAATTTATACTAAAGGAAAAGACTTATCATTGAAAGAAAAACAACTGAACATGCTAAATCTGCAAGAATAAAAAAAATACATAGAAGAGAGTTGCCCAGTGTCCTATAAGAACAAAAAGGTACCCTGTGAAATAATTTAGTAGCTTTAATAATCTATTACGAATGAAAATCTTTTCTTCTTAAGTATGAGAGTTACTGCTGTAGAAGGCTACAGAGGCTAGAAATGCAACTAGTTTAGACAGGGATTGGGCAAACATGAAATAAATGAACTGATGACTTAAACAGAGTGGTCCAAAGGCAACTCTACAATTCTTAGCCAGCCAGCTCAAAACCAGAACACACCTACAGAAAATATCAGGCTATAACTGAAAAGCTTCAATTCCTAGACATCACTGTTGCAAACAAGCTACTGAATTGGCTATTAATTGAGTACAGCTATTACTGTAACCTAGTAGAGGAATAATCTTCATGCATGCAAAAGAAATATCACTAGCCTCATGGAAGCTCTACCCACTTACCCAAAATCTGAATTTTGGACTATGGCTGTCAGGTTGACTTCAGTGGGAGAATGGGTGCCAACATTTGGGCAAAAATATTGAGGTTAGAGACTAATCTGGACATATCTTGACTTTTTGTGAGGCTCCACGGTTCTAATGATCAGCTCCTGACCCTGACAATTCTTCGACCATAGCATCACTTAATTCCTTAATTCACCTACTTCCAGAAGTTCCCGTCCTTATTACAGAAAATCACTTCTTACCACTTGACTTTTTGAAAGTCTGATGATTAAAAACTCAGTAAAGACTATCTGTAAAGCAGTCATCAAGAAATTGTATGGCTTAATAGTATGTTGCATGTCTTGCTACAACTCTGAACATTCATTCCCTACCCAACCAGATGTAATCCACATATCACAGCTCTCTTGGGGTACGAAACACCAACCCAGTGGTTGACTGAACGTATGTCACAGTTGACTCCAAACGCAAAGTAAACCACTCCAATTAAAAACACCTTGAAGTAGCACTTGTTCACTGCAACTGAGGCAAACTAGTAGCCCAACTATACCCACACATAAGAACTGAAAAGTGCTAGAAAAACGTAACACAAGTAGTCCAACATTTTTAAAGGGTTGTAATTTAAGCCAGCTTTAAGCTAAATCTAAATCTACTGGAGTCCAGTCTCGATTTGGGTATAGTGAATGATATATACTTTGTGTGGACAGACTCCTAGCTCTGCAAATATCAGAAAAAATGCAGTTGCAGGGCCCTTTTGGGTCACCAGATATAAAACTCTTACCACAGGCAACCACACAATAAAACAATTTTTAAACATTCTTACTACAAACATGCAGCAATTTTAGTTGCTAGGGGGGAGGAGGGGTGGTAGAGGTTGGGTGTTGTTTTGATTTGTGGTTTTTTCCTCCTTATATCCTTCCTGAGGGATATCTAGTCATCAGCTTTACCATTTTATGCTCAGATAGGCCTTGGCTACATTGTGGTTCTGATTTACTGTTAACTTTTACATCTCTTAACAAAGGTTTTAACACTTCTGCTTACTTATGCTATCATATGGCACAGCTGTTTCTGCAACCACACACATAACCAGACAAAAGTTGATCCAGCTGACAGAGACTTTCCTGCTGGAGTCCTTTCCAGCCGGGTCAGTTCCCCAAAACAAACATTTCTGTGCAAGAACACTACAGTTGTGCCTGAACATAACAAGGTTGGTGCCACTGAAGCCCCGAACTTCAACACAGAAATGCTTTTAGCAGACAGCAAAGTCATGACAAGTCGACAGCCACAGACTGAACTGCACTACCCTGACAGCAACTACTGTGTAAAACACTGCAATGTGCATGTGCCAACTGACAATGAAGCAAGCAGTGATGGACTGAATATTAAACCACAACAGACTGAATTTTAAAACACATATATATCCACTTGTCACAATCAGTAGGGTATCTGAAATGTGCAAGACTTTAAGCAAACTGAAGATATTATGTTAATGCCACAATGACCCAACTATTTTGTTAATGCCACAATGACCCAACTATTTTATCAGTCTGCCAGCTTCACACACAAATCATGCGAGTTCAACAAAAATACTTGCATGCTTCGGGCTAAACTCAAGTGCAAGTATTCACAACACCAAAATAAAACAAGGGTCTTTCTTAAACTATTATACAAGTTAATTAAAGACTCTGAATAACATTTAACATAAACCTATCAATGTATTTATATTGCTGTTTTTTCAGAACACAGTATCCTGTTCCTGAAAGCTCTTACCTAAGTTTAGGTTCACAAATCTAATTTACCTATTCTGAGTACCATCATTACAAAAGTCTGATGTCTCATTACTTCAATCTTGAGGCACTACTCCAGAATTTATTTTCCAGTAGGTTTGGACCTGCTTTAAATTTCATTCTTTCCTCAGATTTTCAAAGAAATTATACGGATTGAAGAAATTAGCTTACTGAAAGTCATTATGTAACACCTAAAATGTGTTTGTCACACAGATTTCAAAGAATTCAATAGAAAAGCATATGCAAAGACCTGTAATCCAGCAGAGACAGCAAGGAAGAACAGTAAACGGGAAAGATCTACATAGTGAAAGAAATATTTTGAAGCAGTTGAGTCGGTAAATTTTGGTTTTATTCACAAGAGAAACTATTTACACGCAACTAAAGCTTACAAACTCAGGTATCTTCTGAGCATCTCAACTGCACTGCAGTCACCAGTGTTACATATGAATGCTGACAGCTGGTTTCCAGCTGATGCTTCCAGGGACATTTGAATAACTTAACACAGCCTCTTCCTTGAGTGTTCCTACTAAACAAGTGCTAAGAAATGCTCCCTTGTATGCACTAACAGAATTAAAGTTCAGGGTTAACCTCAAACTTGATTCTGTGCAAGGCTATCCAAACCAAGCACCGATCATTCTCAAGATTACTCATCAGAGAATAAGCAATACTTAGCATGGGAATTAAGGACCAATCAAAATCATAATGTTGACTGACAGTGTATAAGTTTTAGGGCAGCCTTACTGACTTGTATCTCCCCCTGTACATACACTTCCAATGTATTTCATGGCTGTTTAATCATGAAAAGATGCTGATCAGCAAGAACACAGCACCATTGCTAGCCTTAAAAACCATTATGTGTAATGTGGTAGAGAGTAAATTTTATCTCTCTAATACTCAAGCAGCAAGACGCTGCTTAAGGATATCCTTATTATAAATGGAATAGAAAGGTGAAACAAGACAAAGAAATAAAGGACCCACAGAGGAAGTTATATATAAATGCTTATCTATTACCTATATCCAAAGGCATATCTATTTCCAGAAAAATAGGCAACACTAGACCACAGCAACAGACTTGAAAGATAACCTAAGTGGAAAAGGAGTACAGTAGCAGTAGAGCAACACCATGCTAAAGATATGAAAACAGGAAAGGGGCAAGTAAAATCCTGAAAAATAAATAGTAGAAAGTGGCATTACTATAGCATGCAAAGAAGTCAAATTCTCATTTGATGTATCTCAACTTTAAAAAATATAACATTTAATTGGAAAAACATAAATACTGAATGGCCAGATGAGAAACAGACCTCAGAACAGTAAAATTATTTAGATGTCTGGCCTGGGCAATAGAATACAGACCCTGACAAATGTCAATGGGTCACAGCACATATTTCAAAAACACGCCTTATTCTTGTTCCCCAGGGAGCAATGAAGATTAATTGAGAATTCAAATCTATGCTAGCTTTTGCTAGCATTTCAGGAGCACCTAATACACACAAATAGCATACAATCTTTCAAATTTGCCAAGTTACAAGACATTGGGGGTACAGCCAATCATATATAAACAAATAAAATCTGAAGAAACAGCCAGAGATAAGAATTTTCCAATATTTGATTATCGTGGCTGTTCAGGATTTCCCTTGTTGCTACTTATGCCCATTATGTGCCATTCTATCAATAGGCATTGCTGAGAAGAGCCTGGCTTTCTCTGCTCCATATTTTCCTACTAATTAGTTGAAGACAGCAGTAACCTGCCCCTCCAGCCTTCTCTTTAGACTGAATACACCCATCCCTCTCAGTTTTTCCTTCTCTGTAATGTGTTCCAGCCCTCTAAGCTGGTGGCCTTACACTGAGCTCACTTCACTATATCTGTATCTTCACTAGAGCAGGGTCTAACCAAAATTGGACTAAACACTGTAGATGGGTTTTCCCAAGTATCAAACAGTAGTGAACAATCACTTCCCCTAAACTGCTGGCTAAAGTCTTGCTTAACTCAATAATCAATAATCGATCACATTCACCCTGCAAGGGTGCACTATTCATGTTCAACTTGCTGTCCAACAAGACTAGTCAAAGCTGCCTTCTATCTCATTTCCTAACATTTTGGAAATGAGGACACTTTTCTAATTGTCAACGTGGACTTTTAATGCTATTCATTAGTGTTGCTTCTTATTTGGTTGGGGTTTTTTAATTTTTATTTTAAACTAGTATTCAGTCTATATTTATATATGTACAGCCCACGAAACAAGCAGATTCACAGGATAACCACCATGCCTAGAGGAACTTCACTTCTCAGTGCCTGTGGCACAAATCTTTTTTACTAATGCTTCTAAAATACTTTCTTTTTACTTTTGCCTGTGCTTAGAAAGAGGAAAAACTGTCATGCCACAGAGTTCATAAATGAACAAGTTTGTAGGTAGACCATTTTTCTTGCCTTTAACAATAACTAACATCGACTAATAGTCGCAACAATATTTTTCAGCCCTGAGAAATAATCAAATATTGGCTAACAACCAATTTTGGGCCTGGTATGGACATTAATACAATTTACTTGCAGTGATTACTATTGAATGCATCTAGTGATTCAGAAAACTAAATTTAAAAGAGTAGGTGAATATTATGCTATATGTAAAAGGGAAACCTATGCAGACTACGGTCAAGTAAACAGCCAATGAAGCTACAGTGCAACAAAGGAAAGAAAAACTTATCACCACAAACTAAAAAAGGAAGGGGAAGAAAATAAAAACAGCCACAAAACAGTTCAAGTTCTATGCTGGGAAGTGGGATCCAAGGCAAGAATAGATACGGTCAGCAAGGCAAGTATGATAGGTTTTCACAGCTGCACTGGTTGGCTGCAAGTTACATTATGCAATCAAGACTCCAGGTTATCAAACTATTTTTAAAATGTAAGAAGGTAGTTTTATTTTTAAGTAAGATGCATATTGTACTTGCTAAGGCTGCAAATCACATGCAGTCTAGGACAGGACTACTCTGGTTTTGAATTCCTACTCCTGTCTCTCACTTTCTCCAACACAACTCTTTCTGCCTTTCTCCATAGCTGTTTATGGGTCATAACAGCAAGTCCATCACAGGAGCTAACACGGTGGAAAGCTAAAACACAAAAAACAGAGTAAATGCCCTACACCTACATAGCTCTTCACCTCCAAATTTCACTGTAATGATTCATGGAGCTAAATTCACTTCCAAAGTTTGGAAAAAAAAAAAAAATTTGTTTAAAAAGCCAGAAAGGGCCAGTGTTGGTACAAAGAGAAGACAACAATGACCAATGACAAACCTAAATCAGGCTGCTTTAAATGGTCAAGCAACCAAGGATATATACTTTAAATTTAAACTCATGAAAAATACACTATACAGTATTTCTTCTAAGCCAATATTTTGTCTTTTGAGTCCAAATCAGCAATCAGAAGTGTATTCCGAGCCTTTAAAAAAAATAATCTATTATAAACTTTTCCAGAAGGGAGCTTTTCAAATCCTCTTTAAACTTTCACCTAAAAAGAAGAAAGTGACGCCTGAAGAAGTTACTCCAACTACTAGTTATTGTACCTGCTGAGAGGCTACCACACTGTTTGTTCCCTTTCTGATTTTGTACTGTTTAGGCAATAAATCGATGCTCAGAAAGTAAGCCTTTAACACTGGGGAGTGACGGGGGGTGGGAAAAGCTCACCCTATATGTTATTGGGTGCATAGTCTCTCCTAGACCAGGATTAAGTCACAGCCTAATCAATTATCTTTTAATTGAGGAATAGACTGAGTTTTTCAAGTCTATTAACAGAAATCATGGTTTCCACTCCTTCTTCAGTCATTCTTGCAGGTTCTCTCCAAAACTTACGGTTCTTCTCAATTATTAGAAAATGCTGGACTTAGTTCACATCATATTTACTGTACTATACATAATATTAGTCAGACCATCTCAGTATTTCTATTTGTTAATTCTTTGGATAGAAGTATATATGTAACAATGGTCAAACACAGTGACAATGGCAATAGCACCAACATATATCCAACATTTGCATCCGATAAAAAACAAACAACCTTTGCTGTGCTCTCTATTTTCCGTCACTTCTAAATTGCAATTATTTTTTCATTACATGTATTACAAAGATTTTCTTACCTGGCCTCTCTAGATACTACTTGGCTTCTTTAATGAGGCACCACTGACCAGAACATCATGTCATTTTCTGAATGAACATTTTTTTCAAAAATAACGTAACGAGCATCACAAGCAAAATTACAACTACTACTACTACTAAACAAAAACCCAACCATGCACACAGAAATACTAGTTATAAATTCAAAAGACATCTGGAAATTCTTCCAGCTTAATAAGAATTCTTAAACATATTCAGATTGGTATATTAATGACCAATTGTTGCTCAAACACCATGATGAAATTATTTCAGGTGTAAGTAGGTCTTCTTCCCCTATCCACAAACACATACATATAAAAAACCCAACACAAAACACTGATACCACACCCATAGATTGCAACTCTTATCACAGACTCTCAGAAGCTAAAGCTATAGACTACATTATGCTAGCCACTGTGCAAACACAGAGTAAGACTGTTCAAAGAGCAAACAACCTAAACATAAGGGGCAACAGATGGAGAGAGACAAAAATGAGAATACAAGGAAACAGCACCACCATAAACAATGGTTAGAATTAATTCTTGTTCTAAGGATGGTATGTTTAAGTCCCAGGGTGACAGGAAAGGTAGTGGTTTGGTTTTGTTTTCAAGCCAGCTTCTTTTACATTAACAGGCTGCAATTGTTTGTAAGGGTGCACATACAGAACTTCTCCAAGCACAAGGAGCACCACAGGAGAACGAACGAAATTGTTTAACTGCTCATGATGTCACTTCCTAACGTGTACTTATAATCTCATTAACAATGACAACAAAAGATATATAGTATCCTTCACAGTTAATTCCAAGCTGTTTGTTTTACAGCCATAAAATACGAGATGCAAAAAGACTAGACAGTCAAAAAAGAAGATTGGGAAAGCATTCTGGTTTAGGATTTTGAATCTGTATCAACAGAGTAGGATCATTATTTTTACCACAACTATTAAGAAAAATTGTTACCACGCAATACAGAAATCAAAAGCATGGTATGTCATGTGATTTATTAACACAACTAACAAACACTTAATTGTCTATTAACAGTTAAGAGATCACTTACTATGTGGGAAAAATCTGCAGTCTGTTAAAAGAGTAGTGTGTGCCATGTTTAAAACAAGGGCTGGATTATGATCTTAAACCAAAGATCTCATGACAATGCTGTCTACAAGTGACAGAGAGCAGAGAGTTTTCCTTTTGGGAAGGAAGGATTGCCTTTGCAAAAACAGCCTTAGCTAAAGGTCAGACATCCACAAAGAGAAGTCAAAAGCACACGCAGAGATCTAGCTAGTATAGAAGGCAACAAGTTTGGAAGAGAGAGAGACTTGAAGGTCATCCATAGAGGGATGACAGCTGAGTTTATGAATGAGATGAACAAAATAACTTCTAGAGAAATTTGATGTAGTACTAGGGGTAAACATCAAGCTGGAGGGATCTTACACAGATCTAAAGAAAAGGAACTCTGGAAAGAAGCAAGGTTTTCATCAAGGTTAAACTTTCAAGGAGAGAAGAAAACAAAATGCAAAAGAAAGAAAGGCACAGTTGCCTCACAAGTGGTCTTTTTAAAGTTCTGTATGGTTATATTGCACAGAAGAGCCTAAAGGAATACACGATGTCAATACAGTTCCAACAGAAGTCTGCAGGAGGAAAACAAACAGGTCCATGTTTCTAGGACTGACTATGAGCCGTAACAGCTCAGTTAGAAAATCATGCACATAGTAAAATCTGGCATAATCCACTGAATGCTATCTTCTTCCAATGCCATCTTTCACAACAAAAGATTAGAGGAAACTGCATGTAGAAACTAATACAAACTCTTCCATAATACCACTGACTTTCCCCAATGATCTGCTTTCTTTCCTGGCCCCCCAGAAGTTACATCAGTGAGCTATGGAGCAAGTATCCAAGCAGCTGTTGTCCTATCAGTGTGTGCCCAAGGGTACATCACCACTTTGTACCATGTTACATAGGGAGAAAGGTGGAACTGAGAGGACACTCTGCTTAGCATGTGTCAGTCTTTAAACTGATGAGTACGGACCATGCCTCAATAGACTTCTGTACAGCACTAGGTACCTAAATTTAGGTATTACAGCTTTCGAAGTTACAGTGATGCTAACAGAAGGATTCTGATAAGTCTCATAAGGGTCAAGGAAACTGTACATTAAGGCTTATAAACCTTTAAAGTACAGAGTGCCCAATTCATTTATTTTAGGTAAAGAAGTAACGTGTTACATGTTCCTTTTTAGAGAACTAAACCCACCATTTCTGCACAACAGCAAGCATCATTAAAGTAGTCTCATCTCAGACAAACTTAAACAAAGCAAACAAAAAAACCATCACAATCCTCTTGTACTACTGACAGTCAGTATGGTCGGCTAGAGCACTGGTAATGCCCGAGTATGCTTCAAACCAGTACTGCAGCTACTCTGTTCAGAGCACTGAACACTTGCTTCTGAGGCCCTGCCTCTGTGATGAATCCCTGCCACCCCCATAAGGTTATTCTCCAGTAGCTGATGGTGGAAGGGGCAGAAGTAAGTTATGGTGAATCTAGCTCCAAAAAAGTTTAAGAAACATGGACAAAAACAAAGCACTTAAGCATTAGGACAAACTTACAAAGTGCAAATGCCCTCTGAACACAGAGCAATTTGAAAAACACTTTGGTGGCAATCATGTCACTGAAAACTCTCAGCTGACCACAAAAATTATTAATCTCTGTAGATTATGTTGGACAAGTAAAATCTGAATTTGCCACCTGTATTACAATCATTGATTGAAATAATTCTGTTCTGACAGTAAACTGGAGTAAGAAAACAACTTTCATCATTGACATGTCCAATCCACGACATACCTCAGTGGACACCTATGATCTAACCTAAAGGACAGTCACTGATCTCATCTATGGCAATTGTTGATGTTCTCATCCATGCACATATAATCAAATTTGTTGTGTGTCTGTGTGCCCTATTGAACTCTATTGGCATTGAGTTTCACAGAATAAATATGGTTATTGTCTTAAAATTGGTAATTTCTGGAAGTTCACAGAAGATAAAAACTCAAATTGTCAAAACAATTTAAGTATAAAAAAGTGGCATTGAAATCATAGAATCATTTAGGTTGGAAAAGACATTTAAGATCATTGCATCCAACCATTAACCCGGCACCATCATATTCACCACTAAACCATGTCCCCGAGTGCCACGTCTACACATCTTTTAATTACCTCCAGGGATGGTGACTCCACCACTTCCCTGGGTTGTCTGTTCTGATGCTTGACAACTCTTTACATGAAGAAACTTTTCCTAATATCCAACCTACACTTCCCCTGGCACAACTTGAGGCCATTTACTCTTGTCCTGTCACTTGTTACCTGGGAGAAGAGACCAACCCTCACCTGGATACAACCTCCTCTCAGGTAGTTGTAGAGAACAATAATGTCCCCCCGAAGCCTCCTTTTCTCCAGGATAAACAACCCCAGCTCCCTCAGCCACTCCTCATAAGACTTGTGCTCCAGACCATTCAACAGCTTTGTTGCCCTTCTCTGGTCACACTCCAGCATCTCAATGTCTTCCTTGCACTGAGGGGCCCAAGACTGAACACAGGATTCAAGGTGCGGCCTCACCAGTGATGAGTACAAGGGGACAATCACTTCCTTAAGAGTCCTGCTGGTCACCCTATTGATGATAAAAGCCAGGATGCCACGGGCCTTCCTGGCCACACTGCTGGCTCATGTTCAGTCAAGCCTACCAGAGTGGCAAAGAATGCTCCTTAGCCATTTCAGTGAGGGCAAGGGATGGAGATCCACATGAGAGCAAAGACACAAAGCTTGTTGATGCATTACAAACCACAGAAACACCCAAGAACGGTCCCACAGAAATTAAGGCCTCTCCCAAAACAGGTGGCAGGATGAATAGCGCAACTCAAGCGCATCTACACCAAAACACACAGCATTGGCAACAAACAGGAGGAGTTGGAAGCCACTGTGCAGCTGGAAAACTATGACACAAAATCAATATAGTCAAAGTGCTAACTGAAGAAGCCATACCATTCAACCGCATTCCAGAAGTCTCACACTGCTCCCTTCTACCTAAAATTTCTCTTAGAAGTAGAAAATACTATGTTAATACTAGCATTCAAATAGAGCAGAACGTTCATATATCAAGTTAGCATCTACTGCCAGCCATATCTGCCAGCAGCACACAGGGTAGGCCACATGTATGGAAGAAAAGCTAAATTTCTTCTGAACTGTAATCTCTCAGAAACCCAGTTATTCACATAGAACAGTTACCTAGTAAGATTAAATCACTGAAACAAAGTTAAAAAGAAGTTGCAAAGAAAGTGCTTTCAACTATGGAGTTAAATGTAGCAATGTCAGCACACACAGAACTCCTGCAGCATACCTGGATTTAAGAGCCTCATGAGGCAACTATTACCTCCAACTTCTCATAGGGAAAACCTTACTAGTCTTTTGAACTCCTCTGAACTCAAATTTCAATCCTTTTCCACAGATAGGCTGAATTCATTGTTATTTGTAATAGAAAAGAGAAACAGTTCTCCACAAAAAGTGATTTTTTCCATTGGTAACAATTCTTGATATAAATTCTTCACAGAACTCCTCTTTCTGCTTTTGTTGCAGGGTGTATTAATTGGTTGCAAACTCAAACAATGTGACTGAACTTCAGTAATTCTGTATTTAGTCCTCAAAACCAAAAGGAAAACTTCTGTAACAACACAAGACTGTTCATGATGATTCTGGACCAAAAAAAAACCAAAACCCAAAACCAACCAAACAACCTCAGCAAAAATCTGAAAGAGTTTGTACCATTTTTGGTCCCACATCCCTCTGCATATTTGAACAAGCTCTACAAAAGACAAAGAAACTTGCTTTCCCTTTTTCACTGGCAAATTTACATTCTTGCTGATGCAAATTCCTCTTTGCATGTTATTCCAGGATAAGCAACAGTAGAATGCAATCATATATTTGGGGTCAAAGAGGATTAATAACAATAATATAAAGCAAATGTAGTAGATAATAAAGCAAATTTATTGCTCTAATTAAGACAGTCTTTTATTAAAACAAGTTATTTAGTTTAACCACCTAATCATGTGGCTGAGGAGTTTGGTTCCTACAGCTGAACTTGCAACACTAAGCACCAAATGTGTTCCAACACACAACAGCGTGGTCCTATGACATGCCATAAGAAGGCTGTACCACCATCATCACAGTTGGAGAAGGACAATGTGCCATCTACTAGGACACTTTCGCGCAAGAAGTTTACTGAGTCTTAGTAAGGTTTGTTGAATCTTAGCTGTACAGTTGTTCTTGGCAGTATTCTCATCTTTTCATAGGCAGCCACACAAAGCTTCAATAATTTTCAAACTAGCTCCAGTACACAAAAGCCTTTTTCACTCCCAACACAACAGCCTCCCTACTTCCAAAGCATTATTAGCCTTGATCACTCTCAGAAGTAACTTTTTTTGACATGAAGAAGCATCAGAAAAAGCAGAATAGCTGTCAGACTGGAATGCATAATGAATCAGAAGTAAAATTAAATGGTAGCCTTACATCCAGGATATGGTAAGAGTTAAAACATTACCATTAAAATTTTTATATTGCAGTAGGAAGTCAAGGTTTAGAATACACCACTTTACTAATGATAACAGGCCATGCAAATTCTTTGGGAGTCTTTCATGTGGTTGGTAATTTTAGATGCTTAAAATAAATCCAGATCTAATACCTTCCTCCTAAGCAATGAGGTTTTGCATTGAACCACTCATTCTTTGTATGTGTAAGCCACCAAAAAGTGACAAAGAAAGTTGCAAGCTTTGCAATTCTGGGAAATCTACCACATACAATGGCGAAGAAATAAAGAAAAAAAAAATAATTCAAGATACAAATGGTGGGAAAGACTGCAATACCTGAATCTGTGCTGTACCCAAGCAAGGGAGTCGGAGTGAAAGACAGGCGCTGCCTTTTTGTTTTGTTCTCGGGCTGCGAGGTCCCCACCGAAGCTGCAGGGCCGCTGCACCACCCACAGCCGCCTCTAGTGGCACAGCCCGCGCACCGCGTCCCCGTTCGGGTGCTCCCGAACCTCTCTATTCGCGTGCCCTCCACCTTACTTGCTCCTTCACTGCACTACTCTGCAATTTCAGAATCCCCCGTGCAGCAAAAAAATAACCCCGTTATTATAAAGGGCAGAAACTAGAGTCAAATTACATCCCAGTCCTACTGATAGGGACTGGCAACCAGGCACTCCTTAGCCAACCCAACAGAGATCACAACCTGCTCTGAAAATCCCACACAGACAAAACACCAAAAATGCTCGCTTACTGAGAAACTGTGGGTTTCCCCAGCGTTCTCCAGCTTTTTGGGGAAGAGGCAAAGCAGTCACAAACTGTGACTGGCACCCAACAAAACCAACCAGGCAAATCTGGGGGTGTAGAGAACAAGTCTGAATGCACAAGAGACACGATGGAGTGCGCTTCACAAATTGTGGGGTGATTTTATACCTCTCATGCCCCTTCTTAGCTTCAAGATGTTATGCAGGAATGGGATTGGAGAAACGGGGGAAAAAATTCAAGATGGCTGAAGGTCTCTTGTCAGGATTTTCATGCACGCTCTAGAACTCTAGAGGGCACTCGAAATATGCCCTCGTCCTCCTCCCTCCTGAGCTGGGTAACGTGAGCGGCGGCAGCAGCCCGTCGTCTGCTTGCCGGAGTTGGTATTGCAGGAGCGATGTCTGCAGCAGCAGCGCCAACCCCGTGGAGGCGCCGCCTCACAGCCATTACTGGGGCTTCGCCCCAGGGCAGCAGCTGCTGGACCCAAGAATTTCCCCACCCAATGCTGGAGGCACCTCCTTCCACCCCTGCCCCCGGGGGAATAAGGGGGATGTGGATCAAGCCCTCCCTAAGCAGGGCTAGCAAAGGCAGAAATAGATACACAAATAGCACTCACAATGGAGCTCCCTCTCCTTGTTGGTCTCTGCCAAGGCTGCACCAAACTGGGCTGGAGCCTAAGGGAAAGACACGGGGTTAACACAGGGCAGGGAAGATTAGGCAGCGCCCCCAAGCAGCGTTTCCTTCGCCTGGCCAGGGCAGGTACCGCCTGCATCACTCACCACTTCCCTTTAATCCCAACCCTTAAAATAAATAAATAAATAAATAAATAAATTCGTTGCCCTCCCCGGGGGCGGTGGGGTACTCCTCAGGGCACACCCACGCCGCCTGCCCCCGCTCAAGGAAAGGCGGACACGGAGCCCCCTCCCCGGGCGCCACCGCACCGGGGCCTCCTCCGCGCGAGTGCTGGGGGCAGAGGCAGCGGCGGCACCCACGGCGGGCAGCAGCGAGAATTACCTGCGAACTTGCCGGAGCAGCCCCGAACCGGCGTCCCGGAGGCCGCGGGGCCCTCAGCGGCAGCGCCCCGGCGCTGGGCGAGCGCCCGCGCCCCCCGCCCGCTCCCGCAGCAGTTACCCCCGGTCTCCGGTTTGCCCCCCTGCAGTCGGCCAGCAGCACTGCCGCCTCCTGTCCGCCATTAGAGGGACCCAACCGAACAATACGGGAGGGGAGCAGCGGCGGTGGCAGGAGACGCGGAGCGCCGCGCCGGGCAGGAGAGTGGAGGGAGGGAGGCACCCGCAGGGGGGCGGCGAGGGCGGTGGTGGAGGACGCACCGGGGCAGAACAACAGCCGAGGGCCCGGCGGGGAAGGGAGGGAGAGAGTTAAAATAGGAGGCGCTAGAGCAGACCCGGCCCTTCCCCCAAATGCCCCTGCCCCCCCCCCCGGGCCGTTTCCCCCCCCCCCCCAAAACCCCCCCCCCTCCCCCAAATGCCCCTGCCCCCCCCCCCGGGGCTGCCCCCGGGCGCTCCCCATTTACCCCCGCCGCCCCGCTCCGTGCCGCGACGGGTACCGGCGGGGTTGCCCCCGGTGTCGCTCGCGCCCCCTCCGCCAGAGGTGGCGGCGCGGCGGCAACACGGTGTACTTCGCCCGGGTAGCCGGGAGGCACGGCGGCTGCTCTCCCATCCCCGCCCTGGGGGCAGCTGAGCGCCGCCAGCCCCCCGCCAGCCCGCCCTGGTGAGGCGCAGCGCCCCGCGCCCCCGCCTTACCCGGCTCCCCACCGCCTGCGGGCACAGACCCCCCCCCGCCGGGGACGCACGCACTCTGCGCTACTCCTCCAGCGCCTCAACTCTAACTCGGTCCAGTCCCAGGCGAAGCGCAGCTGCTGGCGAAGGGGAGGAGGAACCGGGCCAAGCGAGCTCGGCGAGATCCGCCTTCCTGCCCCGGCATTGGCTTTCCCAGAGGGCGGGCTCTGGCGCTGGGCTAGCAGAGTGGGTGCACCGCCCATCCATCAGAGCCGCCCGCAGCCGGTTGACCCTATAAACTGCCAATCTTCCTCCTGGCCACGCTTTGGGTTCTTCCCACTTTGATCCATCAGGTTTGAGGAACCCGGATCGTTGCCCACAGACCGGCTCGTTACCCGCGCCAGGGGGCTGCGCTGGCGTTCCCCGCGCCGCTCTAGGGCAGCGGCAACTTGCCGAAGTTGTGGATGTCGCCGAGCCGCCTGGCCCTATCGGCCGGCGGAGATAGTGCGCTTGCCCGTCCCGGCCGTGCACTCGGTCCCTGCGGGCGCCACCGTTCCGCCCGTGGGGCGCGGGTTTGCCTCTCCCGCTCTGTGCCCTGCCGCCAAGCCATAGGGCTGGGAATGGTCCTACGAGAGGTTCCGCTCCGCTCCTTCCCTTCCCTCACTAGGCGTTGAGCCTGGGGCCATATCCATGATGGACAGAGCATGGGTAATGGAACCGCTCCCAGAGGGAAAAGGGAGAGTTCACGACTCTCAGGGAGGGCGCCTGGCCCGCGCCCCGCAGCCTGCCCCACCAAGCAGCACCTCCTCGCCCGAGGAGGCCCTGCTGCCCCCGCTCTCCGCGGGGGAGGGCGCCATGTTAGCCGCCAACATGGGTCCTGGAGGAGCTGCTGGTGGTGGTGCTGCTGGTGGTGGTGGTGGCAGTGGCAGTGGTGGCGTCCTCCATTTTGTCGGAAGCCGCTGCGGGGAGCTTGGGACCAATTCGAACCGAGGCGCAGCGGGGCGTCCATTTGAAGCGCCTCTGCCCGCCTTCTCCGCGGGAAGAGGGTGCCCCAGGCAGTGCTACGGGGTGGGGACGAGCGGTTCTGCCAGGCGCCGGGAGCCAACTCTCCGCCTGCCCTCCGCCAAAATGGAGGATGCGCACTTTCCCTGCGCGGCTCCTTCCCCTGCGCTGGCCATCGCACTCGCGCCCGCTCCTTCGAGGACCGAGAGAGCGCAGCCGCCCGTCTGGCGCGCTCGTCCCGCTCTGCCCATTTACCCATCCTCCTCTGCCCAGAAGAGGGAGAGAGAGAGCGCGATACCCGCCCTGCCTCCTTTAGTCGGGATCAATCTGTGTCAACCACGCGGAGCAGAGTCCCTCGGAGATATAGAGCCTGTTGTGTGCGCGAGGAGCCGGGTTTCAGCCGCTGGCGCCATTTCCAACCCGGAGCCTCCTGCGGGACAGCCTTCCCCTCGAGTTGCGCAGGAGTCATTTAAGGGCTGTCTCCTTTCTCCACCATCCTTGATGTGTTTGGCTAATAATTTTCATGTGTAGGAGAGACCAGAAATTTTTTATCTTCCATTGTCACAACAATATCTCTAATTTCTTCCTAATGATCCGACCCAGAGACACAGGCTCCAGTCAACAACTCAAGCCAAAATCATCTACTTTCTTACTATATATTGTTGATGGGAATCACTGTGGATTTGGTTTTGTTGTTCAGGGTTGATTGGGTTTTGTTGGTTTTTTTTTCACGACATACTACTCATCAGATGAAGCTGGGAAGGGCTACTTGGTGTGAGGGGGGAGTTACCTCAGGGCTGGCAGCACCTTGCTCATGCCTTCTAAAAAGGATGTGAGCTGATGGCAAAACAGCTCTAACAGTCCCTGCCAAGGAAAAAAGTGCCATGTAGATATATCACCACCCATTTTGAAGGTCTCCTCCAAGTTGCCCTATAAATTGATATTTTGTTCTACAGCATCACATTGTCTAGCTATGTGTGTGAGCAGACAGCTGTTGAAATTTCAACATTGAATCCCATTCACGTTAAGTTAAAATTCTGATGAAGTTCAGAAAGAAATTCAAGAGGGCTTACGCATCAGAGATGGATGGTGGAAAACAAGTGGTTTTCTAATTCATAACACATTAAAAGAAACCTATCGCACTTTAAAAAAGTAACCAAAGGATTACCATTGCCCTAGCAAGAGACATTACCTAATGGTGTTATCTAGGACTATTATGTAGCAATAGAAGATTTTCATTAATGTCTTAGATTATACAGCTCAAAAAAATTTTAATGTTTTTTCTTGCAATTTTGGAACCGTATTGAAATGTATTTATATATAAACGTTTCATAAATCCAGAGAACCCTTGGACCCCTGTAGACATCTAACCCTATTTTTAAATTTGTATGTTCAAATATAGCCAAAAATAATGAAAAAAATTTTCCTTTGTTTTTTCGATTGACATCAGGAAAAATAACAAAAACGTTCAGGCACCTATGTAAATTCCTCTTCATCTATAAAACCATGTATAATTCTGATTATTTTTAAGAATAATCCATATAGAGCAATTCTTTTTATGGTTTGAAAGAGTTAGCATTAGCTCAAACACTAAGCAGCAAAATCTCTTTGTGAACGCCAGAGACCTCAAACTTATGTATTTTTAGGCTCCACACCACTGCTTTCATGGACAGGCCTGATGTCAGCAACTTCACTAAAAAATGTCAAATGTATTGACTGGTGGTAGATAAATTCAACAAAGCTGAACCAACCATTTGTTCAACAAAGAGTGACATCCTTCTATCTGTCATGGAGTAAAATTGCCTCAAAAAGCAGTCAACTGTATTTGAACTGAGAAGGAGTAATCGAATATGTTTTGAAGAGTTTATGTTTGAGCAGAAATCTTAAGAACATTACCAAGCCAACCTTCAAGTGATGCATAGTATGTTCTAAGAACAGGATGAACACAGTTTAAGGCTACCTGCTGCTATCAGCAGTATTTCTCTGTGATAAAGAATAGTGGCATTTGTTCCAGAGTTAGAAGGAAACATCTTCCTTTGACTGAAGGACTTCTTCTGCCTAAACACTGTTTTGGACTGCATCAACCTAATTGTTCAGGTGTCTAGAACAGAGTCTAAGGAATGAAGAGGAAATACTTGAACAAGATGTCTATCACTACTTTATACATGTAACACTTGGAAAGCAGAAGCTCACGAAACCCTTCAGAACACAGTTTATTATAACTGATTTGAAAATTAGCTTGGGAAAAATTGTGTTTGAAGTGTAGATAAAGCTTATGTTTATAGAAATGTCTGTGTGTTTTCACCACCTGTGAAAGTGAAAATGAAGTGCAATCTTTTGTAAAGTATGTGACCCCAAAAAACATGTCATTGTTGGCTTCTATACTGTCCCGCCCCACAAAGTTTGTAATCTCTGCTTTGCACAGTTTGATTTATCCTCTTTATTTTATTCTTTTCTCAACTCTCTTCCCCTACAATTTCTGCCAATATTTCCTTTCTTTTTTGTCCTTAGTCTCACTTTGTCTATTTAGCCTCAATCCTTCTTGGCCATCACAAAGAAGAAAGATGTGGACAAACTGTATTCGTTGATGGAACATGTGTTCTCATAGTCATGGCTTAATGGGATTCTGGTCTACTAGTTGGTTGCTCAACACAACTTCAAGAAATAGTAGTGGATGGAAAACAGATTAAAAGACAAAACCAACCAACCAAACAAACAAAAAAAGTAGAATCTTAAAACACCTATGATCGGTAACACCTTGATCATTTTGGTTTTATTATGTAATATTCCCCTCTATCAGTGTTCCAGTTTGTGGGTTTAATTAGGCATAGCAGCTATTCTTCATAGACTAAAGCTCTTAATGAAAAGATACTAAGGAAAAATTTCTTTATATGGGGGTAGTGAGGCATCAGAACAGGTTGCCCAGGGAAATTGTGGATGCCTCATCCCTGGTGGTGTTCAAGGCCAGGTCAGATGGAACTTTAAGCAAGCTGATCTAGTTGAACCTGCCCCTGCCCGTGGCAGGGGGGTTGGGATTAGATAGTCTTCAAGGTCCCTTCCAACACAATCCACTCTATGATTCTATGATACCATATTTATGTGTGTTTGTACTGTACATAACAGAACCCATACAATTTTAAAAAACGAAAAAATGGTTTGTGCAAAATATTATCTGTGGTCTTCATTATGGTTGTTGAACTACATATACATTTCACGATATTTATAAACAAATCAATATGTATCTATAAGCAGATTGCATTCAGCTGCTTAATTTGCAGCTTATTTAACCAAAAGTGATCTTTCAAAAGATCAAATAATGAGACAATATACACTATCCTGTAAGATTACTAGTAATTTCATAATATAATATGCCTTCAAATGCTACGTCCTATATTTCAGTTGGGTAAAAGTAAATGATAACTTATGTTCTAAACTGGGCAATTTCCCACAAAAGACATTGCAACACTGTAAAAACTAATAATGTAATACCCAAAAAATTATTCCTCTGAAATAATTTTCAGGGAGGTTAAATAAACAACATAATCTACATGCAAAATAATTTTTATTAATTTTTAAACATTTGAGGGTTTTAGTTGGATAAATCTCGTCTTTACCGAGATGAAATGACACTGCAAAACAAAGTATAGGATCTTAAAAGTAGAAGAGATTGCCTCGGTCACTGAGTCCACTTTCTTGCTATTACAGGAAACTGTGTCATTTAATCCCTTCCAGAAACTTTTCAAGCTCCATCTTAATGGTAGTTTGATATGTTTACCCCCTACTTTTGTTGCAAATCTGTTCCAGAACTTCATTGTTTTGGTGGTTAGAAACCTTCTTCTAATTTCCAGACTAAATTTATTCAAGAATCCATTTGGGTTTTGTGCCAATATTCATGCTTTGGCTTAAATAGCTCTTCTCCCTCCCTGGTGTTTAACCCTGATATATTTATAGACGGTAATCATATTCCCTCTCAGCCTTCCTTTTGCTTGACTAAACACTGATTTTTTAGTCTCTTCTTGCTCAACAGATCTTCATTCCACTGGTTGTTCTACTAGCTGCCCCAGTCTGAACACATCTGTCTGAATGTGGGTTCAAATTCCCATAACATCCCATTTTAGGCTGATTACTACCTTGTACTGTACATCAATATTTCCATATCTCCATGAAATATTGCAGTCTTGGGTGTGCAGTTGCCTTTTTGCACAAGTACATTAGATAACCACCATCTCTTCTAGTAGTACCTATGTTCTTTTCTACACTACTCATTTACTGGGAAAGATCTTCATTAACCGCAAAATTTAGCCTCCAAGTGCATGACCTTGCATTTGTGTTATAGCAGTTTGTTTTGTTTCCACTAGTTCAATCACCAAGGTCATTCGTTGTTTTTCCATATGACATCCCACTGCAGCTGTGTTGATGATGCTACCTAGTTTTGTTAAACCAGCTGAACCAATAAGCTTATTTTCTCTTCTTTGCCAAAGAGTAAGATCAATCCCAAGAATAACTCCCAAAGAAATCTACTAGTAGGCACTATTCAATTTGACACCCTCCTGTTTGGTACTACCTGCTGCCATTTCCCTCATTCTGCTCTGGAAAATATCATCTTGTCTATGTGCTTAGCAATGTGTAGCAAAGCTTTTCGGCTAGTCAGTCCCTCTTTCCCTGAAAGCTCTCTACTTAATTATCCATTTTATGAACTCTGTAAGCAGCTGCTCTTCAAAGAAAGAGCAAATGATTTTCATTTCAAACTTCTGACCTCTTCAGTTCTGTTGTCTTGGTTAACTAGATGTCTTAATTTACCAAAATTTGCCTTATGAAATCAAGAGGTTTAGATACAGATCAGCTTTTTTTATTTTCTTTCCATACAATTTACCCCAAATCAACTTTAGGATCATTTTCTACAACGAGTTTTTCTATACTGTCCTCAAACTGTAAGTCCCAGTCTAAAATAGCATCATTTCATGTTGGTTTAGTGATGTTTTGTTGAGAAAAGCTGTCAGCTATGACATTCAGCTATATTTCGGGCCCTGCCACCATTAATAACATTTGTTCTCCAACCTACTAAACCAATTAAGTAAAAAGAAAAGGCGAATAGCTTTTTGCCACCTTAGTGAGTTGAAGTGACTTATGTGTCAGCCAGGTACCAAAGCCCCCACAAAGACAGCACAGAAGAGCATGCAGCCTGAAGGAGGAGAGAATGACTCCATTTCAGCAGGAGGGAGTTATTACACGAACCTAGCTTCTCATGTTACCATAACCTATCTTTGGAGTGGCATCTGTGTATGTATTCATATATATAAAGAAAATTCCCTATTCTTTCTAAATCCAATTTCTTTGTAGATTTTCATTAGAAGATCTCAAAAACTGTTTGATAAGAAATCTTAATCAAGTACTGGATTTGTTGAATCAAACCTTTTCTAGTTTCTTAAACAAAAACTTTCTACTTAAGAGGTTGAAGATCTCCTATGGCGTTTGTAAGAACAGTGTTGAAAGAGCAAGCTTCAGTATACCTTCACCTTTGTTTCTTTCCAGTAAATCTGGCATGTGGTATTCCTTTATTATCCTGGTATTTCTCATACTGAGGGACTTGAATAAGAGCAGGCTCCATGAGGTTTAGTGTATGGTTTTATCACAGGCAAGTTGCTGCATGATAGAGCTGCAGTAGTCCTGTCCTCTCCTCATTGACTGGCTATAAACTTGTGTCACCTTTCTGTGCTGACATGAGCATTCATGCGGCTAAAAATTGGCCAATTTTCATTTGTACCAATACATTGATCTCACTGTATGTGCAATCAGATGAGTGATAGTGCCAGATAAGGGGGTGCAGTGGGAAGCACAGGGGAATAATGTAAATCCCATTTTTGAAACATCACTGATAGTCTGCATAAATCAAAGTGATGCTACATATATGAAAAGGAATGAGTAGGTTTTGACTGGTGATCTGGCTTCTGCCTTATCTCAGTAAGATCCACAATGTAGTTTTTACTTAGTTACTAGAATTGTTTAGAGCTGTCTGAGAGAAAAAAAACAAACTTGAAAACCATGAAATTGTGAAGTGAATTTTTATTTCATAACACTTAAATTTGGTCAGTTTTAAAAACATTTTTAATAAATTTCTTGTAGCAAATTTAATTTAAAATTCAAATTATTTAAGATCATAATAAGATTCTCTTACTGCAAATCACTGTGATGATAGTTTTGACAATATTTTGACATATACTTCACAGGCAAAAATTAGAAAAAACAGTCTTTTTTTGTGAACCTTTTCATTTTCAAAGCAAAGCCATTTTTCTTCAGTTTCATTCAGTGTCTGAGGCTGTTCTAGCAATTAACAAAAATGCTTTTTTAGGCAACTTGTCCTTTCCTGTTGGATGAGGACTGTGCCATAGTCACCACTACCTTCAGATTGGATTATTGCACTGCGCTTTTACTTGCTAAAAGGCCATTTGGAAAAATGAGTTAGGGCAGGACACACTCAGGACATTTACTAGAGGATCTTTCCATCAGGGCTTTGTTAGAGTATAAAGTTAGAGTATAAAGTAAATGGGAGAGTATCCTAAACAGCACTGTCCCTTCCTTGCTGTCCATGACTCAAAATATGTGCCACAAGAGCCTTGCAAATGGGAAGGATCCAACCCGACTTTCCACAAAGACAAGGTTGTGTGATGAGACTCCTTACTGACCTTACCATTTTTTCCTTTAGAAAGACTACAAAATGGAACCTTGACTTGTGACCAGAAAACTAAAATTCTTGTTCTTCAAACATCTGTCATCATACTGCAGTCTCTTTTTCACATACCCAAAATTTTTCTTCTTTTTTTGTTGCATTAACCAGTCCTTGATCCTCAGTTTCAATCTCCTCACTGGTGCACCACCACCTCCAATGATGAATCTGTTGTGGTCTTCTCTTTATTTCAGTGGTCCTTCAAAGGTCCATCATTTCCTTTTAACCTTCTAGCATCCCTTAAGGCACCTTCCCTTCAATCTCTTGCTCTTACTCTCAGATTGTAATTTTCTTTTACAAACTTTTCTTCATTTTGTTCTAAACCATTCTTGCTCATCATAAATAAATAAGTTATACATGAAAAAATAATCAAAGCAATAGTAAGTTTACAGAGTCAAGTGCTTAGAGGTTAGGAAATGCAACATTTCCTACATGCCCATGCAACAGTTGGCTTTTTAATGACATATCTAACAGGTCAAAGGAAATGATTATCCCACTCTACTCTGTACTGGTGTGGCTTCACCCTGAGTATTGTCTGCAGTATTGCGCTCCATAACACAAGAATGATATAAAAATATTGCAGTGTGTTCAAAGGAGGGCAACAAAGATGGTGAGGGGACTAGAGGGTTTGACTTATGAGGAGCAGTGAAGGGTTTGTTCAGCACAGAGGAGAGTGAGGGGTACTGACCTCATTGCTGTCCACAACTTCTTCATGAGTGGGAGCAGAGGGGGAGGTGTTGATCTCTCTGGTATCTGGTGAGAGGACAGAAGGGAATGGCTTAAAGCTGTGTTAGGATAAGTTCAGATCAGATATTAAAAAGTTTTTCACTGAAAGGGTGGTCAAGCACTGGAACAAGCTCCCCAGGGAAGTGCTCATGGTCCCAAACATGTAGGTGTTCAAGAAGGGTTTGAACAATACCCTTACATGGTTTAACATGGTTTAACTTTTAGGTTGTCCTATGTGGAGTCAGGAGCTGGACTTGATAATCCTCCTGAGTCCCTTCAAACTCAGCATATTCTACTATTCTATGGTTCTTTTGACACCTATCACTAGCATGTGACAGCCTCACAAACCTTACTCCATTTACCTCCATTTTATACAAAGAGAACATACGATTATATTAATGTAAAAAATACGTGTTGTTTTGGGTGGCTATGTTTGTCAAGTTTATGGTATTTAATTTAGCACTTCATTTGGCAATCACATGTGACATCAACTTTGCTTGCAGTTGAGAAGTCTCCAGAGCATGAGGCTGGGTACCCAAAAAGTGAAAAATACCTATTTCTCATTGCATCTCCCAAAACTGCATTAAATGAGTTTCAGCCTCACGGGAGGGACAGGATCCCTTGAAATAATACAAAGAGAGAATCCAGTTGCTCAGGAGATATTCTTCTGTCCAAAAAACAGAACTAACTTTTTCTTCTTGAAATCATCTGCCTGAGTCACTGCACTGTGTAGCTTTTGTACTAAGTGAGGAAAGGGCATACAATCGACAGGCTACTTCATGTCTTCTATGTCTTCTTTTTACACTGAACACTAGGTATCCTGTGTAATGGAGTAAGGAATGGCCTGTGGTACAAATAGTATGGGATCTCACAGATAAAAGTATCATAATACATATATTCCAGGAGTTTAAATTAAGTTTTCACAAGCAACCTGAGTTTGAGTGCTCTCTAATTTTTGCATGTTTTAGTCTCTGTATTCTTAAAACTTTCCAAATTACTTTTAGGAGGTAACTTTCTAAAAGGCAATCCAGAAAAACAACCATCAGAAATTCTATCTTGTTGAAGTAAATTTATATATGTCCTAACTTCCAGTTTGAGAATGCACATCCTGGCACATTTGAGGCTTATATCCTAGTCCCCTGTCTCTTTGAAACCTTGTTCTAGCTCCCATCCTTTCCTTATCTCTGTAATCATTCAGTCCCCTCAAGCATATCTTCTCACATTTATGTACTCCAGCAGCTCTTCCCCACTGGGTGAAGAACCCTATCCTAATATCCAACCCAAACCTCCCCTGACACAGCTTCATGCTGTTTCCTTCAGTTCTGTGGCTGGTCACCAGAGAGAAGAGATCAGCACTGTGAGGTCTCCCCTTAGTCTCAGGAAGAGGTAGAACTTTAATGTAGCACATGAGACAGGAAGCTTACAACCAGATAACCTAGAGGAGAAAGTTTCATCTGAACTTGAAGTATTATTTATGATAAATCCCTTTACAACCATGCCAAATGCCATAAATTCTAACTCTATACAGTTTGTAGACCTTTAATTTAATGGAAAATTGTCAACAGATACATGTTACTGGTTTAAAAAATGGAATATTTGACTCTCGTTATGTTACCATCTTTCAGAGGCTCTATCCTGGCCAGTGCTATTTGGATCACAGGGAAATATGATTCTTCAGCACTGTTTTTGTAAGCAAGAGAACCATTATAGTCCTTAGAACAAAATGTTAAAAGGTTCTAGGGAAGTTATATGACAATTGTACTTGGTGAAGTTATGGACCAGTACTGCGGTGACCATTGACTGTTTACAATAGTCTCTGTGCTTACTTATTCTAAATCTCCAGCTTTTGGATGTCTGAAGAAAGCAAAGCCAATCTGTAGTGAGAGAAACCATTGTACTGAGAAGCTCATGTGACTTTTGTTTTGTAGAAATCCTAACTTTATTTAACATTTCTCCCATGGGAAATTTATGCTTGGTAGTACTAGAGCTCCTAAATGTGGAGGTCAGACATAACAGAACAAAAGGTAGGCACAGGCTGCATTGGAACTACTTATCAAGCTTTAGTATGAATTCTTCATGACTACAAATGTTTTAATCACTTTTTTTTCCCCCTTAAAGTTATAATATAACTCGCACGGGAATTAATTCTGAGGAAGTCTGTCATTCTGTGTTGATTAGGCACCTGAAGGTCAATTCTAGATTCATTCAGTAGAGGAGACACAATAGCACTTTCTGGCTTTCTGTCAGTGAAACCATCATGGATACCCTTATTTCAATAATAGGGTCCAGGTAGTTTAACTAGAATAAAGAATTAAGAAGACAAATGGAAAAATATCCTGTGACACTTAAAGTAAATATAGTCTAATCAGTTTGGCAGAGGAAGACAGATGATTTTCATGTTACTGTTTATTTAGATGTGATTATACATAAGTAGATGGCACATCAAGAAACCAGAATGTAGAACTGCTAGAGAAGAGTTATCATCCCTTTCTTGTTCTTCTGCTATAAAAGAAAAATTAAATTGTTCTATATTCATCAGAATATGTATCTTTTTATTTCTTTGGAAAAAGGTGGGATTGTGTCAAGAAATAACTGACTTTATTATCAATTTTTCTTCTGGAGGAAACAAATCAACACCCAGAGTTGTTGGGAAACCCACTGACTAAACAGAGGTATTGTATTTTCCACTAAGCAACTTTGTGTTGTTGGTTTTGTTGTTTGTAGCCATTACATATTTCAGAGAGCTTTGCAAGCGTGACTAAATCCTATTATAAGCATAGCAGGAAAAGCTTGTGTTTTATTTACAAAGAACAGTTAATAGTAGTTGACCAGTTATTTCTCCTGAATCGGGTTGCATTTCTTGATTTTCCTCCAGCAACAAACAGCAAGTGGCTTAATTTTCTTCACATTTACCTAGACGCAAACTCAGATAGATATTTTACAATAACTATTTTACAATAGTTTTACTGGACTGATTCAGATATTTTTGTGTGGATTAATGGGTGCATTCAGAATTTGTTGCAGTTCTGTATCGTCTGTCACTGATGGGAATATCATAATCACAATAGATGTATAAATACAATGTGATGCTTTCAGAATTAAAATGAAACTATTTTACTAGAGGTAGAAGCAGAGAGGTAAACAGGAATTTGGATGGTACAAATTAAATTAACATCAAACCTTTCACTTGTATATTGTAAGAGATGCACTTCTGTAATAAACTTTTCTCAGTATATGGAGTAAAAAAGTCAAAAGTGTTTTAATTTTCTTTCTTTCATTGTCTCAGAGGAGGGTTCAGAAGCTTCACAGAATTCCTACCACTCCCAATTACCTCAGTTCTAGAAATCCTAAAGCAGGTGTTTCTTGGGCATTGATGACTTTTAAATTTCAGACTAAATATGGATAATTTAAAGAAAAATGTAGGGAAATGGCAGCATTTTCCTGTTTTAGTGTTCTCACTTTCCAATATTACTTAGAAGTTGATGTACTGAATATTCCCAGTTATGTCCCAGCTGAGGTAGTGGTTTTCTTGTATGTTTGGCATTGGCCCAGGGAACCATGATTACTCTTCTTTGCTATAAAATGAAGGAATCATGTACCATTTGATAGTAAGTGATTGCAAAATATTCAAGTATGTTCATAATTTAAAAAAATACTCCAGAGAAAAAGAGAATTAGTTAACTTTTCAGAAAAAAAAATCACTATGAAGTTTTCTGCATAGCACAGGACTTTTAAACGTAGGAATGCAATATTGCTTGAATAGGGAGCAGAACTAATCAGGTATATTTTGTATTATAGAGAAAGAAACATAAAAGTTAAATGCTTGGAGAATTCTCCATTTATATGTGAGTTTAATAATACTGTCTTGAGGTCAACCTTCTTTGCCTAAAATACTCTTGAGAAGCATTATTCTGAGTCTAGCAAAAGCCATTGGAAACTGAAAGCAGTTATAAGTACCATTTGAAATTAAAACACTTAAAACCATATATGTATTAATAGCTGAAAATATTTGCACCTACTATTTCTCAACAAGCAATAGAACATGCAAATAGGCCACAGCAAAACCCCCAGGTTTTCACTGTAAGCAAAGAAGATGTTGAACTCAGGAGGACAGAACTGTAAAAGGATTTAGCACATTAAGTAGTCAGTCAAGTGTATGTCCACTGACAAAGATAAAAGGAAGCAAAGAAAATTCTAGTGTATGCAGAGAGCTGGGGTGATCTGGTCAAAAACAAGTGCCACTACTGGAGTGGGAGGGGAAACACTACAGGAGCAGAAAGCAGATCTCAAGAATATCAGTAAGAACTCAAGAGCAAAAGTCAGGATCATGATTACAATTGAAATGCAAAGAATTCCAGTGCTTATGAAATGTATGAGGTAGATCTCCGTTAAATACAGAGGCAAGGTCTATGATCAGCTTCTAACTTGTCTGCTTGTCAAGACTTGCTGTGATCAGCTGCAGAGCTGTTAGCCCAGAAAGTGACTCTCAGAGCAATCTGACTGGAGGACACAACAGGATGTAAGCTTTAACACATTGATGCTACTTGGATTTCTCAGTGGCACAAGTGAACAACAGCACCTCTCAGCTGCATGCAGCTGAGTCTGGTTTTACAGGGAATAGAGCAAAGTGTTTAAAACCAAACAAAGTAGAAGTTCTACTGTGGACATGTGGCAATATTTCCACCTGAATATGAGGAAGAACTTCTTTACTATGCAGGTGACTGAGCACTGGACCAGGTTGTCCAGCGAGGTTGTGGAGACTCCCACACTGGAGATATTCAAGAACCATCTAGATACAACCCTGTGCAATGTGCTCTAGGAAGACCCTGCTTGAGCAGGGAGGTTGGACCAGATAACCAATGTGGTCCCTTCCAACCACACCTGTTCTATGATTCTGCGAATACCACTGAAAACATTAATTCCGTCAATGAAAAGCTGTTTCTAGATATTTTGACTATATAGTATGATTTGCTAAAGTTTGTTTCTGAGAATTTTAGTCATTGAAGCAGCTCCATTACCTAACACAGGAGCAGAACAGCTAAATTCAAATGAAACGTTATACAGTAGAGAAAAAAATGAGTTGGTCTCAGCAGACTGAAGTTTCCAGTTGTCATTACGTTTTTTACTCTAAAATGATCATTTAATATCATAGTACATTTTTGAATATCACTTGTCATCTTCCTCTGGAGGCAAGAAAAGCAGTATTTTTAAATATCTTAGGATGATACTGAAGGCTTCTATATTTTTCAGTCTAAAGCTCTTAGCTGTGTAGAACCCAACCATGTTTGCATTGACAAGAAGTTCTGAGAACTGGAAAAATAACACCTGTATGGATATGGAACACCAGTATGGATATGGAAAGCAACTTACATTATAGGTAACATCTACAAATTTTAATTCTCAGGGTTGGAGATAGCACCTTTGTTGAGTGATAGCTGGATCCAGGTGGCCTCTTTTATCCCCCACATGATAGAAAGAGTCCACCTCAGCAAGGATGCTAATGTGAGACTGGGAGGGAAGCTAGGAGCAGTGCAACATGGACCTTTCACCCTCATCTGTAATCAAAAAAAAAAAAAAGGAATATATGGAATGGCAGGTGTCTAATTAGATAAACAAATATTTTCAAACACTTGGTCATAAAGGTACAGAGATGAAAAGTAATGACCAACAGAATAATGGACTTCTCACACATTTGCCATTGGTGATGGCAGGTGAGATTATCAAGATTCACAACTAGAAGCAGCTCCTCTGTTGTGTATAGCACAAAAGGAATTTGTGGAAACAAAGAGATGCAATGTGAAATCAAAAGTGTGCTAGTGCTGGCTAATACAGATCTTATTATAGTGAGAAAAAGAACTTGCTCAAGTGAACAACTTACTCCATCTTTATTTGCTTAAAATTATAGTTTAGAGTATACCAAAGGTAGTGTGAAGCACCAGAACAGTTATTCCCGGGAAATTTACCACTGTGAGTAGTAAAAATGACAATTATTACAGACATAGCCTAGTATCTATCTTCTGCAAATAGAAACTACAAAATCAAGGAGAATCACAACCACAATACATGTAAAAGAAACTGTCTTGCACCTCTGGGAATGGCTAATTACTCTGCAGCAGTCTGTGCACACTGAGTGATCAGAAGGGATCAGCATGTGACAGTGTGCCATACCAGCTCTATTTAGAACATCAGACAAATATTCTGGGACTTTTCAGATACTGATCAGAGGATGAATAATTAATTCCATTTCAACTACTGTGCATTTCAACTACTGTAGTTTTAGGTGCAAAAGGTGTCTGAAATAGTCTTCAGTATTCTCTGCAAAGAAGTGTAAATAGTGAAAGTAATAAGGCCCACAAAGAAGAATTCCCTGAACAGACAATAGGTGTCAATGGCTCAGTTCACATATGAAGAGTTCCAGCTGCTTTTGGAGGAAACGGTATCGAAGTGACACATCAGCCTCTTACCCTCTTGCCATTAATGGATTAGTGAAATGATTCATTCAGCCGTTTGAGAAAGCAATCTGTGCTCCCATTCCTGCATGGTATTAAGCTAGCTAGCTCAAGATAGTTACCCACATAATAATCTTCTGTCTGTAGAAACATACTCTATCAATACCGTTTGCAGGACTTAATTTAAGACCTCACCAGAATGTCCTAATCCTTAATGTACAGGATACTGAAAATAAATATTATGACTGAACAGTTACAGCTAAAAACATCAGAGCAAGCAGTTTTCATTAGGAAAAAAATGTATTTTGGAGACAATTTGGAAAGGTGGAGTAATTAGGACAGAGACTGATCCTATCCTCTGCTTCACTAGGCTGAAATCTCATAGAACTAATTAGGTTGTGGAGAAGACATGGAATGATAAGGCTAAAAGAGTCTTGTAGCCCATTTCTTTAGCCCAATGCAAAATGAATTATATCTCTAACATTCCTGGACTTCTCTTTAAAACTTTAGCTTGTTTTTAAACAACTTCTACAACCTCATGAATTTTATTCCAAGACTTCAATACCTTCAACATTCAAAAGTTTTCTCTAACATTCAATTTGAATTTTTCTTGCTTTTTCAGAACAAATGTAAACAGACTATATTCCTAATTTCTTTCAGTCTGTACTTTCTGCAGCTCTAGTAATTCTTTTGATTTTCTTTGGACTCCTGCCAATTGATGCATGACTATTTTTTCAGTGCCATGAACACAGTATTGTATCAGAAGAGTCTTCAGAGCCATACAATGTGTGCTTATTTCCTGTGTCTTGTAGACTGTATTCCTGTTTATTCATCCCACTATTGCTAGGGTTTTTGTAACACCATTGTATTTTGGCAATACACCAGGAGTCTCACATTGTTCTTTGCATAACAGTCACCTGAGCACTTAATTGTTCTCCATCCTACATATGATTATTTTTGCCTGAAAGTAGCATCTTTTCCCTGTTGAGTTATAGTCTTTTTTTCCTCCAGATGATTTCTCTCATTTACTTTTTTGAATTCTAATCCTGACTAAACACAGCTAAAATCTCTCCCATTTTTGTGCAAGGTTGGATTATCTGTTTAACTACTCAGGTACTTTTTGAAATAATGAACAATATTGGACCCTGTCCCTGCAGGACACCAGTTAATATGCTGTCCATTCTCCCACTTGTACAGAGAACAGTCAATAACGACACTATTAGTATAGTTTTGCATTACAGTAGTTTCATCTTGGTCATGTATCTCCAGGTTATTTATCAGGCTTTCACATACAGGAATATCAAACTATTACTTAAGTCAGTATACAAAACATCAACCAGTTCTTCATCTGTAAGACCCATTAACCAGACACAGAAGACAGTTGAACTAGCTTGCTATGATTTGGTTTGTGTTGGTTGTAACTTTTTTTCTTTCTGATTCTTATAAGTAGTTTGTTCCAGCATTTTTACAGGAACAGAGTGTTTGGGTTTTATTTCCCAGATTTATCTTTCCCCTATTTTAAATGCTTTCCTTTTTCTAATTACTTTTTAGGATTTGTCAAAGATAGCTGATAAGTACTTTACCCATATCCTAGACTGAGGTTTCTCAGGTTCAGGCAGTTTGAGAGCACACAACTCAAAGTATTGTCTTATCTATACTTTCCTATTCTTGGCTGAGTACTTACTCCTTTAACTATGGGCCTTTTGCTACCATCTGATTGCAACTGACCTTGGTGGTGGAAGCTGATGCGAAAAAAAGGCGTTAAACTATTAGATGTCTTGATAACTTTCTCGTGTCCTGATCAGTGGGCTAATTCTTTTCATGATATTCATGCTATTGCTAATGTATATAAATACTTTTTGTGCACTTTGGCCTTTCTGATTTTTGTACCTTCATATTTATACCATATATTTTTATTTCTTCCCTGGTAATTTGGCCTGCTTTGCAGTTTCTCTGTGTTTCCTTGTTATTTAAGAACTCATGGTTTAACCAGATTGGTCTCTTTGTACATTTACTGTCTTTCTTACACAATAAAAGAGTTCACATTTTTGTATGTACGTTATTAAGAAACGAGCAGTTTGTCCAATGTATGCTTGCTTTTACTTTCTCAAAGATCCTCAGTTCCTGTTTTCTA
The DNA here is from genome assembly GCF_001604755.1 of Lepidothrix coronata. Classification (NCBI taxonomy): domain Eukaryota; kingdom Metazoa; phylum Chordata; class Aves; order Passeriformes; family Pipridae; genus Lepidothrix; species Lepidothrix coronata. Next base: position 710,857 of record NW_016690374.1, read on the forward strand.
GTCTCTTCTTCCTAGGTGTTCTCCTAACTTGCCATTTTCAGCCAGTTCCTCCATTGGTTAAAAATGTATCTTGTAGAAGCTTCCTACAAGGTGCTTTCTCCTGCTTTATCAAAAAGTCTTCACAAACTGAACAGTCTGTGTCCCATTCTGTTCTTTTTCCAACAAATAATAAGCTTAAGTAATAATCTACATTGCTATCAAATAGTTTCTCCGGATCATTTGTCTACAATTAGATACAAATTTGGTTTACTGATCTATAATAAGTTCCCACAGTGGTGACACCCATTCATATTTCCTTTATTCTTTGTACAAAGATCTTCAGCATAGGATGTCCCTCTACTACCTGTAGTATTGCTTATTTCCTTATCTGCGTCCTTTTACAACAGGTTTTACCCCATTAGTATTCTAGCTCCATGAAAAACAATACAATCTGTTACTCCAATTTGATCGTAACTTGAATCATGTACTAGGATTTAAAGGCCTTTAAACACAGTCATTTAGAACAGCATTTAAGTAGAAAAGTGAGGAATGGGGGTGTTCATCTCCTAAGCATCAGGTGAAGACTGAAGATTCATGAGTGCTTGTACTAACCATGAACACTCAGGGGTTCTCTTTGTTTGAAGTTAGCCTCATCATCCTGTAAATTTTTATGCTGCAAAGACTCAGAGTTTTCCTTACTCCTTCTTATGCTTCAGTGGGGATCAGCAATTTCTCAGCCTAAAAGACCTGTCTGACAAATCCCAGTGCACTCTCCATACATTTTTGGGTCCCTTGAAGCAGTCAAGGTATATCAGGACAAGGGGTTCCAGTTAGCTTTGCTGTGGGTTCTCTGCTGGAGTAGTGGTGTCAGGTGTTGTCTTCCCCACTATTCTGGCAAGAACAGTATCATAGAATCATGGAATATCCTGAAATGGAAAGAACCCACAAGGATCATTGAAGTCCAACTCCTGGCCCTGCACAGGACAACCCCAAGAATCACACCAAGTGCCTAAGCACCAACTCTGTTACCTACTCCCAGACAGGCCTAATGGGGATCCCCCTCGGGGATGACTTCTCTCAGAAACAATGAAGTGATTACAGGAATACTTATCTCTTTCAGAGAAGCGGGAGGACCAGGAACAGGTATGCATAGACAATACTCTGTAGCCAAGCTATGGATGTGTCTTAGTCTGAAAGAAGTTATCTGTGTTCTTTTGTCTGTTCACAGAGTTCTTTCACTAAGTTGTAGTTTCTGGTCATTTTTCTTATTTAGGCTGGGAGATTACACACCCTCAGTCAGTCATACATAATTCATGATTGCAGTATTTCATTCACTACCACATGACCAGAAATTTGCTTTTTAAATACAAGTCCGAGATTTTTTTTTAAACAATATTGTTCCAGGAGGTAGACAGCAGGCACTAGGATATAATATGTGTGCTTTAATCCTACCCTAGATAAAGTTAAATCTCAATGTCCTAGAAAAACTCTAGAATGCATTATTCAGATCAGGTAGATTTTCTATCATGTTATTTGTTAGGCTAAGAATGAGATACTAAGATAGACACTGAATAAGCAACTGATTTTCAAATGTGATACCTGACAGTTCCTAATGAACTTACTGGCAGCTGTAAATTACTGTTGCCCCAAATCAAACTATATATTTAGAAACTTAAATATGGATAGAAATAGCAATTCTAGATTTCCATTAGAAAACTGACAATTTTGGGGGGATCTATAATGTGACCGTACAATTACCACACACCAAAAACTCCTTCGCCCTGAGATTAAACAATGGACTTTCCATGTGACACGTTCTATTGTGAGAAAGAAACTTTACTTGAAACTGTCCCTATTTAAGTAATTTTCACAGTGCTTTAGCTCAGAATCATTCTTGTTAATAATCTTTATACAGTGCAACTGAAATTGTTACTTGGGTGCTTTCATCAAAACTACAAACCAAACCAAAACATACAAATTAAATCCAGTTGTTGGTTTCTGAAGACACACTTCCTCTGTTTGATTGTCAATGAGCGGACAGAGCGGAGATCCACTTTTTGACCTTTGATGACATTATGCACACAAAGAGGTGCTAGGCAATAGTTCACAAAGGTAACACCCCTCTTGGAGAGTTTGCAGGCTTTCAGATGAGTTACAACGAAGAGGAAGTTGCTCAAAACTTATTCATTGGTCAGCTTGACCAATGCATTTCTGCACATGCCCCAGTTGGTGACTAGTTTATTATACAGAGGCCATCTGATATTAGCATGTCAGGTTCTCTCTCAGGGGTGTAATTTTTACCATGGTAATTAGTCCTAGGTAACCTTTGGGCAACCTTCTCCCCTTCTCCCCCGTATCCCTGGACAGGTGGTGATTCATCTTTGACGTTAACACGCCATTGTCGTTCTTGTGGTATCTTGTGATTCTCCACTTTGAGGACCACAGTATTGGATCAAAACCGTTGAAGTCAGGTGAGGCAGTCCTGAGCTCGTACATCCCCCACCCCTCCACCCCCCGTAATATAGAAATAGATCCCTCTGAAGTAGTGGATGCTAAGATCTAGGTACTGCAAGGTATTTGGCTGTCACACTGTAGTGGCTATAGTGCTATTTAACTTGAATATTTTAGTTTGAAGCAGTTTTAAACCACATGCCAGTGCTGCACCAGGATTTTTTTTCTTCATCATCTGGAATTCAAAACTGGTCTGTCCAACTTTTCAAGTCAAACAAATTTAATAAAAAAATACAGGACTAAAATTAGAATACAGATGAAAGCTTAATTGTGCTGGCAACAGTTCTACAGCTGTAACGGTACACAGTTTCTATAGGTAAGAGTGAACCAATTGAATTGCATATTTACCTACAGTCAGCAACAATGTATTCTAGTGAAGTAATCACAAGACTGGGAGACATGTACCCAGCTCCATCTGAGTAAATGAAGATGTAATATTCTGCCACTTAACAGTCAATTAAGTAACCACAGTTACTTTTTACTTTGCAGTTACTCCCAGTCAGTATCTGAACGGTGAGTAGAAGTGGATTGGTAATTTTCTAAGAAGAAATATGTAACTTTGAAAGCCATGTTGTCTGGAACACTGGTATTTGGGATACTAGGTATGTACACCAGAGTGTCTTTCTAGGTAGATGGATAGTTTCGTGACCAGTTCCATATAGATTTTTAAATCTGCTGAATGGAGACAAATGGAAAGGCAGAACACATGCTCCTATAAAAATGTCAACGTTGACAGCGGCATCTAGTCTCCAAGAAAAAGCAGGCTGATGAATATTCTTCCTTCACCATTATTTCACTGTGTAGCACAACTAGCTGACGATGTAGTGTTGATCTCTAAACCACTTTTTACTGTAATTCTTGTCATTCTACATCAAATAACTTTGCATGTCAAGAAGACCTCTGTAATTTCTGAAGGTATTTTTTCACCGAAAGTTCATTCAAGCTTGATCTCTCTGTACCATTTATCCATTAATTTAAGTTACCTGGAGAGCAAGTTTTGCATTTATATGTCTTTCCACAAGTTTAGAAAAAGAATATTAGTTGCCTTTGATGGCCTTACTGCACTCCTCTGTATAAAGTGAGCTTTCCCCATAATTCTCCAATGTACTCAGTTTTCCTTTTTGTAGTGTTTGCTCCTCTGATCCTCAAACATATCTGTTAGGAAAAGTAAAAGATTCATACCAGAATATGGAATATATATTTTTAATTCTTTAATTAACCAAAACTTTTATCACACTCTCAAAAGGATTTGCATCTGAGGATGCTGGGATAGGTTTCCCTGGAGTGATTTGGAAATCCTCAAATAATGTTTTATAACAGGAAATACAGTGCTTCTCACAGGCAGCTCTTCTCTAGATTAAACATTCACACTGTCTGGATGGACTGCAATCTATGTTCACAGATTTATGTGTATTTTTCACCCATTTTGCACAGTATGGTCTTCTGAAAGTTCACTTGGTGAGAAACAGTTCTTACTAAGTATAAAGTGTGAAATCTGGCAATAAAGTTTTAAATTAAACCCAGCATTTTTCAGCCGGCATTCTGGCAACTGCTGCCTTACTAAACAGTATCAATTTATAGCCAATATTATGTGTAGTCTTACAGACATGTCCACCACCATTTTTTCAGAGCAACACACTCCCAGCCACTGAGATACCAGGTATCACAAGGCAACAATGGATGGGCAAGGATGACTGCAACACCTCTGCTGAAGATATGGTGAATGTGGTCCATAAAAATGAATAAATTGAAAAAGAAATAGACAAATTACATTATTATCTTTCAAATGAATTGTCCATTGGATAAGTGTCCTGTAAGAGCAAATACACATTAGGGAATCCATCCAAGTCACCATCAAGGTAAGTGATGCTTAGTCCTGTTGGCAGAGGGGATCCTGTCTTGGGAGACAGCTCTTGGTCCTGACATGTCCAGGCATAAACAGATGGATCAGTGTAGAGTGAACATCTATTTACTATATACATAAGAAAGATAATATACTTATTAATATTTCAATGCTCTCTTCTTGTGTACAAATCAGTTATAGGATTGTGTAAATCAATTACTTAGCCTACAAGTTAAAACTGATTGCATTGAAGGTTATCTATGCCATGTGTAGGCTTATTCCTAAATTCTGCCCTAATATGGAGATGAGGATTGTTCAGACTCCTGCACTATTGAAAACCACTAGGACCTCTATCACCGCATCCTTCCAGCATCCAGAGGGATGTGCTCTGTTGATGACCATTTCCCAGTACTCCCAGAGGCGAAGGCACACCCTGTGCAGAGGCTGAAGCTGCAGTGTTCAGCGCCCTCTTTAAAAATGGCATCCAGTTCCCATAGTTCTCAACGGGAATGAAACTGCCTTCGCCCCCAGGCCTCCATTTGGAGAGTGTGGCGGCTTTGTGGCTGGAGGGTGGGCTGGGCTTGCCAGTGTGGCAGGACTGTGAGCTTGATCCATTGGGAACAATGGCACGGGGCTGGAAAATGGCAGAACAAAACACAGCCTGCGATCTCAGGAAGAAGAGAAAGCATTGTGGAAGGGATCAATTATTCATGAGTTTCTCACAGGTGACTTTATGTGCCCACCTCTGCTGATGGATAAACCTCCAGCTTTAGTGGAAAATAAAGTAATAATTAGACAAGGAGTTTGATCATGAGTGCTAAATAAGTATTTTAAAAGGTAACCCATGGTAGCACATTTTCTAAAAAAAATGATATGAGATTAGAATAAAAAATGTGCAATGCTATGCAAGGCTATAGGGATGTAAAATAAAGGAGAGAATTGCACATGTTTTGTAACACACACATGAAAATGCATGAAAGTAATTCCCACTTCAAAATCAACCTGGCCACTTACTGCAAGTGCAGCTAGATCTCTTTCTGTTTGTGTAGCCCAGCTCCTCCTCCCAGCTCACCCTGCTGTCCACTCCAATACTGCCAATTTTTGTGCTTATTGCAGCATTTTTTTCTTTTAACACTGTTCATCCTTCTGTCTTTTATGGGAACATTCACTGATTCCTGGAGTGGAGAGTACTCGTCTACAGCCCATGCCAGAGAAAATAGCTTCAGCCCTCAATGTATTTTGGTATTTTGGCCAGCCATCTCCCCATCATCCAGCACTCTGTCTTGGGCATCTCCCACTAGCAGCAGAAACCGGAAGCAGTGAAGGTGATGTTGCCATGCTGATAAATGAAGACTTTCATTCTTTCAGTGCACTTGCTCTGCAGGTTGACACATACTGGTTCCTCACACTGGTCGCTGTAAGAGTAGAAGACCCTTCCATAAGATTTATTATGAGGAGATCAAGGCTTATTTCGCTTAGGAAGACTTTCCCGCCTGGAAGAGGCAACTTTCCCAGAGACAGTTTTAGGTGTTTTCTCCTCCTGCATTCCAGAAGAAAACTCTCCCTGGTATGAGAAAAAGACAAGTCTTTGCAGACATGTTTGAAGGTCCCCACATAGGAGGGGTCAGGGACATTAAAAGCCCTAAGAAGAACAGGGGGCATGTCTTTCCCCAGGCCCAGTGTTTGAAATGCCATTAAGGTTGACGTTCTTTAAGTCTAGTGTTCTTGACTTTGGAAATAACTTTTCCTACAATCCTTCCACTACCTGGCATTTTGGGGGCATCATGATGTTTTCTTACTTCACAGTCATGCATCTTCTTTCTTATTCCTTCCACATAAGGGCAGATTATGTTGCATTTGGTTCTCTACCATCTGTGTTCTAGACTCGGCCTTATCTGTCTTGATAGGTGGGCTGGATGCCACTGTTCTCCAGTTATTTTCCTTTCTATCCCTATTATTGACCTGTATCTGTAGCTTTCTCCTGTAACTCATATGACAGTACAGCTTGGAAAGATGCCTTTTGCCATTTTTCAGTGTAACAAAGTGACAGTTGGACTCACCAGATGCTTAGTTGTGTGTACCTAACATCAGGTCTGTTTCTCTGATTATAGCAGAGTCCCCTTTGCCTTATCTTAATTGAAATATAATCTTCCTGATTCTTCTGCTATTCTTAACTGAAAATAGGGAAACTGTTCTCTAGTCAGTCTTACCAAGTCAAAGCTAATCAAAGCTAATCAGTTTAGTCCCTGAAAGAATGCACCTTGATGGCTCAAAATTGCCTAACAGCACTCCAGGTCTCTACTTAGCATTTGTTATTCAGTCTTGCAGCTGCCTTTATGACCAATTTTGCCTGTGCTCAAATTCTATCCAGTGCAAAACCATTTACATTCTGCTACAATGTATGGTACCTTGTCTAAGTGTGACCACCGGCCAGGTTTAGGTGACCTAGTCCAGGACCAATCATATAAAGATTACACTTGGTCATGTGAGAAAGGAAGAGGAAAAATAAACACAAGGAGATGATTATTTCCTAATTTCTTTTGATCTATGAGAAATACTGAGAAAGGATGCATTATTTGACACAGAGAGCTCAGGTAAAAGTCATCAAGTTATTGAGTTACTATAAGCAACCTTCTCTCACCAGGGATAGCAGGCTCAGGGATAGCAGTATCCCTTCACAGCTGGACCCCAGCCAGTCTATTTTCCCTCTCCATTTCAGGGCTTCATTGATGCCTGACACGCCTTAGAAAGTGTGTGCACATATCTGAGGACACTCTCCTCACTGTGTTCTGCATCCATCACATTCGGCACAGTGTGTCAGGATTGGGCTAGTTTGAGAAAAAGTATCTCAAGGGTTCTGGTTGCAGTTCTCCACTGAGTATCCAACAAATAAGGTCATCTGCAAAAAGCTGAATTAGCGACTGTGACCCTATAGTTTCAAGTTTAATTATGTTCAAAGGAATTGGACACAGGACTTTGGACATTCTAGGAACCTGGAATGCCACTGGGTTCCAGGTGCTTCTGCATCATCACGTTATTTTAAAATTTCATGCTATTTCCCATATATACTAATAGAGGCACTCATCCCTAGCCAGTAGGCACATATCCTTGGCTAGGATCAGGCACGTGTGTGTCCCACTGTGCAAACACCCTGGGCTGATAGGTTTGCATGTAGTTTGCTTTGTACATTGTACATGGCAAAGTAGATTGCATGGACGACGCTTCTGGGAGGCATCAAGTGGTCACGTGAGCTGATTTGCAGAGTTGTGGCGGGGTATCTACATTTAATTTTTTTTTTTTTTTTTTTGTGGCGGGGTATCTACATTTAATATTTTTTTTATTCTTTCCAGTCCTGTTCCTACGAAGCAGTATATTTGGTCCCTTGCTGGATAAAAAGAAATGACCACAGTGTCCCAATTTTTCTCAGAACTGGAACACCTAATGAACATCACTTGCTTTGGGGATTTGTCCTGCTCACATTCCTGCCATAGGATACCTGGGATTTTGTGTGTGATAATATGCTACTAATCTTGGGAATTTATATTTGAAGAGTTCCTTTCATTTGAGAATTCAGAGTGCTAAAAAGTTAATTCATATTACATTACATTACCCTTGTGAAGCAAATAAACATTTTTCCCAGTGAGGAAACGGAGATATTAAGAAGATCAAGATTTTGCAGTCTGTATGCCTTATAGACACCTATATAAAAAATGGCCTTATTTTTGCAGGTAGTAAGTACTTAAGGCTTCCACTGATTTTAGTCTCTAGCTTTTGTCACGTGCTTTTGAAAATAGTCACTTAAATAAATGGCCCTAGGACACAAGATGATGTGTTAAATGTGTTCACATAAAGTATCTGCCTTTGTTTGGTCTGACATACAACCAGAAACCCTAGTTTAATTCCCTTTACAGTCCTTAATATTAGGAAAAAACATACCAAGGAAAAAAACAAACCACACCCCAAAACAAAAAGGAGCTTATATATCTGTCTCATCTAGAAGCTGGTAAAATATGCTGTTTATATCTTAAATTTCTACATGGGAGAGCCCAATTCCTAACAGATTTCTTCACTACTGCGCAACGAAGCAACCTTGCTACACTACAGATTTAACCAGTGACTTGCAGTAGCTGTCATCCAGTGTGAGTAGCACCCAGGACCTGTGGGAGCAGCTTATTCTGCCCTGTAACTAATCAGTCACTGGTGCGGGGAAGCACTCAGGGCAACAGTTCCTTGCTACTAGGCTTCAATGGGATTCCAACAGGAATAGAAGCTGGCTGGCTACAGGAGGGTTGTCTTTAAGTGCAAGAGGTTTTCTTTGAGACCGTGCTATCACTGCAAGGCTGCCTGACTTGCAGGCATGTAGAGCAGTTTATTGTATTTGTTTGCTGAATGAGCTAAACTGCCCTTTCATTTACTTTGAGATTAAAGCTTGCTTGAGAGAATAACCAGGGAGCCTGTGGACTTCTTTATTCTGCTCTGAAAAGAGATAAAATGGGCTGTACCAGACTATTACCAGGCTACGACACTGGGGGGAAAAAGTGGGTCTACATTAAAGTTTTCACTGGGCTAAAAGATTGTTGTTAATTTTACTATCATGACTCAGTGTGTTACATTTCTCAGCTGCCTGCCTGGTAGCTGAGCTACCTTTCTTGACAAGATAATCTTACTTTAATCCTAAAATGAGCTGGGAGCAAGAAATATGTGCTCCTGTCTCATTTGCTTGAGTTTAGACTATTTTAGCTCAAGTCCACTTTGATGGGCAATGTACCAGAAAGCTGGCAAGATTTGCACAAAAGATGGCTGACAGAGGGATAGAAAAATTTTAAACTTCAGCAAAATCTCCTCAAATTCCTCAAATGAGGGTGTCACAGGGACAGACTCTTTGTCATGCTCATGAAGATGGATACCTCCAAATTCCAAATACAGATGGAGATAGTACTTTAAGGAGTGTTTCTTCCCTCCCTTCAGGTGAAAGGAAGCCTCTAACAGATGCTGTTTGAGATGAGGATGGAATGGTAATACCACATTTATTAACTACCAATGCCTGCTAAATAACCTTTCACTTGCTCCTCTTCTCCTTCTCCCTTTATTCTTTTAGCTGGATCAGTTCTCCCATTCTGTTCACATGTGGCTGTATAAGCAGCAGAGTAACGTGTTAAAAAAACCCTGCAGTAAGAAATAAAACAGGGACAATAAGAAATGTCAGGGGAAAGAATGGAGCAGAGGTTCTACAGACCATTGGAAGTGCTGCTGCTGGGCATAGCCACACTCATACAACCTAGATTCTCAGAGTTTTACAAAAACAATAAATATCTAGCAAATGTTAAAATCTGATCTATGTATGGTATAATTTTAGACATACACCTGAACTAACGAATACCAAATAGCAATTATAGCAAGTTAAAAACAACTTAATGACAGCTTACATAATATGAGATTAAACTTAATTTTCTGATATCAATTTTAATTTATCAACATTTAGATAATTGAGATTTTTTTTTTGTAACAGTAAAACTGTACATCTGCTATTTACATCTACTTCCTAGACAGGTCAACACTTTTCTCAAAAAAAATTTGGTATCCACTACCTGTCAAAGATAGTACAATGAATGAGACAGGCCTTGAGGCTTCTCTGTTATGCCAGTTCCTGAATTCCTGTGTGTTATACTACAGACAAACCATATTCTACCTTAAAAAATAATAATTGAAGTTAAATATTAAAAAGTGTGTCAAAACAATGTTTCAATTCACCAAACTTGTTCATTATTTCATAATTTTTGATTAGGTAAAATTTTTAGGTTATTGAGTTTTCAGGATGGTAAAATATTTTGACCTGTAGAAAATGCTCAAAGATTATAAATACTACTTCTTTTCTAGCTGTAAGAATCATTGACAGATATGAGTGAAATCAAAGAGGTTTAGGTAAAAGTATTACATGAACTACTGAAAACTGAGTTCACACACTCCCAATTCAGTTTAAACTTCTTCCCTTGCCAAACACAAAACCCAATCCTAGAACTGGAAAGCAAAAATAAAGACCACAAAAAATGTTTCATACCTTTCCAGATCATAGTCACTCTTCAGATTACAGAACATTTTCAGCCCCAATGGCATTGTGGAAGAGTGAGTCGATTCACAGAGAAATAGCCTTATGTTCCAGTCTGAAAGGAAAATCAAAAGAAGAAATTACTGCACAAAGAAGAATCGTGTAAGAAAACTTACAGAATATGTTAGCTAATCGAGAGGATACAAATAATCAAATGCAAGAAATGTATTTTGCTACAGATTGTAAGAGAGATGATTTGAAGTAAAAGACAACAAAAACCCCAACCATTGGCCATCTACCACATCCTACTGAATCCCCAATTGAAGCTCTATTGCCTGATGTGCTGACAGCACATCAAATGATTGTTTAGAGATAAATTAAGGGCTGAATATATTTGGGGAATGCTTTAGGGCTTTAACTTCCTGCTTGCCCTAGTATTTAACTGTCACTCTTGCACAGAATAGGCAAAGACAATATGCTGAAAAATATTCAAAAAGGAATGCATTGTATGCTTTGGTTATGTTAGTGGAGAAAGTAGCTTTGGAAAAGTCAGGTAAGTTTTATTGAGCTTAAAAGTCCATCTGGCAAGTACGCCTTCACAGACAAATCTGTTTTCATGTATTTTCAGTCCTTGTTTCCTTGAGACCAATGTTGTTTTAAAGAATAATACTGACTACACATACACGGTTAATTCTGAAATACTGGTCTTAATTCACATTAAAAAATCTATTAATATGGCATGCATTTAGGTGGCTACTAACCATATTAAGGTAGGATTTATAGATTTTATAAATGTGATTCATATACACTTCAATCCATGTAAAAACAATAAATCTATGTGGTTGAATTATACTATTAAGAAATGAGGACAGAGAGAGGAGGGTTTCTCATCAAGTTTAAAAATAGAAAATCCAAGCCGTGCTGTCCATCTGGGACCAATAAGATAATATTATTGTAGGGTTTTCATCTTCATTTTCGCTTGGATTATTCTATTAAAGTTCTAGTGATAATTCCAGTATTTGTCACCAGATGGCACTGACACGACACTTGTAACCACTCTTAATACTCGATTAGTAACATAATGAGGTCATCTTCAGATGATTACAAAGTATGCATCACTATTTCAGATTGCATTAAGCAATGTTCCTCCACACTGCTATGTTTATACCATCACGCTCACTGGCACAGCTATGACAGCTTGTATTTTTAATATTCTTAGCCAACTGAACCTTGTAAGAAAAGCTCAGTAGTGGAGACCAATACCTACCTAGTGTGGAATTTGTAAACACTCCTTGCTCCTCCTATTGACTTTTTTATAATACACATGAATTTATGGTTGTATATTTAGATGGTTACAGCTTTTATTACTAATCTGATTTGGAAATCAGTGTTTGAAAACCATGACAATTTTACTACATGGCACTGGCAAAAACTTATCAAGCAGATAACTTCACATCTCCCTTTTCTCATCTACTGATGAGTATACCTCTACAATGCATAGCCACATAATTTCTAACATATATCTCACTCCCTTTACATGTTTACCCATTTTAGAAAGTTACTGGTTTGTTGTAAGTTAGTTCTTTTCTGTCTTAACACTTGTTATCAAATCCTAAATATATCACAAACCATACCTCTTTGGACAGTCAAGATGAGTAAGCTTTAGGGACTTTAATACCTCCCTCATGTTCCTACACTGCCTGACTTCCTGCCTTTGCTGAGTAGATATCCTTCCTCTACTGATTTTCAGAGCTTTAAATCTAGGTTTAGCTTGATGCCCTACATCTGTGAGTCTGCTTCAGGAAGAGGTGGGCTGATAAAGCTGGGAACTTGTTTTTTTCAGGGTCCTGGTACAAGATCAGAGACAGAAGGAAAAGAACTGAGATCTTTTTTGTACCTCAAATGGAAAAACAAGACAGAGGAACTGAAATATTCTCCAATAGACAAGGAAACCCCTGAGCAACAGATCCATGCCTGTTGTAGAATTAACTTGTTCTTGAATATCATGCTTAATATTGGTTTCTCCAAAGGACAGTATATGCCATGCACTAGCTGAAGTAACTATTAACATCATGAGATCGTTTGGACTTTTTCAGTGCTATCATTGTACTAATGAAACAAATAATATGGTTATTTTCTCCTTAAGTCTTGCTCTACTGGCCAGGAGTTCCCCTATGTGATGCAGTGCTACATGGACACCTAAAGTGCTTATGCTACTGTGTTAGCAATTACTGAGCCAAGAATGGATTATCAGGCTTTCTATGAGGCAACTAGCAAACTAATGAGCTCTTTGTCTGATGAAACTATGCTCCCATTGAACTACTGTTTGAAACACACAGATCAAACCAGGCAGCTGGGCATCTCGCAGGTGAGCAGGAGAGCAAACTGTAGTCTTGTGCTGCAAATGAGAGATATATGTAGTCTTTGCTACAAGAAGGGGTGCTTGAGGAAGGATACATTTGACTTCACACCTCTCAGAAGAAAGTCATCCCCTTTATAATGAAAACTGTTGCCCTGTAAGAAATTGTTCCAGAAGCAGCAGACATAACAAGCAGCAGACAAGAGGTCTCAGAAGACCTCTCTTCACTGAGATTCGTCTCCTACATCTGCCTCAGTGTACATTTTTCCTGTCCTGTCCATCCGCAAGTCCTCCCATGCTCCACTGCAGTGCCCGGGTGGTCCTTCCTGCCCTGCATCAGAAATAGTGTGGCCAGCAGGACTAGGGAAGTGATTGTCCCCCTGTACTTGGCACTGGTGAGGCCACACCTTGAGTCTTGTGTCCAGTTTTGGGCTTCTCACTACAAGAAAGACATTGAGGTGCTGGAGCATGTCCAGAGGAGGGCAATAGAGCTGATGAAGACTCCAGAGTGCATGTCCTATAACGAGCAGCTGAGGGAGGTGGGGGTGTTTAGCCTGGAGAAAAAGGAGACTCAGGGGTGACCTTATGGTTCTCTATGACTATCTGAAAGGAGCCTGTAGCCAGGTGAGAGTCAGTCTCTTCTCCCGTGCAACTAGTGACAGGATGAGAGGACACAGTCTTAAGCTGTGCCAGGGGGGGTTTAGTTTGGACATTAGGAGGAATTTCTTCACAGAAAGGACGATTAGACATTGGAATGGACTGCCCAGGGATGTGATGGAGTCATCGTTCCTGGAGGTGTTTAAGAAAAGACTGGACATGCACTTAGTGCCATGATCTAGTTGGCATGTTGGTGTTCGGTAAGAGGTTGGACTCGAGGATCTCAGAGGTGTTTTCCAACCTAAGTGATTCCGTAATTCTGTGATTTCCAGGGCTGTCCCTCCAGCCGCCTCAGCATCTCTCGTGTCACGCCTGCCTCCCTCCTCCGCAGCGACCAGACACCCCACCAGGGCATCTCACCTCCCTGCCTTTCCCTCGGGAGAGAGACCCCATCGAGGGGCTCCTCTGCCTGGGGACCGGCTGAAGAGACCATCGCTCTAATATAACATGGCTGCGCCGGCGTCGGCTCTCCGTGCGGGCGAGTCACGCACCGAGGGAACCTCTGGGCGGGTTACCCCCCTCAGGCAGCGCAGCCGCTGCCACGCACTTGCCTCTGCGGAGTGGAAGACGGAACGCCGTGAGCCGTAGGCGGCAGCCGTAGGCGCAGCCACGGCCGTGAGCGGGAGCGCTGCCTCTGGGCGGGGCTTCTGCGGGGACTTTACAACTCGCCGGGGCTGGCGGCGGCGCCATTTTGAATCGGCCGAGGGTCGGAGGCGGCGGCTGCGGAGCTGGGTTCCGCGTCACCCGAGCGAGAACCGGCGAGGAAGGAGCGGATATGGCCGCGAATAGGAACTTGAAGCAAGTGCGGATCGAGAATAGCTCCCCAGCGGCGCCGCTGGGCATGGTGGGGGGTGGCGGCGGCGGCGGAGGCAACCTGAAAGGATTGCGGGGCCTAGAAACGGAGAGTGAGGCGGCGGCGGCCATGGCGCTGGCGCCGAGCAAAGAAGGTGGCGGAGATGAGGAGCAGGAGGGTGGCTTCACCATCGATATCAAGAGCTTTCTCAAACCTGGAGAGAAGAGCTACACTCAGCGCTGCCGGCTGTTCGTGGGGAATCTGCCTACGGATATCACCGAGGAGGATTTCAAGCGCCTCTTCGAGCGCTACGGGGAGCCCAGCGAGGTCTTCATCAATCGGGACCGTGGCTTCGGCTTCATCCGCCTGGTGAGGAGCCGGGCGAGCCCCTGTGGCTGCCCCGTGACCCAGGGGCTGCCTCTGCAAGCGGGACGCTTCGGTCCATTGCCCCCCGCCCCCTTCCCTTCCTTTTCGGCGGGTGTAAAAAAATGGCAATGTCTGCCTCTCATTCTCTCTGCTCGCTGCTAGCGCTGGTCCCTCCCCCTCCTCTTCTTTCTCCCCCTTCCCCTGTTACATGCAAGCCAAAGCCTTGCGTTCTGAGTAGCCCTCCCGGCCCCTGGCGTTTCGGACCCCGCCTCACCCGTAGGCGCTGGGCAGAATTATTTCGAAATACCGCTGCTCACACATCGTGAAAACAGAACATACAATCATGGAATTGCAAAGAATGGGGGACCTTGGTTTATTTAAATCACTTGTGCCCACATAAGACTGGATTTTTAGGGGTTGAGCATGCAAAAAAAGGAATCATCCGGAAAGTTTATGATAATGTATTTAAATGTCAATTTAATATGCAGTTTTGGTTTTCATGATTGCCGTGTCTAGAATGCTCCTATTTATATCATTCTCAGAATAGGTTTAGAGTTCCTTGGGTGTCTCTAAATATGATTTTTTCATATATTTTACTGGCTAGCAATTTTTTTCTTTTTGGTTGTCATCTTTAAATGCTTGTGGCATTCTGCCATGCATCTTTTACCCTGAGAGTTCCCTAGCCTGAAATAGCAATTTTCTGGAGGAAGTGTGATGTATTTACATGCCATTATTCAGTTTTGTATGTAATATAGATCAGATAGAGCTTTTATGTGAACTTCCCTTTTCCATTATGTTCAGGAAATGTTTATATATATATATATATATATCTATTAGCTTACCTAGTCAGTTGAACTGTGGAGAAAGATCTTAAGAATAATTTCTTTAAGGGATTGCAGGTATCAAACTCGGTGAAGTGAGGAAAAAAAGCAGTTGTTCATGCACACTGTCTCATGGACGTGGGTGCAGAAAGCCTGTAAATGTGAGAAGATATGAGCAGAGAAGGTGATTTCATCATTTGTTGATGAAATTTGAATTGGACATCCATTGAGAGCAAGTGTGATATTTTCACTTATGAAAAAGCAAAACAAGAAGCCAAACCAAAACACCTTAGGTGCTGTAGTGTAGTCTTTGAAAATACTGTTCCTGCTATGTGGAGCTAGGAATGAAGAATATAAACATCTGAGTAGGTAAATATGAAAAAGCATCAAGTTTTCAGCTCTACTCAAAGTCTTTATGGGGCAGCACTGTCATAATGGAAATTTGTTAAGTCCTCAAATGTGCAACAAAGATTAGTGTGTGTGTCATTTTTTAGAATAAATCATAGGGGATGACAGATGCCTTTTTTTTTTTTTTTTTTTTTTTTTTTTTTTTTTTTTTTTTTTTTTATGATTGGTGAGGGAAAAGGTTGAATGACGCTGATGCTAGTGTGGTCAAGTCAAAGAAAGCAACTTTGCTCCTTCTTGAGGGGGGACACATGAAAGTGGCATCTGTTGTCTTTGAAAATAAAATCTATGAAATATTTTCTGTCTTGATAAAGGAATCTAGGACCCTGGCTGAAATAGCGAAGGCAGAACTTGATGGTACTATTTTGAAGAGCAGACCACTTCGAATTCGATTTGCTACACACGGAGCTGCCTTAACTGTCAAGAATCTTTCACCTGTGGTTTCTAATGAGCTGCTGGAACAAGCATTCTCTCAATTCGGGCCAGTGGAAAGAGCGGTTGTTGTAGTAGACGATCGTGGCAGAGCTACAGGAAAAGGTTTCGTAGAGTTTGCAGCAAAACCTCCAGCACGAAAAGCTCTAGAAAGATGCAGTGATGGGGCATTCTTGCTAACAACGTAAGTTCCCCAGCTTTTGTTTGAATTTGTGTGAGTGTATCTTTCTGCTGTGAACAAAAGCTGCATTCATGGGCATTTCCTAGTTCTTAAGAAGACTGAGATTCTGAGATTTTGTTTATAACAATAATCTCTGGAAAACTTCTATTTCTAGGGCAAGCAAACTTACAAATTGCAGACCTTCTCCTACATCTCTTATTTCTGTAAGTGCTGAAGAGGGTCGTTCAGTGCTGTACTTCACCACATTCACAAGTGACATTTTCAAATGCTTTCTGAAAGACTATTTGAAATGAAAAAATAGTAATTTTTTTTTTAATTTTTATTTTTCTGATTCTCATTTGGGAAAATAAGACTGTGCTTTCACAGTCTGGAAACTTGCTGCCATTGAATTGGGGAACGTGTAGTTCTTTTCTTACCTTGGCTGTGCTGTTGATCTTTTTATCTGCTTGAGAACTTCATGATATTTCCGTAAGCCTCTTGTGCTTGCTAAAACAACAGAAAAGCATTCAGTTTTTCTTGGGCTCTTTTTGGTCTGTTTAAACACATGATGGTGCTTGCTAATGTCAGGTGCAGGAGAAAATGTTATCAGAAGGAGATTGCAGGTGGGTAAGGGGTCTGGAACTCCTATTTCTTGTGATAATCTCATAAATCTCGTGTGCCACTGAGCTGATTTGGTTGCTACATAGTAAATTCATTCTGAATAGGTCTTTACTGTTATCAGGAGGTGCCAGCAATTTATTCTTATCCCCTGGGTTTTCTTGGCATTGGTATTTGAATGGAAGCGTGGTGAGCCAAACAAGGGAACTAATCTATTCCAGTGTTACATGAGTGTTATTTTTGGCGTGAGAGATGTGGCAGGGGGAAGAAGCCAGGATATGAGGGGTAGTAGTCTTGTTTTACCAGCTGGATAGATTATTTGAATTGACCATCTAACTGTGGCCTCGGTGAATAAAAAGCTCTTGATCTTTGCCTTGCTTAGGTGGCTGACATGTTCCCTAAAGCACAATTGCAAAGATAATTAACATGAATCTGGTGTCATGATATTTTTAAGTTTTGCTTCAGAGTCTAAATCACATTTATTAGCTGAAAACTCTTTGCCTGATGAGAAGAAAATCTTTAAATTCATGGGTTAAATGTATCAAAACTAGACATCTGAAACAACGATCTATAGATTTAAAATTGTTTTGAATCATAACTTGTTAGTGCCACAGTTCAGTTGCGTTTAGCAACTGTCATCAATTGCCATGCAGATACCATCAGAAGAAACAGTTGTTGAGTTGTGCCCTGTGATTCCAGACTTCATCTTTTTAATCTAGACTTGATGCACCAAGCGGTGGGTGATGATCTGCAAGGTGAAATAAAGGTGTGGAACATAATAAATGAGTGCTGGTGTTTCTAGCGGTTTAAAGTATGTTTTGTAGGCACTGCTCCCCAGACTGATGCAGAGAGTTTTTTACACAGTTCAGGATTCTTATACTGCTATCTGTGGCAGTACTGGCCAGTACTTGCCTCTAGTTACTACATTTCAAGGACGTGATTTTCAAAGATAAATTAGGATTCTGATTTGTGAGTGTATGGTTGTTCAAAGAATGGGTTTTAAATAACTTAAGCAGAAATGTCTTTCTAATTATCACTGGAATATTAATGCCAAATTACCAAGGTGTTTTCAATTGTAGAGAAACTTTCAATAATAAGTTCTAAAAGTCTCTAGAAATATCAAATTAGGTTGTGTTATTCTGTTTTGAATTTGAGGCTTTCTCAGTATAATCATGGCCCCCCTGTTGCCTCACTGATAGAAACAAAAAGGTAGTTCCTTCCTAAGTATGTTGTAATTGTTGGTAGATGGTTTTGATATTTTAAAAAATCTTTCCTTCATAGCAAACAGAACTAAGTCAAGTAAGTTGTGGTTTCTGGGCTGAACAGCTGGTTTTGGGCATAGAAACAATTATTTTCAAAGGTAATTCTTAAAATCAGGATTCATTGACATTCTATGATTTAAGGCAAGATACAGGAATTATAGAGTACGTTTTAGCTTTCTGGAATGTTTCCTCAGAATGCTAAAATAACTGTAACTGCTTGATCTGTGATTCAGTTATTAAATTGGAAATGTTTTCCAGAACACCTCGACCTGTTGTTGTAGAACCAATGGAGCAATTTGATGATGAAGATGGACTCCCAGAGAAGCTAATGCAAAAAACACAACAGTACCACAAGTAAGTTGTGATTAGCTTTATTTTATAAAACATGATTTATGTACTTAGTTACCTTGATAAATATACACAGATTTTTATTTTTGGATTTGAGTAACAGGAAGTACTGTGTTGTATGTCATGCTGTTTTGTGTTAAAGGATTAAACAGGGCCTTCCCAGAATTTTCTAATCATAGTAAAATTCTGATTTGGCTTGTTGGTTTTACATTCTGTGTGGTTTTTAAAGTAGAGAGATTCTTGACCTACACTGCAGTCAGTGGGAGCCTGTTGCCAGACAAGCTGTAGTCTTTTATGGATTAGGGGTGTGGTCTAATCCTGCAGAGATTTGTGTACCCTCAGATTTTTATGTTCTCTGAACAGTCCCTTAACTGTTTGCAAACTCAGTGGGTGGTACGTCTTTGCAGCTTCCACAGTTCGGATAAAACTTTGAGCGTGACATGAAAAAGTGAATCTTGATCGTGAGGTAGAGGAGTCACCTAATCTGAAAATACTTATTTTTAGTATTGTAATTTGCCATTAAAAATCATATTGCTTGAAACTAAAATCTGTATTCTGGTAAGGCTGTAGAATACCACTTCCTAAAAATTGGTGACTGTTAGGTACAGTATTAGTGTTAGAACAGGAAATAAAATGTTGACACCTTTTAATGTGTACAGATTCTGGTTAATATTCTGAGCTGTCTAATAAGCTTTGATAGTTATCTAAATAACTGGTTTTATGAATTGACTGCTTGCTTTGGAAGGCTGAACACAGTTAATTTGGTGTTGTACCTTGGTATTTTGTACTGGTGTAAATACGAATTTTTATCTTAAATAAATTGGGCAGATCTTTATTGGACAATTTTTGGAAAACTGTCTCTGTTACTTTGTTACTTGACTTAACAGCCAAATTAAGCTTTATCTGGTTTGGAATATAGTCATCTGACAGGTTGATGTAGGGTCAGATCTGCACTTGAAGTTATTGTTTATACATGCTCTGGCTGTTGCAGCTGTTGATCTAAACGTGTCCTTCTGTACATTTTAACTGCAAAATTTTTATTAGGGAAAGAGAACAACCTCCACGTTTTGCTCAGCCTGGAACGTTTGAGTTTGAGTATGCTTCACGGTGGAAGGCTCTCGATGAGATGGAAAAGCAACAGCGTGAACAGGTCGACAGGAACATTAGAGAAGCCAAAGAGAAACTAGAGGCAGAAATGGAAGCAGCTAGGCATGAGCATCAGTTAATGCTGATGAGGCAAGGTAATATTGGATAATCTACTAGTATTAAATTTGTTTTGTCACAGATTTTTTTTTTGTGTAGCATATCATGCTGTATGTTATACTTAAAGATTTTGCCAGCCACTACTCAATGAAATGCATTTAACTGAGAAAAAAGAGGTAATATTTCTCCTTACACATGTTCTTAAATGATTTGCAGAAATGAATTAAGAAACTGAGAAAGGGGCAATTGTCTAGGTCTATTTTCTTCACTTTAAATTTGTCTAGTTACATAGTTTGTGTAAAATAATTGAATAGTAGCTTCACATTCATCAGTAAAGATTATTTTCCACTTTTGATGTTCCTTATGGTACTAGATAGGACTGAGTACTATTTGCCGGTCATGTGCAGGGAAAAATAAAATGATGGCTTGTACTTGTAGCTGTTTTGTACACCTCTAGTATGATATTAAATGTTCCAGTGGCTAATGTTACTTTTTTTCCTTTGAAACCCAGCTGAGAAGTCTGATATGTGCCTAGTATTATATGTATGTAACAACTCAAAATAGCACACAGTTGCCGTGAATTTCTGTTGTTGTTCAAATTTTAAGATTATTTATCCCTTTTTTGTAATTATTTGAACATCTTGTCTTTCCTAATTGGGGCAAAAAGTTCTTTAGCAATTGCTTTCAAGCCTTATCTTTACGAATGGAGCAGGGTGAAGCTTGTGTTTCTTGGGCAGAGAGAACAGTAGCGGGGCAAGTACTAAAGGTTTTTGTTTTTTAAATCTAAAGGGAGATCATGGCTGCCTAAAAAAATTTTTATCCCTCAGAGTGTTAGATCATAAGACAGTACAACAAGCAGTTTGATAGACTGAATAAGAATGCCTTATCATTGTGACGTGATGTGAACTTGATGAGATTTTAAGTAGTGGATGCATTTCGAAACCTAAACCCAATTTACTGGCAGAAGTTGTTTGCTGCAGTTACTTGGCTTTACTTAAAGCTTACACTTACAAAGGGACATTTTTGTCAACAGTATGACCTCCCTGTGTGGGACTGGTTTCTTTTAATTTTTTTCCTGCTTACTTGGAGGCAACGTTGAAAGTATATGAGGTAGATTAGGTTAGTCACTAGACTGGTGGAATTAGAGAACCTAAATGCTTGAATATATTGCATGTAAATGCAGAGTCTTCTAAAATAAGCTTTAAAACATTTTCATAATTGGGAAGGAGTTTTAAAGGAACGTACTTAATTTTTTATATAGTATTTTTAAAACTACTGCAACTGAAAGTTGTCATTAGGAAAAAGTTTATTTAGCCTTTTTTTCCTGACTAGGCACAAATGCTTTCAGTGTGAAGCCATGCTGTTTTTATAAGGTCTTATATAGAGCATAATTACTAAAACCATAATTTTTATATATAATAACATATAAAGCATAAGATCTAATACAGAGCGTAGTAACATCGTAAACTGTTTTGCAGCACCTGAAATGACAACTGTCATGTTGTTTCTTGGTTTACTTTCCAAGAAAAGATGTTAAAGTGTTTAGTTTGTGTGTAAGCATAGATGTATCTTACAGGTGAAGAATGTGCATGTTAATAGGATATAACAGCAATGCCTATACTACACCATACAGCCCTCCCTTTTCAATTAGACATATATTTTTAATTCTGTGTGTATATGTGATAGATATTTCCTAGGATGGTTCAGTGCTGAAGATACAGGTTGGATAAATTTACCATTGACTTACCTAATTGCTAATATTTAACAGTGTTAATGGTCCAGTTCTAGAACTCATGCTCTTATATTTTCTCAGAATTCATTCACCTGTTGCCTGTATTTGAGGGCAAGATTAGGGATTGCTTTTTCTTAAATTATCACGCCTTAATTATGTTGAGTGAGACAATATGACAGTAGCCTATTTATTAAGATAGAAAAGCTCTTGATGGTAAAACATGGGAAAGCAGCTTAGATGTGTTTTGTAGATACTGGGGTTTCTTTTAAGTACAGTGTGAAGGAAAAGATATTCCTCTTTTGAAATATCTATTAAGCCCTGCTTTTATATGGAAAAGGAAGAGAATTACTGCTCCCATTAAAGAGCCACTAGAACATAAATGCATTTGGTGCTAATATTCCAGTGAGGAAATGTGCTTTCTGTTAGTGTGGGAGGAGGATTTGTTTTCCCCTCACAGTTCAGTTAGCAGAGTACTTTCTTGGTACCAGATAACTTGGAATTTTGTTCAGCTAATTAGATTTCTGCTGATTCACCTGCAGATGTTTTCCAAGATCTAGGGGTTAGTAAGTATTCCTTCTGTTTTAAGCTCAATTCTCCAGCTTCAGTATGTATGAAAATAAGGTTATGTTTTTGTTTGTGATTTTTTTTTTTTTTTTAGAGATTAGCTGCCTCTAAATGTTATTGGTCTAAACAGTGTCTGTGGGTCTAAGTTTATGCCATGCTGAGAATATTAATTTTATTAATAAGATTGCATCGCAGGGTTTTTAAGAAAGATGCAATGAAACTTCTAAGGCATCAGAACCTAGAATTAATATTTTTGTATACCTGATGCACTAAGTCAGATTTAAAGATGTATTAGTTATTATAAAATATGAAATGCAATATTTTAATTATGTAGGAGCTAAAAAGAAGATGAAATAATGAGCTTACTGGTCCATATACTCCCGCAAGTGAAGGTTTTGTAGAAACTGCTTTATGAGAGTTAGCAGGACTTGAACTCTAGAATGTGTTGGTTTAAGTACTCACATTTTTGTGGTGTGGTATTAATGCTGAAGGTAGATTTCATTCTTTTGATATGTGTAATTTTTCACTTTTAAGTGTCATGTTTTGACAGACTGAGTCAGAAGTAATTTGTAAAGCAGAATACGTGTTTCCATGTGTAAGTAAATTACGTGATATTTCTGGTCTACATACTGTGGTATGTGTCAAGCTTTTATAAATATTCTCTCATAATGATGGTTAAATAGATTATGAAAATATTGGGAAGTGTGACTGAATTTAAGCAGAAGCTTAATTTTTATATCAATTAGTGGAAGCTTGGCATTTATTTCCATTTTTAGAGCCTGAAAAATCAGCAGCTAAAACTGCTTAAAAGTCTTTGTGGAGTTGGTATTCCAACTTGTAGGATTAACTTCTGAGATAAGAGTACACTTTTACCTTCTTCCATCTGCTGTGTGGAAGGATGAGGATAAAATGAAGATGTTGTCCTTTTAGAAGCACAAGAAAGTGCAGAGGCTTTTTGGGTTTTTTTCCACAGTTGGTTTACTGCAGATTTTTTCAGTTCGGAGAAAGAGCCCGTGTCCAACATATGTCAGTAAAGAATTACCATATTGCAGAGCTTTTAATACGGATGGCTCTTGTGCACAGCCCAGACCTGTATATCAGTATTTTCCCTTGGCTCGTAAGGCTTTGTGCCAAGATTCTGCTGTTGTCAAATGCTACTGAATCATGAATTGCTGTGTTGAACTTTAAAATACTAACAATTTCAACAAAGGCAATAATCACAGCTATACAATGGAAAAAAATTAAGAGAACAGTGGGAAAAGTAGTGTGCTACACCTTAAGAGCAAAGGGCAGTAATGATAAATTTGTAGCAATTACTAATGGAGAGAAAGTAGGAAATCCTGTGCCAGTGTGCACGAGAACTAGGGAATGCTACATAAAATTTAAAGAACAAAGAAATGAAAAGGAAACATCTATTCCCGCAGTGGACAGAGTATAGAGTGGGTCAGTTCTTAATCTCTGATACCCTGAAGCAACCTAAAGGTTCATTTTAAAAGAAGAGTACACTTGCACTCTGAAATATTCTGAAGGTTATTTAAAAGGAAAAATAGTGTGCTTGTGACATTCCTGAAGTATCAGGATAACAGTGGCCAGGCCTTTTATGGCAAGCACTGTTGGAAAGAAGTGGCCCTCAGACTTTGTGATTTGAGTGAATCTTCGATGTAGTCATATTCTGTTCAAGTGTGAAGTGTGTTAATTTTGCAGAAGAGATTGGAAAAGCAATCCTGCAAAATGTGCTTGAGAAAAGACTTCTCATGTCAATAAGGATGTTGTGAGAGTAAAAATCTGATAATCTTTGTTAGAAATGAAAACAAATACATGATATTTGGGCAAAATATACTGGTCATTGTAGTTTCGGGATATCAAAGTAAAATTTTAAGTTATAATAATTTATGTTGATGCAATTTTGAGGAAAGTGATTTGCATAGCTAAAAAGATTATTTAATTAGTATAGTGAAGAAACACATAGAGAAATGTGCAGAATAGTTGAACTAAAACATAAAAGGCATATAATAGTTTGTATGGGTGGAATGTTCCTGGTGGTGTCTATAAATAATGTCTTGTGGCCAATGTACTCTGAAGATAGAAAAGACAAAGAACTGCTTCCTAACAAAAGGTAGAATTAGTATTCTTTGAAGAAAGGATAAATTTCCAGGCAGGAATCAATAATATGACTGGTCAGCAAAAGTAATAACTATGAGTTGTGCCTTGCTGTTTAAGAGCATTTTAAGTGCTTCTAAAGAGGCTATGGCTCTTCCTTTCTGGTGGGGGTTAAAATACGAGTAATTTCTAAATTGCTATAGAGTCATGTGATAAATCTTCATGGAGGTTTGAATTTCATGCACAGAAATTCATATAATTTTTTTTTTCTGACGTGTGCCATTATAGTGGTCTGCAACAGATAGTGGAGAGTATAAGTAAGTCCATATATATTATACTGGTAGTGTACTAGGTGTAGTGCACTTCATACTTGGTAGTATGACTTTAGCAGTATATGGCATTGTGAGAACATTGATGCCCTGCCCCAGGATGTGATTTAAGGGATTGTGAGGTTTTTCTACTTTTCTCTAAGGACTTTAAATTTCTGTTGTCATAACCTGCTGTGGAGACTTTACCCATCCTGTAGCTTTCTGCCTTTGTGAGCCATAGATCCAGTGTGTTTTTTCATAGCTTTATGGGAAGAAATGAGTTAAATGCATTGATGAATTTGTTTAAAATTTGAATGTTATAACTGTAACCCTACAAGAATAACAATTTTTATGTTGCCACACTATTAATTGACAGCTTTTATATTTAAATACACTTTTAATCCCGGTAGATCTCATGCGTCGTCAAGAAGAATTGAGGCGTTTGGAAGAACTTCGAAATCAAGAACTTCAAAAACGCAAGCAGATACAATTGAGGTATTTTGTCTTCTACTGTGCAAAAGTGTGGCATGCAGCTGCTGTAGGCCTGTGTGAATTTAGATACTTCAGCTTGTCGAGCTTGCTATTGATACCAAATAGAAGTGTTTCTGCTGCTAAAAATTTGCTTTTCAAAAGCATAATATGTGCCGTTTCTGATAATGTTAATATAATGCTAATGTAAAAGAATGGTTTCGAGTTTTCCTTGAATTTTTTCATTTGTATCAGCTCTGCTAGTTCTGTTGTAAATTTCTGAGATTTCTAAATAGTGTAGAAATGTTTTAACATAGTTTTTTTGTTTCATATTTATTTTAACCTTGTCACTGCAGCTGTGATAGATGTGAACATGCTTCTAAGATTTATGGGCAGGGGATCTGCATATAGAACTGTAGCATTGCAATTTTATAGTCTGACATGGCATTTTGGAGGGTGATTTCACTTTATGTTCTGGTATATTGCAAATATTGGTTTTCGTGTCTCTGCTAAAATTTAAGAAAATAGACACAGTATCATCACGCTGATTAAGTTTATACTTTTTGTGTTAAATATCACAATAAATGTTAAGAAAAGAGAACAACACAAACTCAGAGTTAAAAATGTATGTGTTGGCAGTATTGAAATGTTTTAATCCATAGTGACTTGTTAAAAAGTTTTAACCTGCTTACCAGTATGTACCTGAAAGACTACATAGTATATACTGGTATTGCAATTACCTGGATTCCAGTTTAAAAAAATTTAAAAATACTTCAATAATATTCCAACTTATCAAGTGGAGTAGATTAGTGCTTTACACTGTATAAAAAAATAAGTAATGACCAGTTTTGTTTATACGCTTGATCTTATGTCCTGAGACTGAGTAGCAGACTGAACAGGTGAAGATAATAAGTTGACATAATTTTTGAAAAATATTCTAGACATGAAGAAGAACACAGACGTCGTGAAGAAGAGATGCTACGTCAGAGGGAACAGGAGGAATTACGACGTCAGCAGGAAGGAGGATTTAAGCCAAATTTCATGGACAATGTAAGTCAAAATCTATGATGAAAGTCCAAATTGCAAAATAATTTTCTTATTGTATTATTTGTTGTATTAGCTATTGAATTGCCATCTTCATGTTTACTGTTTTTAATTTAGAATTCCGTCATTCTCCTGAGAGAAGTGGTGCATATTCAGTAGTGTAGTTATTCTCTTGTATGATGACATCACTGTTATTTTTCCTACGAGCTGGTGATGTAACACTTCAGTTACCTTAAGGTGTTTAGATAATTTGTCTTTTTTTATTTGGGAAAGGGGATGGGAATCAATGATATTTCCATGAGGAGGTGCCTTAGTCTACTTGAAGGTTTAAATTTGAAACCAGTTCATGGTGTTAAGCTTGTTTGAATTGCTTGTTTTGGTTTATGCTTACCTTAAGAATAATATACTCCAGAAACAAAATGGGCAGTATTAATTTCATATGGAGCCTGAAATCACTCTTCTTTTTGACCCTACTGTAAAACTAGATGAAGAAAATATAAAAATCTTTACTAAAGGAGACTGAAAGATTATAAAGGTGGGAAAAAATTGTCCTCTTCTATAATTTCTACATTATTTATATTAGTAATTTAGATATGCTCTGCCTCTGCAGGACTAGCAAAATGGTGGTATCAGAGGAGTCAGCTTCTAAATTTTCATGATGATCTGTTTTGGTAAAGGAATATGGCTCTCTCTACCAACCAAATCAGCTAAATGAATGCAACCTGTGTTGCAAATGCTTTAGTTTCGTATGAGTAGGATATCTTTTACTGTTACAGCTATTCTTAGTGAGGAAGCAATGAATAAGCGATTCACACAATGCTCTTTTATGTTATTATAACAACTGTAGTCTGCAGGAGGGAAATTTGCTCCCCTTCACAGATACAACTTGGTACATGAATCAGAAATGAACTGCTGATTTCTCAGCTTCTTTCTGTTTTTGTGGAAGAAATACCTATTTTACATTCTATACCTTAAAATTTTCTGTGTGGTTGCAAAGAAGTTATTACGTATGTACTGGGACATCCTAAGAGATGCTAGAAAATAAATGATTTCCTGCTCTTGGCAGGACATTTTTCCCATCCTCTGCCACTTAGTGTTTTTAATAAAGATTGGGAGACAGCAAAATAGTTCTTTTGATTATACTAACAGCTATCAGTTGATTTTTCACTCAGTGTTTTGAGGGACTTGGATCAAAAAGCAGTTAGTCTTTTATTTCTGTAAGTGCTCACACTGTAAAAGAAAATTGCTTTCAGCATGTCTTTTTTTCGGGCTGATGAAGACCAGGAGTTCAAAACTCATACTGTCCTTTAGTGTGTTCCAAATATTATTAAACGGACTTCGGTAAATAGCATATAACAGTTGCCTGATGTAATTTTGAAATAGTACTTACTGATTGTGACTTCTGTACTGCCAAATGTGAAATTTCATTTCACCTTAATATCTTAATGTAGCATCTTTTAGGGTCACCTGACTTTCTGACCCTGTAAGCTACCTGTCAAAATCCTCCTATGCCTGTTGTGTGAGGCCTGTGCTTCTCACTGCGGAGAACTGCACCAGCTGGAAGCTGGGGAGCCAACCCACAGGCTTGGGATAGTGGTAGCTCCTGCAGATTCCGTTGCTGTTAGGAGGTTGTGGCCTATATTCTGCAGCTTGGAGTGCTGGGGAAAACCAGATAATGTTGGCCACCACAGCTGTTAACTGCTTTTCTTCTTATATCTGTCTTGAAAAAATGTTATTTAGTCTCTGTGCTTGAATTGCTTGCCACAGTTTGGCCATCCTCATTCCTTATCTACGTTTTTAAATTCCAAACTCTGTGTAAATAGAAACTATCCCAAGTTGCTGTGCTGGACTTGGCAAAAATGTAGGGTAAGAAGGGAAGAGGAGTGGTTCGAATGGAAAGCACTTCAATCACCACGCACAATTTTTGTGACTTTTATACGTTGAATTTTTTTGGAGGGGAAAGGCAAAGGTGGAAGAATGGTTTGGACAAATGTAGCCTCCCCACTGTGTTGGGTTCATCTGGAACTAATTATGCACTGCTAGAATATATATTTGTAGCTGTGCAGTAACAGCCCTACTGAAAGTGCGGAAAGTTATATGTAAAGGAATATGTAGTACAGGTGTATTTTTAAATGTCATATGAAGTGGCATATACAATAATATATGACAAAAATCTTTTATCTAGACTAGTCTTTAGTATTCTGGTCATGTTTTGACGTGTGTTTTACTTCTGATGTTCTTTGAACCTTAAAAAAAGGGTAGAATGAAACAAAATTGAAAGTTACGTGTTTACTTACTTTCTTTAGCAGCAGTTTCTAATCAGGGCAGCTCTGTGACTAAGCTCGCCTGTCATTTTATAGGTGTTTGTTACAACATTTTTTTAGATAACTGTACTTAGGTAGTGTGAATGGGAATTGAAAAAGCCTTTGCATTTTGCAGCAGACAAAAATTGTGAACTATGTCTGGAGATTGCAAAATGATACATCAAATCTGTTTTCAACTTAGAATTTCTTATACAACTGATTTGTTTTTATTTGTTCTTACTAATACTTGTTTACTGGGAACAGATTCCATCTGGTACTTACTTCTAGTCTCAGATTACCATTGTACATATACTGAAAAAGTTATTCTCTATTTTAAAAGTTGACTGTTGGTAAGAATTGCATTTTTTTGTACTGGTGGATAGTTTTTTACCATATCAGGTCTTGAGAAACTCTTTTGGCATAATCCTTATAACATTAAAATTCTCTTGCCAACCATTTAGAAGGACAATAATAATTGTTTCTAATCCTTGTTTTTGTTTCTTAAAAGCTTTGAAAAGTAAGCTTTCTTCGCTTATATCCTATCCCTTTTTACTGTTCAGTCTAAAAGAGGAAGATAAATGGTAAGTGCGACAACCAGAATTGGAATCTCTCATATAGGACTGCAGTGTTACACTTTCCTGTTGAAAGTTTCTATCTCTATCTTTTCCCTAAGTCATTAAACTTTGATTCTTTTAAGTATAACTGCTTTTGAAAAGCATCTTGTAATCAAGTTTAATGCAGTGTCCAGTTACTTTGTTTAGTTACAGATGATAAAAATATTTTCTGTGGGGGGATTTCTTTTCCTGAAGCATTCTTGTTTCTGTTGATGTACACTAGAAATTTGATTGCACTGATTGTTAGTCTACTGGGCAGCCTAGTGATGCCTAAAGAATTTACTAATCTGGTTCTGTGATCTCTACTAGATAAGTTATTGATAAACACTTCCATATTGCTTAGAGATTTTCCCTTGCTTTCTAAAAGTCGGTTAGTTAAAATCTGTTGTTATATCTCAATATATATGCATTCTAATTTCACAGTACCTTAATTGGGAAATTTGTTTTCCTGTAGTATTTTGGTAATTTTTATTTTGTGTACATTCCTCTGTCTGAAAGAGGATCTTGCTGATGGTGATTGAAAACAATATTGTATTTTTCAACAGCACAAGTACTTTTTTAAAAAAAGTACTTCTGAGTGCTGGTTAATACATTAGTTGTTCAAACATGCAGTGGTTACTATCCAGTTGTGAATCGCTTGCTTAGATTTACACTGTTAAATCTCAGTTGGAGCCTTTTTACCAAATAATTCCAGTTCCAGGAAATACTTTTATTCATGTCACCAGCTTGGAGTGATTTGGATTTAGTATATTAAAATAGTTTTCATGTACCTACGATAGAGACCAAAATATATAGGAGTTGTAGTCTTAGTTTTGTGGTGTACAGATTTAATTCTGTAGTAACAGTGTGAAATAGGTGATTATTGTAGTTGATGAAACAGTAGTTGCAATAAAAACTTACAGCTCTTCTTTCTGATAGTTTAAAGAGGGAGTTGAGATTTTTGGATGTCCTTCCCTCCGTGGAAACTCCTCTTTTTCAAAGTGTAACTTGCATATGTAAGGAACTGATTCCTGTGAAATGAGTTTAAACTTCTGAATGCTTCGTGTTCTTTCATGTAAGACTTCATATATTGAATATTTTTCTTTTTAATCTCATAGTCTTTTCAGGAATTATTTGTAGATGTTTTGCTTTTCTTCAGTTTTTCTTGCAGGAGCACTGCTGCTCAAGTATGTTGTGTAAGTATCGGCATAAAGTGGCAGCCACGAAAGCAGTGGAGATTGCTTCAACAGTGGAGATTGTAGTGGACTTGTATCAAAAGCTGTAAGACAGATGAGAGCAAGGGAGTAAAAAAGCACATTGCAAAACAAGAGTGAAGTTCATAGCTTCATATTCCCACCATATTTAGTTTTTCTTCTAAGAGTTTTGTCCTTTGGAGCATTTATAAATGTAGCTTTCCATTTCTTACTGTTTGGAGCCTACCGAGGCGTGTCTTATCCCTCACCTCTACGTTAACGTGCAAGTTAAGCATTAGACATGTTTGAAACAGGACTGTCAGATTTCCTTGGACTTCTCTAATTCAGGAGTAGTTTTTTGCACTTTGTGCCTCTCAAGTGAATGGAACTGTATTTTTATCCCGTCTTCTGATAGTATTATGCTCAAAAGCTCTAGTAGCGTAAGCAGTTTGAATCGTTCACAGAATCATTTCCTGCCTTACTCTAGACTAAGGCAGATGCCCAGTGAAATTAATAAAAAATTTCCAAGGATCTTTTCAAATTTGATCTGTTTTCTAATAATGTTGGTTATTTTATCTTGACAGCTCAGTATACTTAGTGAGGCTGATGCTGGTGAAGTTTTGAGAGGTTGTATAAATAAAGTCTTTGTTTCTTGATGCTTTAAAAAAGCTCTTTTTTATAGATAGAGACATGGTTGGCAGACATGAATTACCTCCTTACTGCAATCCAGCATACATACTTGTGGAAGCAGTAGCTCATGTTTGACGCTTTAAAAGCCTTTTAAGGTAAAACGAGCTTGGAGAAAGGCAGATCATTAAACATAGAACTAAAAAACACCAACCTGACAAAACATTCCTGCTTTTCTTGGCAGTGGTTTTACTTCAGTGATCAAGTTTCTTCCTGTGCCTAATGCAACTTGCTATAGGCCTTTGAGCAAGCAGTTTATAAATATGCAGTTTGTGGTTTTGTGCGTGGTTCTAGTTTTGGCAGTAGCATTAAATTATTTTTATTTTTGCAGGAGTACAGTGATATACACCAGTGGAGCGATTCTTAAATCATGCGTTTCTTCTATTCCTTTGTGTTTTGGATACTAAATTTGTTCCTTTAGGCAAGAATAATACTTTCTTAACAGGCCTTAAAATATTCAATTCGTATTATTTTCAGAAACTACATACATTATTTTCAGCCTTTAATTACATTGTCAGGTAGGAAAAATTATTTTAACTATCATCTGCTTTTAGTATGCAAAGACTGCATGAAAACAATGCAGAACTTCAGCCATCTTTTTGTGGCACATTATGTGCTTATATACATAAACTGAAGCTATTTGTGGAATAAGATATCTTTGGGTTGTAAGTATTCTATGACCATTTTAGGATGGTTCATAATTGACTTTCTAGATTAAGTTTTTGTGTCTCAAGGATGCTGCTTAAAGTAATTTTATCAGTAATGGAGCAAATAATTGTTACAACGTTTAATTTATAATTTTGTATTTCTGTATGTGTGAACTGTGAGTATTTAGGTGATGTGATAAATTTTTTTGTGCTGTATTTAGGAGACTAATCTTTTACTCTGTTGCAGTCATTTTCTAATGTTTGCACAAAGTGCTTTAGAAAATACTAATATGTACTTCATGTGAACTTGCAAACAGAACAAGTGACTATTCATAAGTAATTTTTGTACCTTCATGTGCTATCAAATGTGCATAAACCTCTAGCATGAAACTAGGTGTTGCAGTATGCTTTTAAGCATTTCCAGATTTGTTCTCTTCTACAGTAATTGATAAGGAATTTTTCTTCCATGTTCTCTAGATTATCTAGTTTTGTTTATAATGTTATTTTCCCTGAGTAAGACTGATGATCAAGAAACTAAACGCCTTTCAGATGTTTCAGATATTTCATATGTAATGGCAAAATGTCATCTGTCTTTGTCAGTCTTGATGTTTAATGAGGCCTCAGCTTTAGCAGATGCCATTTTTGTTCAATTATTAATAGAAAGACCTCAAATGCATCTGGTATGCTTGTTTGTAAAATACTCTGTTTGCATACTTGGCTTTTCCCTGTTTTATAACAATTTTATCATAAAATGATAAAATCTATTAAAGAGCAGACTTACTAAGTCTATATTCTGTATTTTAACATTATTTCCAAAAATTTTTATTGCTCACAATTTAAAAAAAATTGCCTATCCAACTTAAGTTCCTCAAATACGGAGTTCTTCAGTTTTTTATATTCTGACAAGTAAGAATGAGGCTTTTGTAATTTGTTTGATAAATGCCATAGATATTTTGAAGAAGCTAAAATTAATGTTTGCCTTAATAATTTTCATTTTTTCTTCCTCAGCTACTGCAGTTAAGTTTGACTTGGAGTTTGTACACGTATTTACCCAGACTAAGAAGAAACTAACTCTCAGTTTCAGTTGTCTACTTGGTACCTATTTTGGACTCACCCACCTGTCTGAATCCTGAGATCTTACTTGGTGGCATTGAGACTTGCAGCCAAAATAAGTTCCTCCAGTTAGAAAAGTCTTGTCTTTATTCAAAGGGTCTATGTTTAAAGAAAAACACCCAAGAAGCAATAAGTGAAATAGTATTTTTTGGTGTGAGGAAACCTGTTAAAGGGTCTGTTGTGTAGTGTGAGGAAAGCTTGTTTATAGATCTGGTTTGTCTCTTACAGGTAGTACCTTCTGAGTATTTTTTTTTTGTGTGACCTTTTGCTTCACCTCTCACGTTTTGCTTCAGTAGCTCTCACAGAGCAGAAAATTTTAATAATGATAATGCAGTAAACTGAGACATAGAAATTAGCTTGTGTTAGTGCAGTTGCTTGTCTATTGATACCAGCTAAAGTTTTTTTAATTAAAATATTTATAATTTTTCTCCTGAATGTTTCACAGGCCTTTTTGTGAGAGTAAGTTTATCTCATTACCAGAACTAGTGCTTTTCTTGTGTCTTCCCTGAAGAAAATGGATTTTAAATCTGATACTTCTGTCTTCCATCAAGTACACTTTAATTTTCCAGAGATTAGGTGTTAGATTTATTAGCATTTTTAATATGTAGTGGTTTTTGGTAAAAAGATCGGTTTTGGTAGAGCTGTTTTGTAACTGTTCAGATGGGGAGTTCTATAGAAACTAACACTTAAAGAGTCAATTAAATATATTTAAAGTTTACCATTTAAAGATGAGGTTTGGTTTGGAAGAGACCTTTAAAGGCCATCTAGTCCAACCCACTTGCAATGAGGAGCGACACCTTCAACTACATCAGGTTGTTCAGAGCCGCGTCCAACCTGATCTTTAATGTTTCCAGGGATGGAGCATCCACTGTCTGTCTGGGCAACTTGTTCCAGTGTTTCATCACCCTCATTGTAAAAAAATTTTCTTCCTTACGTCTAGTGTGAATATACTCACTTTTAGTTTAAAGCCATTACCCCTTGTCATGTCACAACAGGCCCTACTAAAAACATTTGTCACCATTACAGTTTCCTACAATGGCTACTGGCTCACTAATTTAGGCCTAGAATTGTGTAGGATGAAAAGGTGTTTGTATTAGTTTTGTTTTATACGTGGCACAAAGCACACTGCTTTTAGTAGAGTTCCTGAATGCAGTTTTGTTTTTTTTTTTGGCACGATAGTAGTTTTGTTTTTTTTTTTGGCACGATAGCTTGTAGTTGTCTCTTCTAACGTAAAAGATCCAAAAAAGACATGGAATTAGGTTCTTCAGGCTTTGTTTCTCTTCTGTACATGGTGCTGGTTTTTATAACTTTCTAAGTATTATTTACTTATCGAGTCTTCTCGTTCATTTCCCCCACTCTTTCTGAATTATTAAACATTTGTTTAACTGTAGGGGAACTTCTGTGTTTAGGTATGATCCAGCTGTTTTTGTTTGTCCCTAATGATTGTGATCCCTATTGTGTCCCTAACATGATTCTGACCTTTGGGTCTATACTACATAAATAAAATACTAGTCTTTGTTGGATATCTTTTGATGAAAGCAGACACTGTAGCTGAAGAGTTACTGTGTGTGGACTTAGGTTAGGGCATTTAACTAGAAAGCAATGTTTCTTAATCTTTTTGGATTTGTTTAGATGACCAGTTTCTTAAACTTTGCAAATACTAGAATTGCCTGGTACAGTGTATTGTTTTCCTCAGTCAGATCTTCATTTATTCAAATGAATAAATGAATGAAGATCTATCTTTATTCAAGTTTACCTCATGTTGCTTCAGTTTTACAGTAACTGGCCTACAGGTTGTAAAAACTACTACCTGGAAAATTATGGAACCTGGTTTCATGCCAGAAAGTTTCATTTATGCTTCTCTGTTCATGTTTTTCTATGTTTTATGTGCTGTATTTGTGGACAGGCCAAAAGTTTATTGGAAAAATCTTAAACTGAACTATTCTGGTTGTAAGCAACGTATGTAACATATATAAAAGAGAGTGTTTGCTTGTTAGAAGTTTCTCCTACAGGACCTCTTTGTAGCATTGAAAAACTTCGGCTTTCAGCTTCCTTTTGGCAAATACTTGCATGTTCTCTTACTTGGGAACTCACATGAGTTACAGGATAGCAACTGCAAGTGGACTGCTTTTTTTGTTATAATTTAGTCAGCGTATCTAGTATCTGCTTGGTGAGGAAAAATTGTTAATACAGAAGTCTGGCAAAGAGTCAGATTTAGTGCACTGTGACTATAAGTAGTGCTGCTTTTAAAGTGTTTTAAGTTGATTTTGCAGTGTTATCGTTGACACTTCAATTAAAAAGTAGGTAAGATTTTTACATAAATACTTCATGATAAAGGATATTCTTAGGTGATTAATTTTTCTTCTAAGTAAACATTGAGGACTTTCACAACGTCTCATCTTTGAATCATTTGGGGAAGGTGGTTGTTTTGAACCAATCCAGTGTTCACTCTTTTTTAATATTTGTATGGATTTGGTTTTTGTGCAAGGAAAACTTAACATTTGGGAAATCTAAAATGCAGCATTCTTTTTTGACACCTGATTTTCATTTAAGTATTTTAGTGCATTTGTGCATGATGGTACAGTTAGCCCAGTCTTTGTTATCAGTTAAGCAGCCCTTCAAATCCACACCCACCAGGGTAAATTATGGAGTGCATCTTAAATCATTTGCAGTCTATTCTGTGAAAGTAAGAAATGCTCCCATGGAAGTCTGTTTTGATACTGACCTGTTCTCGTGACATTTCTTTAGCTCAAATAAAGCCAGAATAATTCTAAGATGCACCATAAAAATCTCTAATATGCCCGTGAAGTTGTGAATATATTGTGAATGTAGTGTAATTGTATTACATGTCTGAGTTGTGAACTTGGTGATATGATGGACATTTCTTCCAGAGAGTAGTTTTGTGGGTAAGTAAACAGTAAAGTGCCTTTGAAAAAATACTTGTGTTATGTTCAGTTCTTGATCTGTATTTAATTTATGTTTTTAATTTCTTTACTGTCATTGAAAAAATGAAGCTAATAGAAATGGGAGAAATCGTTTTCATATGTTGGTTCCATGGATCTAAGGTGGCTCTTAACTCCAGCAGAACCAGATTAATTGACAAAATGTTGTAATGAGAAAGTTTCTATTAAGAGAATTAATATATTCTTCTCTCTTATTTTTCAAAGGATTTCCAGATCTGTTAAAAGTGGTTACCTTCTCAGCACCTTTGTCTTGTGAAAAATTATTTCTGAATTTTGCCTTAAAATATTTGACAAGAAGATTTTAACCTTTCTTGTGAGTGTTAGGTGTTCTGTCAAGCGGAAAATTTGACAGAATATCTGTTTCTGTTTTTCTCTCAAATAATCAACAGCAAAGGCATTTGGAAAAAGCATCCTTCTTCGCAGTTACATCCTCTGAGAGTGCTTCATAAGCAGTGAGGGGACATGGTAGGATTTTCCTTTACCTGGATGTAAATGATGTAAAGGTGATTAAATAGAGGCATGGAATTAAAATACTTGGATTTTTTTTCCTAGTTATTGAATATATGCAGTTTGTTTGGGGCCTGATTCTGCCTTCTGTATACAGTTAATCTTTTTGTGTGGTGGATAACATTTTCCACAGGTTATGAGACAGTGAGATACTTCTTTAGTCAGTTTTATTTTGTAGACACTGTATATACAATATTTTACTGTATTACAGCAAATGGAAATGGGAGGGGTGGGAGAAAAGCTCAGAAATAATGATATATTAATGCAGTGGTTTAAATGCAGTATTAAAGTTCAGAGAAGGAGCAAGTAACTGCAAGACAAAATAATGAGGCAGGAAAGACACAAATTTCAATATGGGACCAAGTTCTATAATCAACAAACTAGGTTCTGTGGTAAATCTTGACTTATTTTAGACTATTTTCTTTTTATTAACAAGTTAGATTGTAATTTGAATTTTTGACCTGTAATACAGCATTCTGAAAGTATGAGTTCTGTAAAAACAAAGCTGCTGCAGCTTATGTTATAAAAAGTCTTTAAAAGGCACATAAGCTTTTGAATGAAAATACAGTTATTTGTGCTTTTATTCTAGTTAATGGCTTTTGTCTATTTACTGTACAAGATTGCAATTCTCAAGTTTAACAGTTTGAGAGTTGCAGGTATTGTGGACTGTTTTCCTAATCTAGTTTACTTTCTACCCTAAACTTAAACTTAGAAAAAAACAACAAACAAACCTCACAGTTTTTGAACAATTTTATGAAAGTGACTTTTTACTGCAGAAGGATTTCACTCTAAGGTATTAGCCACTTGCAGTTGACTGAAACTTTTGAGTTGTACTTGGCCCTAGCGAGGCCACATTTGGAGTGTTGTGCTCAATTCTGGTCTCCACAGTTCAAGAAAGACAAGTTGCTACTGGAAAGGGTCCAGCAGAGGCACAAGGATGATTTGGGGTCTGGAGCATCTCTTACGAAGAGAGGCTTGGCTGTCCTTCAGTTTAGATTTTGAGGAAAACTTAAGAATTTTACAAATCACATTGAAACTAATCTTAAGAAAAAATATTTCTTGCAGTAACATATTTTGAGAATAATAGTAATGTAATGATTGTTCATTCTTTATCATTTTCAACACTTATAATCAGATTGTGTTAATAGGACTTGGCAACTGCTATAGATGTTGCCAACTTGTACAATGAGATTTACATTATACTGTTCAGTAAAAATGTGTTTCAGTTTCTGGAATCCTTCAGTCGCCTTGATGCTTACAAATTTGAGGGGCCTCTAGGTGGGCTTACCGCTTTAAAATATTAGCCTTAGTGGCTGGCTCTTGTGTATTAAATAGTATTTTCTTTCAGGAGATTGTTAAATGTTGCTGGTTAGTGAGTTATCCCCTAAAAGTCTTTGTAATGTGAGTAGTATTAGTGCAGTTAAACTGCTTCCTTTTCCAAAACTGTCAGTGTAGACCTGACTGAAACATCACGTGAGGATTAATGTATTGAAAGGAAGTCAGCTTTACTTCAGATTGGGTTTTACATCCAGCTGTAGGAGAATGGCAAAACCAAAGCTTACTGGGAAGTTCACAGTTGTTCAGCACCATACTGTCAAAAAAAAACCAACTGAGCAAGTTGTGTGTTTTGGCAAGTAGAAGCTAGCTTTGCCTAAACAAAGATCCTGAACCATCTTCCATTTTCTAAAGATCAGAAATGGCTGGTCTTAAGGTGAATGTGAGAGAAAACGTAACTTTTTGAAAATGATTTCTTCTAAATCTGTAAAATAGAAGTGTTGAGTGTGTGTGTGCTCTCTATCACACACAAAACTGCAATCCATTTCTGTCTTTTACAGTGTTAGTGTCAGGTGATATGCTGAGAGGCTTTTCAGTAGTTAATGAAGTTATATAATGGAGTACTCTTCTACCCAATTCTTTATTAATCTGTGTAAAATACACTAGTATATGTTACAGGGTATATTGACTGATGTTTTTAATATGTTGTGGTGGCTGTTTTGCACATTAATATGAATTTAGTATTAGTTTTTATTAAAATACACCTGTGATTTTAAAACATGGTTCAAGGTATAATATTTTTTTGTATTTTTAAAGAATAACTTCAACATAGAATAGTCAATATTTTGAGTAGTTTAATGACATTTGTTTGGTTAGGAGGTTTTTTTTTCTGTGGGATTTAGATGCCGAGGACTATCCTCAGCATCTGATGCAGGAGGAAAATGAGGCCTCACAGAAGTAGAAGACTTTCTGTACTCAGAACTAAAAGCAGAAAGTGAAGATGTAATGCATGGAGGTTTTTCTCAAATACATTCCTATACTTTTGCTGTTAATTAGTTTTAAGAGAAATTTCCCTGTCTTAATAAAATTGATGCTTCCTTTGCAATCTTATTGAAATAATGGAAATAATTAATGCACTGGACTAATAAATTTTTTCTGTAAGGGAAAATCAGATTTTTTTTCCTTATTGTCAACAACTCTAATAATAATTGTTACTACCATTAGGGATCTCTTTCCAATTTGTAGCATTTACTGGAATATATGTATCTGTGTGTATGTCATGTAGTGTGTATTCGTGGTTTTATCAATGTGATAGATTTTTTTATGCTTATGTTGTAACTTAGTGAGTCGTCTCCTTCAGTTCTTTTGATGACTTGAGTCACTAAGGAGTAAATTTCCTTTATCTCCTTATCCCTCTTAGGATGTTTTTCTTGGAGGTTGAGTCCTGATTGAATAGTTGACAGCTATTAAACCTCGTGAAGATTCTTTTCATTAGGCTTCCTATTTAAAAACAGAGCTCTGTAGTTTACTGTATGCTATATGTTTTACAGCTACATTTACTTTAGTTGTTATCTAGTTTAGTATATTTGTGCTGCTTTCTGCGAGGTAAGAGAGCTTATGTTTTTCCAAACTCCTGGGTGGGAGCTATCACTCAGTTCATAGAGTTTTTGAGTACTTAAGGCTGGAAGACATCTCTGGAATCATCTAGTATGATGCCCAGCTCAGAGGAGGGATCAACTCTGCATGTGGACTGCAGTGCTCAGGATTACACAGAAATCTTGGATTTTGAAAGATCAGTATTTTTAATTTAAAATTACTGTTACTGTATGTGATGGAATAAACTGAACTGTTTGGGGATATTGTAACTTTTGGATCTTACATACGAATCTTAATTGAAGGACAAGTTAAAGAGGGAAAGGTGACAAGAAGGGTGGATGGAAGAGGAGAAGGTTTTTATTACTTCTTGCTGGCAGCTTAGCTTCCAGTGAACTAGTCACTGGAGTGAAATAGACATTCTGAGGAAAAGACAAATAATGCACAATCAGAATTATCCCCCAAATTCTAGTTTTATGTGCCAACTAGCAATTCTAATAACTTTTATGATTTATGTCATTAAAATATAGGTATCTTTCAGTAAATTAGAATTTGTGTAAGGTTTATGGGCATTATGCCTCCTGAAGAGGTCTTTAGAAATAATTTTTCTTTTCTAGAAAGAACTTAATAAAATAAACCACACTAGAAGGGAGTAAGGAATTCTAGTAAGAGGTACAGAAATGTCATACCTGTTTCGACAGGTATGAAGTCTGATAGAGACTCAAATTTCGTTTCCATGTTAATGAAAACAAGTCAGAATCAACAGCACTGTGAATTACATTTTGCTCTAAATACTCAACCTAGGTAAAGTGCTAATTAAACTACTGCGTGCAAGTTTATAGGGTAAGTGTTCTTTTTTTGCTAAGGCATTTTTTGGATTTCATGTCTTGGCAGTACTGTGGTCACCATTCCTTAGCTGAAAGGTGAGTAAATAGTCCCGTATTAATTGAGAAGTGTATCTCGTGGCTACAAACACTTGTAAACTGTGTGATCTGTTATCTTAATATTTCATTGGTATCTTGCTTTTTGCCGTTCTAAAATATTCCATACTATATTTATTTCATACCATAATTTTTGGATAGCTTTGTTACCATGACTGTTGCGTCATTTGGAGACGAGATTTTTAATTTTCTCTGGGGTACTGCAATTGCAAAGCCTGTTTCTCAGGAAAAAAAGTAGTATTGCTTTGTCTATTAAAAAAGGTCAGTTTTATGGCTATTTGTATTTTTACTTTTGGTGTAAGAAGGGATTTGCATCTGATACATTGTCTTGTATCAATTCTTAGGTTTCTTTTCAAAACATTTGGTTTCATGGTTTTGTAGAATGAATTTAGCAAAAAACTAATACATTTAAAAAACTGAGAAGAATCATCTTGGCAGTTCTCTGTGTACTTACACTGCTGTGTCAGAGGTGTTTACGGTAGAAGAACATTGTGCATGATACACCTCAAATACTAGAGAGACCTGGTTTCTAATACTTGTAAAAGGGGGAGAATCCATTCTATATGAAATGTAAAATGTATAATTTGAAAACTGAATTCAGTATTTTTGTGTAGATCTGCTTTTTACGATTGACATTAAAATGAGTTGGAATTGTGAGGAAATAAAATTTTTCATGCTTGTATCTAAAGCAATTAGCAAGTATAATTCTGTATTTGCCATCATAGCAATTTTTCTAAAAGCAAATTACTCAGATAAATCGGAGGATTGTTTGCATTAATGAGTTCTGAAGTATTATATAAGAATCCTGCAACAGAAGTAATTTGGAAAGCTTTCTTCTGAGTTGTGTAAACAGTGCTTTTACAATAGGACATTTTTTTGGTGTTTTTTTGTTTGTTTTTTTTTTGTTTGGTTGGTTGGTTGTTTGGTTGTTTTTTTTTTTCCCTGACCTTCTCAAAGATTACGATACACTTTCCTACATGTTCTTTGTCTTATGGCTTTCTTTTCCCCCTATATTGCATATCATCTGTTTTTCTTGTTCTCTTCCAATTTAAGTTGTTTTCCCAGGTACCAGGTGACTGCAGAGGTTCTTAATCGCCACATATTTCTCTATTAAGAGTTTAAGCCCTGCTCTCTTGCTGCTCAGTTTTAACTCCCTCTTATGGGTAGTTATGGGTGGCTTTTGGGAAGGGACTGAAGCAGCTACTACTCAACTGAAGAAAGGGCAGTCATATAGTGAGGAAAAGAAGCTCTGAGAAGGTAACACTCATTGTTGAGTTCTGCAAAGGGCTTGATTATCCAAAAGTGAAGCTCTCAGGTGGGCTGTAATTACCAGCCAGTACTGGTTCAGCTACTCTGTCAAACTGCCTGTTGGTACTCCTTTCTCTGTCATCTTTTGGGCAAAACCCATGGACTAGTTGACCTAACTTACTTGCAATAACATGTTTATGCTCACATAGTAAAGACTTGTCTAGGACATGATTTGTGTGTGATAGGACTAAATTTTTGTTATCATCTGGACTCCTGCAAATACAAGTTGCTAGTATGTGGAGCATTTAATGACATAATGATACATACTATCAGTTAACATTTGAAATTGGGTATTTTCTCTGACAGAAAATTTGTGAATTCTGCGTTTAACAGTACAGAAGAGTTTTCCTGTGCTGAAAATTCAAGGAACCATGATAAGTTATGAACATGCAACAGTAGGAATAATAATAATAATAATAATAATAATAATAATAACAATAACAATAACTCAACACCAAAGTTAAAGCTACAAAAATGACAAATAATTAATTCATGGGTTTTGTTACAAATGTTAGACTAGACTAAAAAAAAAGTAAAAATTTCAAGTTCTACCTGTCTTGCTGTACTTGTGGTTAACTGAAGACTGGTAACATTTCAGGCTGAGAAAAAAACTAGTTTATTGGTGGGAGGTAATGTGCTTTTTAAGGAAAGTGTACATTAAAGCTTTACAGAGCGAGCTAGTGCAGCTTTATCATCATCATCATGGCGAGGCTTCGCGAACGAAGATTTGGGAAGGTTCTATCCACATTTGCTACAGGCACGTTGGTGGCTTATGAGGCCAATACGTGACAGACATAAACGATTGCAAAAGGCACAGCAGAAAGA